>NW_017802858.1:46255-103129 GCF_001625305.1 Branchiostoma belcheri
TGACAAAGAGAAAGCACACTGCTCTGATGAAGGTAGAAGAGCAGCTACCAAAATGTTAAGGAAAAAAAGAAGATTGAGTAGAAAATTATGTTCAAAGCTTGTCCATGGAGGTTTAGTGAAACGACTGGAGGACAAAGTAAATGTTTCACATCAAGTTTTCAAAAAAATCTTCTATTTTTAAGCCATCTGTATTCTAAGATCACATCTTAAAAACCTTACCAGACAGGTTGCAGTACTCATAATCAAAGTTTTCCATAGTATTTTAAAGTGATGATTAGGATGGTGCAATATTTTATTTCCAGGTAACTTTTCTGCTTTCCAGAAATTTCTGTCATGACATGACAATAGCCACGCATTCAAGTACCAGAGTTATCAACCAAGGATTGAGGTGTTTAAGAATTCATTCTTTCCTAGAACTATCGCAGAGTGGAACTCACTGTCACCAAGTACAGTAAGGGCACTGTCAATAGATAGCTTTAAACAATGTCTAGAGCCAGAAGTTCAAGGGTTAGGTGTAACAAGTCGATCGGTGTAATATAGCCAGCTGCCGCCGCGCCGCGTGCCTGCGAAGCTGGTGTGTTACGCCGAAAGGCGGTTATACCGGCTATACAGATACAGATACAGATATATATGGACTTGTGTTGTAGTTGTAGTTTTTCCAGGAAGTTTTACAGTAACTTCTATCATTCATGTAATATTACTGTATATAGACTCATGTTGTAGTTTTTCCAGGCAGTTCCAGACTGAGAGAACAAAACTTCAAGAAAGATTCCGGATATTCCAGGATGCAAACAACAATTCCTGAGGAGAAACGGACGTGGTTATACC
This sequence comes from Branchiostoma belcheri, assembly GCF_001625305.1. Classification (NCBI taxonomy): domain Eukaryota; kingdom Metazoa; phylum Chordata; class Leptocardii; order Amphioxiformes; family Branchiostomatidae; genus Branchiostoma; species Branchiostoma belcheri. The sequence goes on from NW_017802858.1 coordinate 47,084, forward strand.
TCCTCCTTCTTGCCCTCCTCCTCCTCTTCCTCCTCCTCCTCATCCTCCATAGACTCATCCGTATTGGCCGGGCTCTGTAACCAATCACCGATCACCACACAAATCAGCAGCCAATCACAGGCAACTTTACATCCATTCTAAAATTTGAATCTGAATACAGATCAAGCATTGTGTAGGATTACATAAGAGCAAGGATATCTGCATATGCATAATGAAAAATTCTCTAGAAAATCAAGAAATAAGACAACAAAAGGATGAAGGAAGGAAGGAAGAGAGAGGGGCAGAAGGAAGATTAGGATGCAAGAAAGAAGGTAACAGATTTAGAAATAAAAGCAACTCACCATGAAAACTACTAATTAACATGATCAAAATCAAAGTCTTAGCTGAGCCACAGCTGTAATAAGTCTCTTGTCCTGAACAGTAGATGAGTTTTCCTTTGGTCTCTCTCAATTGGAAGTACAATGTATATCAATGTTGTACTATCTAGTCATAATGGAACACAAACTGACCGGTGCGTTGGCTCCCCTCTGCTTCCTGAACCAGATGGTTTTGTAGATGTCCAGTTTCTTCCCTTTGTACTTAACCTGTACAGAAAGGATGAACAGAACTTCAAATAGGAGCTCGGGATTTTCTGTCACTATGGAAACCAGTTGTCACAGCTTCCAACACTACTATGGTAACAGGTAGTTCTAAGCCGACTAGTCTGACAATAATCTGTCCTGACTGTCCATATTAGCACATCTGCATAAATCAATAGAATCAAGACATTTCTAATTCTCCTGGCTTAGATGTGTTGGCCATCAAGCTTCTACAAAGTTCTAGGGACCTGACCAGCTAGAGCACATGCATAGAAATAGGCCAAGAACAAACAAGGCTATATACACGTGCACGTACATTGACTGTTACTTGTACATCTAAATGCTGAGTTTACAGAAATTTAAAATAAATCTTCATTCCAAAAACAGTTTCATCAGGTTGGTTGAACATAGGATGTAGGAATTTTCTTTTTACACACACCCAAAGTGAGTCTTTCCTGGTTGTGAAAAAAAGAAAATTCCTACATCCTAAAGAAAATCTTCCTTCATGACTTGAAAGAAAAAAAATAGTCTTAATTTTACAGGAAAGTGAGCATACTTACGGAGGCCCATCCACACCCTGACTTCTTGGAAGGGTTGACCATCTTCTTACAGTGAATGGCCCAGGCACTGGGGGAGTTGAAGACTCGGTTGCTGCCCTGCCACTTTATCTTACCGTTGGGCAGGAGATCTCCTACAAACTTCTGACCCTGGGGAAGGGGAGAGTAGTGATGCATACCTAAACCCAATTTTAGGTTCAGGTCTGGATTCAAGTCCAGAGGTTTAGGTTCAGTTCTGGACTTGTAAGTCCGGACCTAAACCCATGGCATATACAAAATTGCATGTTGGCAACCTTGCAATGTTGTCTGGGTGAAACTTTGGCCACATAACATGGAGGCCTGTACTTGACGATGCCTGATGGCAATGTTTTCTTTGTTTTGCAGCAAAGATTTTATAATCTACGGAAGGTTTTAGGTGGTTTGGAAAGAAAAGGGGTATGTGAAATGGTCTTTTCTGGTAGTAAGTCCGGACTCGGTTCTTGACTTTTAGGTTTTTTTGGACTTGGACCTAAACATTCTTACAAGTCCGGATCCAAGTCCAGTGAACCGGTATGCAGCACTAGGGGAGAGGAGTCTGATTATTGTCTGATCATTCTGATTACTATGTACTTTATTATTACTATTACTATTACTATGTATAGTTATTTATGCTAGTTTCATTCATTTTGTGTCTGCCTAAGGGACTGTACGATATTTACCGGGGGAAGGGCTGGTGCACTGGGGGGGAGGGCCATTGAAAAATTTTTTGGCCTGAGGGGAGGGCCATGGAAAAAATATTTTAACCAAGGGGAGGGCCACTGACAAAAAATCGACCTGGGGGAGGGGCACCGAAAAAAATCTTGTAAAATATGGCGTCATGTACATTGTAGTACCGAATTACAAGAAATACACCATAAATTCCTGAATAAAGTATGCACAACTAGTATTGGGTTACGTCATGTTGCAATTTTATAGCAGGAGGGATTTAAACTTCTGACCCTGGGGAAGGGAAGGGGAGATAACCATAGGAAATTAGGGTGATAGCAGTGGAGAAAAAGTTAAGCTCTGGAATTTTTTTTTCAGTCAATGAGCTCAAAATCACAGTGTGATTGCCGCGAAAAAGCTTCTGACTCTGGAAAAGGCAGAAATGTATCTAAGCTAAGCAGGCCTGCAACTGGGTGACAGGATGAGTGACAGCTGTCAGGATTTAAATTCTTATACTGGAAAAATGGAGGTTATACTTTTGGCAGTGTGTATGCTTGTGTGTGTCTTTCACCAAGATAACTCGAGAATGGATGGACTGGTTTCATATTTGGTGTGTTGGCAGGGTGTCACGAAAACTGTAAATCATTAAATTTCAAGCCCCCTGGTGGCTTTCCTAGGTACTGCATCAGAACTTCCTGTTTTGAAATCTTGTTTTTCATAATTTTATTCGTCTGCACAAGCTAGTAAACTTATTAACTTACCAGATAGTCAATAGACAGACAGGCGTCTCCGGGTTCCAGAATTCCGTCCGACAGCAGCATCGCCATAGTAACGCCCCGCCCGGTCAGCACCGTCCGAGCCGACACCCGCTTCCGCGCGGAACCCGACCCCGTGACCTCCGCGTCCTCGCCGGCGGAGTCAACGTCCTCCAGGTCATCGCCCTCACAGCTGTCGTTGTCAGCTGGGGAGGACGGGTCAGAGGCTGCGGACAGGAAGTGAGGTCAGCAAACAGGATATGATGTCATGGGGATATGACCAATGAGAAGCCTCGAATTCCCATAGGTTATCAGGCCATAACATCATAAATGGTGAATAATGAAAAAAGTGGTCGGTTATAAGAATTACCGACCACTTTTTGGACCGTACCAATTATACAAGGAATAGGACACTACCAGTAACAATAATGTTAAGACTTGTAGTATTTGGCCATATGATAACATGATAATATATAGGCCATATAATAATAACGTTAATGCCCTGCCTTATCCTCGGTGTATAAGGTGAGATAATCCCTGGTCAGGTGCGATAACCACCGAATAAACCACCGAGTGAGTGTAGCGGGCTGGGCATTAACCCTTTATAAAAGAAATCATAGCTTATAAAGACTATAAGTTACCTGGTGAATGTTAGTTGACTCATAATGGAGGCAGGTCAGGATAAACAATAGACAGTAATTAGTGTGATTAATTAGAATGGGATTGAGGAAGGCAACACAATAGAGACAAATTACTAGTAATTGTTGTTAGGACACAGGCTTCAAAGTATTAAGAAGTGTTATCATAACAATCACAAGTATAAAGAGACAAAGATTAGTGTATCAATCTAACGTTAACTATATGTATCAATTATAAAAAGAACATTTTAGCAACATAATTTGTGACATCACATGGATGTCTTTGTATTATACACATAGATAAAACAGGGTAAAATGTTGTGTGCGACAAAAGAGGGTATTTTTCACAACGATCACTGTTTTTGACACCTGTAAATGAAACCAAATGTCATAACAATAACACAGCTGGAACGTAGACATACTGTTTATAGTAAGCAGGTGGTAAAATCGCCCCCCCCCTTCAAACACAAAAATAAACCCGATCTAAGACCGATCTATGCAAGTTAGAAAGATAATTTGAACGAAAAACTCACCCATAATTGTTCGGAAGTCTTCTGGATTATTGAAAATTGTTTGTCAGGGCGAAATTTTTGGAGAATTCCCGCTTTTTTATTCCACAGAAAAACCCGGCTTTTGTTATGGTGGATCTTTACCATTATCAGACGGATAGCTGTCTCCTTCATATATTTTACTGCCTGATAAAATATATCAGAAATTTAAAACTATATGATATTTTACTGAACATCAAAGACTTAATATATTACTATTATACTTATTGTAGTAATTTTGGTAATGCATATGCCATAATTAGATGTAATATGCTGAATGAAAAGTTATGATATTTTCAGGCACTATTTTAGATACCCTGAACAGCTTACTTCTATAGCTGTACAAAATGCCGTGTGAAATGGCAGGAGATTCCTGTGATTTTCTGTCGCTCGGAGCCAGCCTAGAACGGCAGGAACTGGAGGTAAAACAGCTTCTTCTGAGATTAGAAAGGTTTTGTAACATCTAGTGAGTTATATGGTACAAATAACAGGCTACGATCGCAATGTTTGGTGCCTAAAATAGCGAGTAAACTTCAGCTAGTGAGTGCATGGAAATTGAAGGGGGAGGGGGGCGATTTTGGGTAAATTTTAGTTGCTAATTTGAGACTTTTTCGAATGATTTCGAATGATTTTCTGAAAAATACAGAAGAACTGATGAAAAACAAAACCACTGCATACTTCTTTCACTCTTACTCAACTTATGATTTGAATCAAGACGTTAACATTAATTTTGTTTTAATAGATAATTTTTTTATAAGATTAGATTCAGGAAGAACTGTGATGATATAGAATAAAGCAACTGGTCAAATTCTGTAAAGAGTCAGATGTTTCAGATAGCTGCCAAGCAATTTGTATCTATTTGTGTCTATCTAGTTGCTTGTTTGTTTTGCATAACCAGTATACCGCCTTTAGGCGTACCACACCAGTTTTGTACATGTAAGTACAAGCTTGATAAAGTTTGATGTTGTATCTCATGGACTCACTGACCATCCCCACTAGAAAATGCAGTCCTAATAGGTTGATGTTGTACTTTGTGGACAGTCCCCAGGTGGCGTTGCCACGCCGACGGTGTATTGCCAGCTGCTGGCTGTGTACCTGCTGCAGAAGGACCTGTGAGTCTGACCTTTCACCTTTACAGAATAAGCTGCCACACGGTTTGCACTGTGCATGCGCGAGGTCAAAGGTAGTTCTAGTGTTGTTCTGTCATCAACATTGACATGTTATCCACACGTGCAAGTTAAACTGTGAACTAACTTTCAATGAAAGCTCATATTGGTACAGTCCATAGTAGTTAAGTTCAAGCTTTGTTCAAACACAAGAAAGGACTCACCATAAATTTTTGATCCACCAAAAATTCACACATCTGGTGAAGGTTGACTAGATCGGCCAAAAATTTATGGTGAGTCCTTTCTTGTGTCAACAACTATATGCACTAGCTTTAATTATTCTTAAATTATTCATAAATTTGGCCGATGAAGAATTTTGCAGAACGACTGTAACTATGTATGTTGACAAAGTCATGATTCCTGTTTTGTTTCCTTCCCACAGAAACAATGCTAAATACCTCTGGAAAAGGATTCCCCAGGCTATTAAAAATGTAAGTTCTGTACATTCCATTTCCTGCATATCCAGAACTTGAGATATCAAAATCAGAAGGTCTGCTGCAGTATCAAGAAAATTGGACAAACACTGGATCAAAGGTATCTGGTAAACGTCACTAAACCGCAACGGGGGGCCGACATCGTCTACCAGATACCTTTGACCCAGTGTTGACGTCACACTTCAAAGAAGCCACGTGACAAGCCTCACTGGGTCAGTCTACTGAGGAAGACCAGAGTGACTGGTCAAAAGCTGTAGGTGAGAGAATTTTTTGTGTTGGATCAAAAGTTTTAACTTTAAACATGTGTGTATGAAACATTCTTCCCAGGCAAACCCCGAGCTTGTAGCGATCTGGGCGGTTGGTAAGAAGATGTGGCAGCGAGACTTTCCCTCCATCTACACGTCCCTGTCTGCGTACCAGTGGTCAGCTGAGGTCAAACAGATCATGGCAGCCGTCGCAGGTGGGTTTGTTTGTTTGTTTGTTTATTTATTTGAATTTTCCTATAGAGACAAAATAGATGATGATCACCTTAAAAGTTTATGGGTTGTCTCCCCATTGTTTGTTTTGCATAATTGTAAACTGTAAGGCATATCATTATAAACTTTAAGTTTAAGGCATATCACACAAATAAAATTATATTGTACAGTAGGTGCAAGCTCTATAAGGTCAAACTGTAAAGTTTGAGTGGATCAACTTACACTTGGAAGGACCCCCACTCTTTTTGTGTAGTGGGATCTTTAATGTGCTTTAAGCGTGGCTCTCCTTAAACACAGGACCTTCATTTAACATCCTATCCTGTTGTCCTGGAGCTAGGTACTCGTTTTTACCTGTATGAAATGAGGAAAGTAGTAGTTTTTCCTCAGGGCACAACAATGGAAAAAAAAAACACCCTTATCGTTACGGCTATAACTTTTCATACTGAGCCGCCAAAACTGTCTTAACTACATGGACAGTCTCATTATATACCCTGGGAAAGGGTACCGATTGACCAGGATTCAGTTGAATCTTCAGGTAAATATTTTAGAGCCCTTCCTGGGCGAACACACTAGCTATTACATCACACAATAAAGTCCTTCTATTCCCACCCCTCCCAGAAAGTGTCCGTAGCTGAGCCTGTGACCTGGTAGCCAGAGCTTACTCCTCCATCAGTGCAGAGTTCATTAGGGAACTGAACACCAGTTGAACTTGTACTGTCTGGATAATAATAAAAAAAGGAGAAAAGTCATTACTGTTTCCAATGGAACAGTACATGACATTGTATTTTGTTTGGTTTCAGTCCAACCACAAGTGACAGAAAATACAATCAATGTGTTTGGTATTGTGTCTGTGTGTGCAAGAGAGTGAATTGTCAACATAATATAAATGACTGCTTGACTTGAGTTCTACTATCAACAAAAGTCCCTCCTTTTACTTTCCAGAAAGCGTCCGTAGCCGAGCGTGTGACCTGGTGGCCCGAGCCTACTCCTCCATCAGTGCAGAGGACCTGTCTGCCTTCCTGGGACTGTCTGTGGACGAAGCAGTCAAGGGTAAGGCAGCCAGTCCATCAGACTCTACAATCAGACTGTATAATTCTAATGGTACTTGTTATGTCTGGAATGTACAGTTCATAAGAGAAGTTTGTATATACTAGTGTGTGTTTATTTTAGTATTGTAAATATTAATGTCATTCAGGTAACATTATATGTATGTCTGCAATGTTGATATGGAGTGAGTTTGTGAGTTACTAACCACCATACCAGGCATATCACACATACATTTGTACCTTTGGTTAAAGTTATTGTTTTATTTTTTCCTTTACCATGAAACTCTTCCAGCTATACAGAAGAGAGGTTTGCAGGGTCCAGTCTGTTGGGTAGTCATTAAAATATTTCCTCTGTCACAAGATCTAAAGAAGAGATCAAAATGATCGCTGGGGGGTACAACAAGAAAAGATTTTGCGCATGTACCAGCAGTAGTTTGTGTTGTGCATTTTGACATGTTGGCCTGTGAGTGTGAGGTCATGTGGTGGTGTTTCTCCCACTTGGTACCTGTCATGTTTTAAACGCATTGCACCTTCCTCTTTCCAGCTGTAGTAGAAAGAGGTTGGCAGGCAGATCCACAGACCAGGATGATCACACCAAAGAAGCCAGGTAAGATATACCTCCCCTTTCCTGGTTATGGCAACAAGACACCAGATTGAGAGGTCGTGGGTTCGATTCCTGGCATCATTCCTGTTGTTGTGTCCTTGGGACTTTCCTCAGTCCACCAAGGTGTAAAATGGGTACCTGACATCAGTTTGGGAGATAAATGAAAAGTTTATTGCAAATTCATGCCCGGAGGCTAATTGCAAATTATAAAACATAAAAGAACAACGAAACATAGTACATTTTGTATCAAATAACTAAAGTCTACATGATGAAGGTAGCTGTCTAGAACTACATTGTACTTAAACTATGTCTAAAACTATGTCTGAAGGGTTTGACTTCTCTTCTGTAAGCCATGGAAGACGTTAAAAGGCAGTGGAAGGAGAGGGATGGGCTCTGCCTTCCAATACTGTGCCATAGACACATTGGCCAATTGATATTGTATTGATCAGTTTTCAGTGATTTTTACTGATTGATTGATTGATTGATTTCTATTGTTCCAGCTTCAGTTGTCGTCCCTCCCAGAGAAAGTTCCCAACATCTACAACAGTTCACAGACCTGGTCGCCTTCCTCGAAAACTGAGACAAAATGTTGTAAAATATTCTACTTCTTCTGAACAGATTTGTTCTTGTTGATAAGTTTGTTTGTTTATTTGTTTGTTGATCTTGTGGTAAATAAGTGGTGACCTGTGCATGGCTAAAGGTGTAATGCACAAGGTCTGAGGTACTTAGTATACAGTGTGAGGTACTGAATTGACAGAAGTCATCTGACATGTGGGCATTCCACTATTCCTCTAAACAAGTGTAGTGGGACGTCGGTGAAGGTTAGACATCCAGGTAATAAGATATGCCAAAAAGCAGTCACTCAAGCAACTGGATATGATTTTAGAAACGGTCACAGTTGCTCGAGTAACTACTTTTTGCTGTAAGTGTAGTGGAATATATTTCTAAAGCAAGTTTTTTGAACTGTAATTTCAATCACAAAATTTGGACTCCTCCAAATTTTCAACTCTCCAACTCCAGTCATTCTCAAGTTCAAACGATCAATCCACTTCTTCTGATAGGTACAGGTTTTGTACTAAATATACAAACGAACAAATGAACAATTGCAGTGCAACTTTGTTTCAGAAAGGTTTCTAGTAACAACAACACAGATGAACTTTCAAGCTGGTGGGACTTTGTGATTATCAGGGCAGAGCCTCTGATGTTCTGATAAAGAAGGAAAGACATTTAGTTTGAACATACATGTGTTGTTTATTCTTAAACTGAAAGATATGATAAATTTCCATGGAAAGCAAGTACCTGTATGGTGCATCTGAAATTTTGTAAAGGCCAGGTCAGTTTGCTTTCGATTATACGTTAGTGCAATTGTGCAACATGTGTAAAAATAAAGCTATAGCTTATATAGCATGCTGTAGCAATGCACAGGATCTTCAAGCATGAATTAATGTTGTGTACATTTGACAGTATAGATGGTCTTTCAAATGCAAGAATACAGAACCTTCAACACTGGAACAAAACTGAACACCAGTTGAACTTGTACTGTCTGGATATTATAATAAAAAGGAGAAAGAAGTCATTACTGTCTCTCATGGATGTTTGTTTTGTTTTGTTTTGTTTCACTTCAACTACAAGTGATGGAAAATACAATCATTTTTTTACTTTCTTTTTTTGTGTTACTGTGTCTGTGTGTGCATGAGAGTGAATTGGCAACATAAGTGACTGCTTATAATAATAAGTTATAACGTTATATATTATATAATAACGTTATATGTACATTATTTACTTTACACTAATTCTACCTCAAAGCCCATTTTTACTTAAAAGTTGATTGAAAACTCATGAATATACCCTTGCATTAGCATAGAAGGCTCCCATAGTGTGTCTACGTTGTTATTTTAGCCCAGCAAAACGCGTAGAATTAAGCCAAAACCAAGAAATCTCGAACAGGTTTACCGACCACCAAGGTTAGAGTCCAATCGAAGTAAGCTGCACTTTACAACCGAACTGCTAGAGGCGCTTCTACTCCGTGTACAGGCCATGAACACACCAACACCCCCTTTTCCTCCGCACTGTTTGGTACCGTCCGTTTTGGCCCCGCCCACTCGCGGCTCACTTGAATCTCCGCGCTTCACACCTCGGAGGCCTGCTGGCGTTTTTGGGCCCAAAACTCGCCTTTTTCGGACATTTTGCGGCCAAAACTGCACCCGAGAGGACTGAACATCAAGTACAAGGTACGTCTGCTATCTGTTCGTAGATTTTCAGCCCAAAAATTGGGCGGGAAGTGGACAATTTGCCGAGGGGGACGGGCTCCTCGCATATGTTGTCATTCGACTGAGCAGAAAAGATCGTCTGTTTTTCCTGAGAGCGATATGCGCTTGCTGTTGAGTGGCGCCCCTTGGTTCACTCGCTCGCTTTAAACCATTTCTTAAGTCTTTACACGTCTCCTAAGACTTTGACAAGACCAGAATATCTTTAAGTTCAAGACGGTAGCCCTCAACAGTGTTATTTCTGAGTTGTTTCTTTCTGTTGTTAGGGTACAGATGACACCAAAGCGCCATCAAAAAATCATCAGCGTCAAAATGTCGTCTGCAAATATTTGGCAAGCTTTTCGTCATGCCGATTTTTATGGTTCGTTTTATGACACCGGGTTTCCCCTCAGGGATACACATTTTACACAATCGATCATTTATTTATTATACTTTCCATACGCTGTAAGAACTGCCTCCGTCAGTTTGGGTTCACTTCAAAACGTCGTCTGCTAGAGATCTAACATGGTGGGTCAAACCATGTTCATTGCGTAAACAAGTGGGATTGTTTTACGGTGCTGTAAATTTCTCAAATTGTACCTTTTTTTTTAGAAAATTCTCTACTATAAACCGATTTCCTTTAATAGCATTTGTTCAAATCATTTCTTAGAATAATAAGAATAAATAGTGTTTGCTGAGGTTTTTTTTTTTTTGCTTTCAGTAGGGTTCATTTTAATTAGCTTGTTTATAACTTTGTTTGTATCAAGATACAATTTTTCATAAAACGCTCTAGTATTGTAACTTTCCCCTAAAACTATTTGTTCAAATTATTTCTTTGATTTCTTTGCTGACTTTTTTTGCATTCAGTAGGGTTCATTTTAGCTGTTTATAACTGTTTCAAAACATTCTAATCTTTGAGAAGTTGGATTTGTCAAATTATACAATTTTTCATAAAGTGTTCTACAAATCAATTTTTATTTGTATTTTGCATTTGTTCACATTATTTTGAATTGTGTTAGCTGACTTTTTTTGCATTCGGTACCATTTTATTTTCAGTTGTTTATCAAAATGGTACAATGTTATATTCATTGCAAAACAAGAAATAAATGTTATTTCAATGTTTTAGAGTTCATTTTACCTAAGACAAGCCCAACAAGCATGGTTTGTAGATAAAAAGAAAATAAGACTTTGAAGTTGTTCAGACAACAGGTGAGTTTGTGTGCTTTAAAAGTTCCACAGAAGTGCTCGAGTGCTTGCTCAGTCAATGGTTGGATTATCAAAGGGTTGCTTGGAGAAATTTCAATAGAATCGGGTCAGTGCAGAAGTGGCTCCGCACACACACACCGTGCTTCAAGTTCTTTGAGAGAAACTGGACCAGGCCTTGGGTTTGAGTATATATACCTTAAGAAACAAACCTGAAATCTCAAGGATACAGAAGTTTTCTTTTACACAAACAAGATAGTTGCCTACTTTAAGTTTAAAAGAAAACCCCATTATATCCTATACTTTACCAACCTGATGAAACTATTTTCGGGAGGCTATTTTTCAAGTTCGCTGGGAAGAACTAGACCCATCTCCTTGGGCTTGAGAATATACATCTTAAGAAACAAACCTGAAATCTTAGAAAGGCTATTCTTCAAGTTCCTTGGGAAGAAATTAGACCAGATTCCTTGGGCTCGAGAAAATAATGTTATACATAATCTTAAGAAACAAATCTGAAATAGTCGTATGACACCCCAAAAAATTATTGTTAAACATATACTAAAGTTGAAGATATGTTAGATTTAAACTATAGTCTATGAAAAAGCCGAAAACTGATATAATTTTTTGTTCTTGTACATGTATTTAAAAAGAAACTATAAGATCAACAATAAAACAGGGTCTGTGGGGAAAGTCTGTAATTGTAAATGGTACACACAATTTTAAGGGAATTACATGTAACGCTATATCCAAGTGTTCTTCCCAGCCCTGTGTTTTAAATTTCATCTTCACTCCTTTGATTCTTATGCTAGAAAGTAAAAACCAAGAAAACAGATTTCTGTGGTCTTAAAAGTTTAAGGTAAATAGCATTTTCTAAAATGTCCAGTTGCACAATCTGTGCCTCACCTCAGGTAGATACCCTACTCCCTGTGTATTGTTTGTTTACCTGCCTTTTCACCACCATTCATGATCATGCCTGCAGTCTCATGTAACAATACTGTGAGAGAGTAGTTTTCTGTAGCATGCTGCCATGTCTGTTGTGTCTGTAATCACTATTGTAAATAAGGATGTGAGCTACCAGATTTTGGTTAGGCCACAATGTGCTTTCTTGGTGGCTTCTTGTATATGTAGATCATGAACATGTAGCAAGCAGACACAAAAAAAAGCAGAAACTTGAGTATGACTGTATTCACTCCATAACTTGATTTTGATGATATTTTTCTGGTTGAGCTTATTTTTCAAAAGTCCAAGAGCTAACCAATAAAATTTGTATGGCCTTACTATAATTTTATGAGGGAAAATCAGTGAGAGAAATGTAGCATTGTGGCCAGCCTGGGAATGTAACAAATGCAGCGTGATGTGATATGTCTGAATGTAGCATAGTGTTACAATTACATGTCTGCATCAGGGCGTGTGGCAATTCTTAGTAATGGATCCTGCCATGTGTAGTAACTGTGTTACAGATTTGCTTTCTCAAATTTGGAGCTGACAATCTTTTTTATTTTCTAAAAGAAAAGATTAGCAAAAATATGCAGATTTACATGAACCTTCAAATATATTTTGCAGAAGCTTGTTGCATTTTTTTTTGCCAAGTGTAAGGGAGGTTACACAAACAATGGTAAAAGATACACCTATCTTCTGACCATGTTTGTAATATAATAGTTCAACACTTAGTTTGCAAGGAGTAGTTAAATGTTTCTTCCTAAATTATGATAATGTGAAATATGAACTTTGAAGCAAATTTTGAACAGTGACTTTTCCGTGGTGTGTTGAAAACAATGCTTTTTGGATAGGAATATCAGAAAAATGTTGGAATGGATACTGTCGGTAACTTCTTTGGATTGTTCCATGTTTTTGAAAGACTAGGGATTTTCTGTGCTTCATTTTAAGCACACCCGTCTGTATAAAACAGTCATGTATCAAAGCTTGCCATTGAGGTATTCATACATACAGACGTATAAAAGTGCATATATTTGCTACTCTTCTCTACTCTATAATTTTAAGACCCTTTTTCCTCCATGTTGGAAATCCTACCCTGAAATCGAATAGGTCATTCTTGATGTCTGAAAGTGGGTCAAATGGCCCCTGGCATAACAAGAACATGAGGGTCTGCATGCGTTTTTGTAAGGCGTAATCAGGTCTTTTTAGTCTTCGTAATCCGTAGACCTTTTAGTATCTTAGACCTTAGTTCCTTAGCCTCACATACATGTAGCAAGCCAAAAACTGGGGGGTTTGGGGGTCTTCATGGTCTTTTGGAGCTTTTATGTGCTATTTTCTGATTGCATATAGACATAAACATAGCCGGCCTGGTTGAATTACCCCCGTTACAGCCAAAGACCACGAAACAGTCCCAGTTCTATAAGCCTGATACGGAGGTTATTAGTTCCTCCCAGGCACATCGGGCAGCAAGCTTCCACCTCCTTTTGTCAGCTGCTACTGACTCTGCCTCCTCCCAGGGAAGGTTTGAGATCTTTTTCTTGGAAGCTGTCCAAAATCATCGTGATTCGTAATCAGCACATGTATACCATAATGCATATAATTTAACTGTTCATAATCAGCTCTGAGAATTTAACATAATTTTCGTAATCAGCAGCAAAAATTTTGCGTAATTCGTAATCACTACCCCCCATGCAGGCCCTCTAACATACCTTGATTGGTCAGTTTTGAGGGACCCCCTTTCATAAGAACTGGTCTAACTAGTTGCGGTGAGGACCTCAGTACTTGTGTAGAGATCGTTATAATTTGCATAGTTACGTAGAAGTGATACTAGTGTAGTGACCGGTTTCCAAGAATCCACTGGACAGCTACATACATGTATATGCAGGTATGTGCTTCTGTACTTCATTCCCAATATTGCACATTACATGTATACATGGTAGGTGAAAGTGTGTGAAAGTTTTTAAGGCAGATCAGTCTATAACAAATTTTGAACAGAATCCACAGCCGGATATAGCTATGCAGGTGTGTGCTTCTGTACTGCATGTCCAACATTGTACGATGACATGAGTACCTTTGCCTTTACTTTAAGTTTTCCCTTTACCTAGTCCCATCCTATCATCATGTCAGGCTTTTAGGTAGGTTTTTTTTTGTTGGGTGTCCATTTTTTTATTGTATGCTATGCACAGCGAAGATGTACGGTGCACAAGCTTTTTGGGGGGAATTTTTTGAACTTCATAATGCTCTCAAACACTACTTTCTGCATTTTGAGGTGCAAATTTTGAGGAATTTGAGTATTTTTCCATCAGTAAACCATCATTTTTGTATTCATAGTAAGGCTGAAGGGAGGCATGTGCACATGGCATGCACAGGGGTTGGGAGTGAAAAAAAAGGGCGTCTTAAGGGTGTCCTACCAAAAAGTAGGGCGTCCACTTTCTTATTTTTAGTACAGGGCATCCAAAAGACAGCCTGGACACCCCCTAGCTAAAAGCCAGATTCATGAACTACACTGTATACTGTATCAGTAGGGTGGACAGGCACCACTGGACCTCATTCAAAACATTCCCTTAAACTTTCTGGTGTTGGCTACAAGCACCACACCCTGGTATGTTGTGCATTTGCAGTATAACATGTGTACATTATGTAATGTAGATGAAAGTTTTTGAAGGTTTGTTAGAGAGATCAGTCTATAAGGAAGACATTGAATAGTAACCACCAGTAACCAAGAAGTTAAACAAGTGTTTGTATTGTAACTAAAGAACTTTGCTATTCAATCATCCACCAATCTGATGAAATCATTCACTAGGATATAATATGTACAATTTATCCAAATTACATAAGATCTTCCTTCTATTTTCCCTTTCATTTGCCATAGGTTCCAAGGTAATTGTTCCATTGTACTACAATATACTTTTTTTAAGTGAATAATCTTCTTAAAGAAAAGAATGTGTTGCCATTTGCTTCTTCTTCAATATGTTATCCAGTAGCTACTTTGAGGAGAAATACTGGCAGTTGGTTTATCAATTACGTGATAGTAGCAGAATAACAAAGCTATCAGTCACTGTTTGAGAGGTCAGAGGTCAATTGCCGTACTTATTGTACTAATACTTAATAGGGCCAGGGGTCACTAGAATTGTCTGGAACCAGTTTCATTCTTGTTTAATGCTAAGGTAACTATTTAGACCCCAACTTTTTTCCCTGTTCCAACATTTGATCACAAGACATGGCAATGGCACACTCGAGTTTTTTTTTTTCAAATTTGTTTCTATGCTGTCACCAACGCAGACAAACACATGAACAGACAACAGACATACTCATTTTCACCTGAGTAAAGTGAGGAATTTTGTGTTAATTGCCTTTCCCAAGGGAATAAGATGCGAAATTGTTGTACGAGTGTTTTAGAAAACAACCACAAAGTTTCAAGATTAACAGTTAATGTTTGTGGGGTCGTGTGGCGCAGTCGGTAGCGCGTTCGGCTCACACCCGAGAGGTCGTGGGTTCGAACCCTTCCCATGTCACCGATCTTGTGCCCTTGGGAAAGGCACTTTACACGACTTTCCTCACTTCACTCAGGTGTAAATGAGTACCTAGCTTCGGCTAGGGACGTCCCTCGGATAGGACGTTAAATGGAGGTCCCGTGTTTGGGAGAGCCACACCCCACGCATGTTAAAGAACCCACCGCACTTATCGAAAAGAGTAGGGGACCTTCCCGGTGTGAGTGGTTCAAGCCTTACAGTCTGGTCTCAGGTTTGACATCTTTGAAGAGGTGATATGTCAATCCTTCCACAAATGTGGTAAATCTTCATACAATACATACAATGTAGATTAGTGCTAGTAATAGTTTTACCATGGTAATCACTTTCAAACCATCCCAGTGACGTCAACTCATACTTTCTAACACTTTTTTAGTGAGTGCAACAGTATACACCACACGTTATTGCAGTAAATAATAGCGTAAATGCAATATAATGGGCTAGCTGTTTTACCTTGGCCAGGACTACCCTCCTTTTGTAATATATCGTAAGAAAAATGAGTGAAGCCATGTCATATATCATAGAGTTATGGGCTTGATACAATATTACATTGTGGGCTGTCTTAATTACAGGTGTAGGTGTACATTCGTGACTGTGCACTTGGGCCATGCTAAAGAAACTGCATGGTTCTTGTTTAGGCTTTCTAAAATTTAAATTAATACTACATACTAAGTAATAGTGTGTGGAATTGCAATATAGCATTTGTTGAACAAATTTAAAATACAGTTTTCTTTGGGGTTTGAAAAATATGTCTAATATATTATTCCACAGATCATACAATTTTAGCTATTTCAAGACAATCATTATAATTGCAGTTATATAAATGTGTTAAGGGATAGAATGAGCCTTTTGATGTACCTGATTGTACATTTAATAAGCGCTAGAACAAGCTACGCCTACATGTCTACGAAGCAGCTGGATTATGCTGGAGGGTGGTTCTGCTCAGCTGACTAACACATGCACTGTGTAGGTACAGAATACTGATGTGAAGTTATTGCTAGTGTAACGGAAATGAAAAGAAACCTACAGTGGGGGTCGCTGGAAGAGACTGCAGCCCAGAAAAAAACAAGAAACAGTCATGCCTTCAAATATCAGAGTTATCAACCAAGAATTGAGGTATTCAAAAACTCGTATTTCTCCAGAACTATCGTAGACTGGAACTCGTTGCCACCAAGCACAGTTGGGGCATCATCACTAGAAAGCTTTAAACAACTCTTGCAATCAAATGTGCAAAGATTGAGTGTAACAAGTCGTTCAGTGTGATATAGCCAGCTGCCGCCACGCCGCGTGCCTGCAAAGCTGGTGTGTTACGCCGAAGGGTGGTTATACCGGCTATACAGATACAGATACAGACTAACACATGCACACAGTCTGTCAGAATACAGATGAAGCTGTTTTAAACATGATTTCCATGCTGGAAGGAGATCGTGCATTCCGGGTGAACGTGCATTTGAACCCCCATGTTATTATATATAATACTTTGCATGTGTCTGTGTCTGCCCAACTGTGGAATTGATTCCTTTGAACAGATTTGAATTTCATGATCGTATCTGTCATCAATGTTATGCTATTCTGTCAGACATAAGCTTAAGCTTCAAGTCATGAAACTTTGAAAGAACTACCGTACCTTATGTTTTTGTCAGGATTATATCAGGTGAATGTTAGACATCCAGGTAATAAGACATGCCAAAAAACAGTTACTCAAGCAACTGTTTATGATTTTTAACAGATGTTTCAGGTAGCATCTTTCGTCAGTGACACTGGAGAATATGAAGAGTAGCTTTTGCTGTTAAGTATGGTAACAAATTGGTAGTGTTGAATAAAACTCAGTGATGAATTAAAATAAACAATAGTTATAGACAATCGATAACTTAAGTCTAAATGGCTACTAAATTTGCTTGTCCTGATTCAGTCACAGTTGTTACAGTAAAACTTCTGGTGCAATCTATGTCATATAGCTGGCTAGCTTCCATCATTTTAAGGCTACAATTCAGTATAAAGTACATTTCTGAGGATTAAGAGGTGCCCTTCCCTGCAACATATTACACCTCTAACATATGCAGGCAACACGATGCAGATTACCCTAGACTGGGATAAGTAATTGATAGATTTATGCATTCAGGTCAGGGATTAGAGTATTTAGACCAGAATAAATTTACAAACATAAATTATACATCGTGTTTGCCTTTCCGCCATTCGACTTGCTAATGATGGACATAACTTATGGCCAGTATAAAACTGTTGTGTCAGATAAATATTATGCATTAAGGCCACACCAATTTAATTTGTTGGTTCACGGATTCGCCTCTTCGTTTTTTTCTGATTTGCAAAAAAAAAAAAATTTGATTCTGGTCCTGAATCAACTGAAAAATGCTCATGTTTTGCCCCCAACAGTTGTGGAAATTCCTTTTCTTCCTAGCTGTTGCAGTGTTTCCATCTATCAATGCAGTGGTTTGATTAAAAGTTCAAAATTCCTTGTTTAAATATTAACACAACCTTTTGTGTTGACTTCATGGCTCCTATCATAGCATTTGGGGCTATAATAGGATGCCTAAACCTGTTTTTATTTTTATTTTTTTTCGCCCTGTCGCTTCATGTTTTTTCTGACAAAATCCGAGAACCAACAAATTAAATTGGTGTGGCCTAAATTTAGATCAAATCATACCTTTTTGAGAGCATGGGTTTGTTGAGATCATGTAAAAATACTGTTCCAGAGATCATGGCTAAGTTGGTAAATTTTGCTACTTTGGGTCTATAATTTTATGTGTCCTAGTTCTGCCATACTAGGTCCAGTAGCAGTGTCTATATGTGGCAGTATCTGTTATATCTATAGGTATGGCATATACAGACATCTGGATATATTCACACACTCATAATATATGATATAGACTACTAACAGTAGTCCATTTCATTTCGGATCCTTGTTTCCAAGTAGCAATAATGTTAAAAGTACTAACTGGTATAGCGCATTGCACAAATGCTGGCTTTTGTTTGCCAATACGGTGAAATGGTAAAAAAAAAATACTGTGACAGTGATTTCATACATTATGTTCTCACAAATCATTTATTTGCTGACAAACAGTGTATTGACTTTGGGCCTGTGTAACCTACCCTTAAGCACATATCGCTGCCATATTTGCAGAAGGTGACATTGAAACATTGTAAAACAAACCTGATGTTTGTCCAAACACTCAGCTACAGATATACTGTTGACACATTGGATAGCAAATATTGGATGTAAGCTTTAAGTGTTTGTTTTAGGCTGCCATGTATATATAGCAAGTTTATTGCACATTCTTACTTAAATGTTAAATTATAGTTTACATGAATATAAAGCAAGAATAATACTGACAATACAGTAATCCCAGTAAGTAAGACTTAACAGTTATATAAAGATAGTGACCATTCTCAACTATTCCAGATACTGTATACTACTTGAAGATTTAGGCTGAAGTTGGGTTTTCATAGAGGCCTAAAGAAAGACTTGTTTCTAAAGCTTTTCCCGCAAGTTATGGATTCTGCAAATTTCAGATTACATGTTCGTATTTGACTTTATTCTGTGCCTCATACAAAGTCATTTTAGCCCCCCTCTACAAAAGGTTAGTAATATCATAGCATTACTACAAGCACATGTACATCCAATCATGATCAGCCATTTTCCTGTCATGAAAAATGCTTGACAATGTCTAAAGCCTTTCTGTTTTTTCTCAGATGTTCCAGTGAAAGGGTGCAGGCTTTCCTTTCGTGCCTTAGCATATTTTTGTCAAATTTTGTCTGGAAAATGTTTTCCAGAAACGTCATCAGCTCTGGCCATTTTCCAAGTTATCAGATTCTCCAAATTAAAGGTAGCTGGCTAGTATTTCCTTAACATATTTAGTCTATGTCAAGATGTTGTTGCCTAATTTTTCATGCCTTAACATATTCACATAAAATTCTGTCTGGCAAATGTCTTCCAGAAACATTGTCCTTGCCTTCATCAGTTCTGGCCATGTTCCAAATTATGAGATTCTCCAAATTAAAGGTAGCTGGCTAGTATTTTGTGCCTTAACATATTTACATCAAATTTTGTCTGGAAAATGTTTTTCAGACACTTTGTTCTTGCCGTCATCAGTTCTGGCCATGTTCCAAATTATCAGATTCTCCAAATTAGTCTAGAGGTTGCTGGCTAGTATTTTGTGCCTTAACATATTTACATCAAATTTTGTCTGGAAAATGTTTTTCAGACACTTTGTTCTTGCCGTCATCAGTTCTGGCCATGTTCCAAATTATGAGATTCTCCAAATTAAAGGTTGCTGGCTAGTATTTTGTGCCTTAACATATTTATGTCAAATTTTGTCTGGAAAATGTTTTTCAGAAACGTTGTCCTTTCTCATCATCAGTTCTGGTCATTTTCCAAATTATCAGTTTCTCTAGTAGCTAGCTAGTATTTCCTTAACGTATTTAGTATACATCAAATTTTGCCTGGAAAATATTTTCCAGAAACATTGTCCTTGCCTTCATCAGTTCAGGCCATGTTCCAAATTATCAGATTCTCCAAATTAGTCTAGAGGTTGCTGGCTAGTATTTTGTGCCAAATTTTGTCTGGAAAATGTTTTTCAGACACGTTGTTCTTGCCATCATCAGCTCTGGCCATTTTTCCAATTCATCAGATTCTCCAACTTAGAGGTTGCTGGCTAGTACATGTATTTGATGCCTTTTAACATAATATTATACGTCAAATTTTGTCTGGAAAATGTTTTTCAGACACATTGCCCTTGCACGTCATCAGCTCTGGCCATTTTCCAATTAGAATCCTCCTGAGCTCTACATAACTACCTGGTAATTATGCGTAATGTGACCCCAAATTGCTGCTGATGCCAGATATTGCAGGAAGCTTTTTCCTTGGGGAATTACGTTTATCGGGTAATGATGGTAAATGGGTGCATCCGCTGGGCAATCCTAGAAAGTCATCGACGTACATGTTGTCTTTGTAGATTGCGGTACTTTCTGAAGCTTTGGAGGTATTATCTAAGCAGTTTGTCTTGTCTGGTGAGCATGATAAACTTTTAGTCAGTGGAATACGTGGAAAAATCAGTTGTGCACTTTTGTCTAAAAGGCACTAAGTCTTATATATAATTGTGATTGATTTTTTGTATCCATGACTGTATTTTTAAATGTGTGCCCAGGGATGTCTGAAAAAGTGATCTGTAGATCTGAGATATACCCTCGATAAATGAATAAACATGAACTTGTAACACCAAATTTGGCACACATGTAGATGTAGTTGAACATATATTTCTACACAATTCTGGATACGGAGTCATCTCAATTTCTGCTCAGGAAAACCTTGAATTTATTTGTTGGTCCTTTCAATAATTTTCCTGTCCATAGTAACCACAGACCAGATTCTCTAATCTCCAAGCAGATCCTAGCTATAGGGTGGCAAAAGACAGTATGAGATTGGCCAGACAGACTAATAATATCCATTGGCCAGGCAGTATCCATTTGCCAGAGAGGGTCCATATGCCACCAAAGTATTGCACCCTTTCTGGCCAATGGGTACTGCCTGACCAATTTGACACTGTCTTTTGCCAGCCTAGGATCTGCTTGGAGATTTGAGATTCTGACAGTTCACTGAGTCGGCAGTTTTACAGTAGTTCAAACCAGTAAAAGGAAATGTATGTCACGCATAGCAATGTCGGCCAGTTGGATGGGTCCATTTTGCAGACTCAGGTTTCTGCAAAATTTCTTTGCTGGCTTCTGCCGACCTTTTGAAGTGTGGTACATGTCGTGAATAATGGGTGTCCATGACTGGAATAGATAAATACTCTAGACTGCAAAATGCTCTCTGGCAAAGTTTCAACTCTGTGAAAAAGCTTCTCTGATCTGTGTAAATTCCTCATCAGGTGGTATTGGCCGTCTATGTGTGCATCAAAATCATTTGGTGAGATGAAAGTGTTGAACAGACACAGACAGATTGCCCGTACTTTGCCTCCAATTTCCAGTAAGAATTCCAGCAAAGTTGTCTTTTGAAGCAGGGAGCATTCTGATTTCTATAGATTTATGTATATATACTGTAGGTCAACTGCAAAATGTTCTCTGGCAAAGTTTCAACCCTGCTTTGAAAAAACTGCTTTGAACAGTATAATATAAATTCCTCATCATGTGGTATTGATCGTCTATGTGAAGATCAAAGTCACTTGGTTAAATGAAAGTTTTGTACAGACAGAGACAAATTGCCCACACTTTGCTGCCATCTTATACACAGTATATACCTAGTGTGCAACCGTGTTAGAAATGCATATTCATGTCAGATAAAGCTGCATTGAACTGTGTAAATGACTCATCAGGTAGGTATTGGCCGTTTATGTGTGCATCAAAGTCACTTGGTGAGATGAAAGTGTTCAACAGACAGACAGATTTTTAAAAAATGCCCACACTTTGCCTCCAATTTCCAGGCAGGAAAGTTGGCCTATTGAAGCAGTGTCTTGATTTCTACTCCATAGGTCAACTGTTATATTGTCCTCAGGCAAAATTGGGCAAAAACTTGTATTCCAGCAGTTTTAGGAATATGTTTCACACAAAATATACCTCTCGCACAGCATGTACCTAGTGTGTAACCATGTTACAAATTCATATTCATGTCAGAAAAAGACTGTAAATTATCCCTCAGTATGCTGTATTGACCGTCTGTGTGAATATCAAACTTCAAAGTCACATGAAAGTGTTGAACAGACACAGACAGATCGCCCACACTTTGCTGCCAATTTGCAGGCAGAATTCCAGCCAGGAAAGTTGGACTTTTGAAGTAGGGAGCATTCTGATATATGCACACTGTAGGTCAAATGCAATAAGTTCTCTGGAAAAGTTTCGTCTCAGAAAAAGCTGTGGTCAGATGAAAGTGTTAGAGACAGAGACAGATTGTGGTTGATGTCCTTGGTACTGAAAGCCAGGTTACTGACATCTGTGCTGTGTTGTTACTATAGAGGATGTCTGGATAGGTCAACTGCAGTATGTTCTCTGGCAAAGTTTCAACCCTGCTTTGAAAAAGTTGTTTTGAACTGTGTACGTTCCTCATCAGTAGTGATGCATACCTAAACCCAATTTTAGGTTCAGGTCCGGATTCAAGTCCAGAGGTTTAGGTTCAGTCCGGACCTATACCCATGGCATATACAAAATTGCATGTTTGCAACCTTGCAATGTTGTCTGGGTGAAACTTTGGCCACACAACATGGAGGCCGGTACTTGACGATGCCCGATGGCAATGTTTTCTTCTTTTTGCAAGAAAGATTTTACAATCTACGGAAGGTTTTAGGTGGTTTGGAAAGAAAAGGGGTATGTGAAATGGTCTTTAATGGTAATAAGTCCGGACTCGGTTCTTGACTTTTAGGTTTTATTGGACTTGAACCTAAACATTCTTACAAGTCCGGATCCAAGTCCAGTGAACCGGTATGCATCACTACTCATCAGGAGGTATTGGCCGTCTATGTGTGCATCAGAGTCAGATGAAAGTGTTTATCAGACAGAGACTGATCACCCACACTTTGCTGCAAAGTTGCAGGCAGAATTACCAGAAAAGTTGGCCTTTTGAAGCATTCTGATTTATATATACTGCAGTATCTCTGGCAAAATTTCAACTCGGCTTTGAAAAATCTGCTTTGAACTGTGTAACATCAGGTGGTATTGGTAGTCTATGTGAACATTCAAAACTTCAAAGTAACATGAAAGTGTTGAACAGACACAGACAGATCACCCTGACACTTGTTTTGATTTTCCGTTAATGCCCACGATAATGATCATTCTGGCATACTCATTTTCACCTGAGCAAAGTGAGGAAAGTTGTGTTAAGTGCCTTTCCCAAGGGCACAATGTATGACTTGCCAGGGTTCGAACCCTGGACCTCTTGGTTCTGAGCTGAATGCTCTGCCATTAAGCCACACAATCACACTTTGCCGCCAATTTCCAGGAAGAATTCCAGGAAAGTTTGCCTTTTGAATCCCTAGACATGCAGGTCCTGACAGATATGCTGTAGGTTGACTGCATTAGTTTCCAGGGTAGATGGTGCAGATGAGAAGAATAATGTATCCACACCAACAGACTGATGAAGTGGTCTACTGACTGTGGTTTGCATACAAATCAGCAAAAAGCAGTTGTTCTAAATCCTTGATAATAATCCTTGTTCTATGCATGCATGCATGATAGACTTGTGATCCTAAGAGTACAGGAAAAAGCAGGACTAACTTCAACCACCGGTACTTTTACCTTTTGAATGATCCCTGATATTCTATAGATGTGTATAGTGCCAATGTTTTAAATCACAATTTCATGACAATTACACATTTTGTGGTAGATTTGAAAAGGCTCATAGCAGCCTCAAAAGTTTGGCAATATTTTACTGTAATTGTCATCCTAAGAGTACAGACAGAAAAAAAGCAGGACTGACTTCAACTACCAGTGCTTTTTTTGGTTGGGAGGTCTTTGACACACTAGATGTGTGCAGTGTCTTTTATTAATCACAATTCCATGTTAATTTTACACATTCTGCAATGATTTTGAAAAAAACACAGCAACTTCACAAGTTCTGGCAATATATTATAAGGTTTGAGTAGTGGTGCATACCTAAACCCAATTTCAGGTTCAGGTCCGGATTCAAGTCCAGAGGTTTAGGTTCAGGTCCGGACTTAAGTCCGGACCTAAACCCATGACATATACAAAATTGCATGTTGGCAACCTTGCAATGTTGTCTGGGTGAAACTTTGGCCACATAACATGGAGGCTGGTACTTGACGATGCCCGATGGCAATGTTTTCTTCATTTTGCAGCAAAGATTTTGGAATCTACGGAAGGTTTTAGGTGGTTTAAAAAGAAAAGGGGTATGTGAAATGGTCTTTTATGGTAATAAGTCTGGACTCGGTTCTTGACTTTTAGGTTTTTTTGGACTTGAACCTAAACATTTTTACAAGTCCGGATCCAAGTCCAGTGAACCGGTATGCACCACTAGGTTTGAGTGTTGCTGCCTACATGTAGCTTAGTTTCCAACATTGATGTGTACATGGGCAGAAAATGGATATGCAGCAGTGTGCTGCTAATGTGTTTTCCATGGCGGTGTGAATACCAAACAGGAGAGCAAAGTGCTTTGCAATGGAATAGGTTGATCTAAGGCCTCACAGACTGTTTGAGATTCTCTGTAGTCTCTATATTGTGATGACTGTAAGAGTACAGAAAAAGTGAGATGTATTATATTTATTTATTTATTTATTTAATCTTCAAAGACACCTGGGTAGCTCCTTCAGCCAAAGCTGATTTCCAAGGAGGCCCAGGGGGGTACAATAAGTAAAAGAATAATTAATTATACAAAGTACATAACAAAAGATGTAAATGAAATCAATCATATTTAAGTGTAGTTTGCAGTTGAATATCTCTGACAAGATTCTATGTTTGACTCCAAATCCTAGTTATGTCTTAGAATTGTTGAATTTTACAGTCTTGTTCACATGACTCCAAATCTTCAAATCCAAGTTATGCCTTGCAGATGCTGTATTTTACAGTCTTCTAATCTCAGCAGTATCTTCGAGACACTTGACTCCAAATCTCCATCTCTAAATCCTAGTCATGGAGATACTGTATATTACAGTCTACATTTGATTCCAGATTTTCAGCTCCTTGTCACATCTTTGAGATGCTGTACCATTGGACTCGCCCTACTCCGTGGAGTGGCTGTCAACATTCAACATGTTTGACTACAAATGTCCAAATCCTACTCATTTCATGGAGATCTTGTATTTTACAGTCTTCTACATTTGACTCCAAACCTTCATCTTTCATTTCAATCCTACTCATGTGCAAATCCTTCTCATGTCTTGGGGATGTCATATTTCACCCTTCCTACACATTTGACAATCTGCAAGTAACATTCACGGCTTGGAGGCAGTATATTTCACCGTCTGGAAAAAGGCCAGATCCTCGCCATGTCATGGAGATCTTGTATTTCATGTAAATCTTATCATCTTCATTTCTACCTTAAGCCCCACAATGTGAGATTATTGGTACATTTGACTCCAAGTCTTCAAATTCTGGCCATGTCTTCGGCAGGCTACATTTGATGCCAAATCCTACTCATTTCTTGAAGATGTTGTATTTCACGTCTGAAAATCTTTCTCATGTCTTGGAGATGTTGTATTTTACGCTCTCCTGCATTTGACTCCAATCTCCAAGTCCCAGTAATGGCTTGGAGGCATTACATATTTATCACCATCTGGAAAAAGGCCAAATCCTAGCCCTGTCATGGAGATCTTGTATTTCACCATCTTGTACATTTCATCATCTTCATTTCTGCCTATAGCTAGCCCCACAATGTGAGATTATTGGTACATTTGACTCCAAGTCTTCACATTCTGGCCATGTCTTAGTCAGTCTACATTTGATGCCAAATCCTACTCATTTCTTGGAGATGTCATATTTCACCTCTCCTACACATTTGACTCCAATCTCCCAGTAATGTCTTAGAGGCATTACATACATGTAGATGTATATTTCACCATCTGGAAAAAGGCAGTGTCAAAGTTGCCGGCTCACGTGTGGGTGAGTTATGGTGGCTTTTAACTCTGCCAGAAGCAGTTCAGATGTGTGTGTCTGTGTGATGTACGGTGCAGGGATGTGGAGGCTTTGGGGAGGAAGCTTTTTCACTGGCTCAGTTGCACATAGAGGCATGTATCTTACTTGCATAGCAGTCAGTATAGCTCTGCTATCTGGTCCAGGTAATTAGTATGATGGAAATCTGGCTTTGCACAACCTCTGCTCTTAAAGTTAGATGGACGTTAAGCCTTTGCACCAGCTCTGTTGTGCATAAAGACTTTCATCTTGCTCAGAATGCATTCAGTCTAAGTCTGCCATCTCACATGGTCTAGGTAATTAGTACAGGGAAATCTGGCTTTGAAGTACTTCTATAGTGAAGGTTATAGATAGACAGAAAGCCTTGCACCAGTCCATTGCCACATGAAGACTTTCATCTTGCTCAGAGTACATTGAGTATATCTCTGCTATCTGGTCTAGGTAATTAGAGCAAGTGGAGTCTAGCTTTGAAGTGAAGGTTAGATGGACAGAATGATATAGAGGGCAGAAAGTGCTAGTGTTATCTGTAAAGTGTGAAGCTTAAAGATTTGGAAGTTTAATTTGGCATATAGAAAGCCTTTGCACTGGATCAGTGGCACATGAAGACATGGATCTTACTTTGAAAGTAGTCAGTGAAACTATCTGGTCCAGGATAATTAGTACAGGGTACTCTAGCTTTCAAAACGATATAGAGAGCAGAAAGTCTGTGTGAAGTATATGAAGCTTGAAGATTTGGAAGTTCAATTTGGCATAAAGAAAGCCTCAACACCAGATCAGTGGCACATAAAGACATGAATCTTGCTTGGAGAGCAATAAGTGTAAGCCTGCTATCTGGTACAAGGTAATTAGTGCAAGGGGAGTCTGTCTTTGAAGTGAAGGTTAGATGGACAGAATGATATAGAGGGCAGAAGGTGCTAGTGTTATCTGCAAAGTGTGAAGCTGAAAGATTTGAGATTTTTGGTACAGATTTTTGCCTTTGCACTGGATCAGTATTAGCACATGGAGACTTGCATCTTACTTGGGCTGGAATCATTTGAAGCTCTGCTGCTATCTGGTTCAGGTTAATTAGTGCGAGGGCAGGCTTTCTGACACCCTTACAGTAAAGTGACTGTAGGTGAGATGGGCAGAATGATATCGCCACACGGCATATTGCTTTCATCTAGCAGACTTGTGTAGGTTGAAGATTTGGACGAGATTTGAATGTTGTACTTACCCTGCAGTGTCACGGGTGCAAAGCAAAGCTTTCTGCCTCATCTACTGTAAAAAGAAGCAGTTCATATGCACACAGAATGGTGTTGATGCCAGGCATAATGCATGCTTTCATCTGCGTAATGTGTGTAGGTGGAAGATTTCAGCAGGTTTGAATGTGCGATGTGTTTAGGTCTTCTGGTGTAAAGTACAGTTTGATCCATGCATGTCACTAATTTCTGTAGGCTTTTTCTATAGGCAAATAACTCATGACATCTGTGAATAAAATGATGTTAGGTGCTATATAGTGGTTGCTCTCCTTAGTGCTGAAATGCACTCCAAGACTGCATATTTACAATGTCAAATATAGCTCAAAGCTTGTAGTATATTTCTATTGACTGTTGAGTATAGACTTTGAGTACTCTGAGGCATATTTCAAGTCAGGCTGAGGCAGTAAACACATGAAATCAGGACATAAAATGATGTTTGCCATGGCAGGTGTTATACAGTGGTTGCTCTCCTTGGTGCTGAAATCCAGGTTTCCAGCATCTGTGCTGTGATGTAGGCCTGGGGATGTCTGGATATAACGGGGCAATATACTAGTCTGCACTGGTGAATAGGAAATAGCTATGCTTTCTGGCCATAGGTTTACACTACAAGAGAGCATATTCTCTACATGAAATATAGCTCAAGGCTTGTACCATATTTCTACATTTGTATAGATTTTTGAGTACAGAAGTTGGGTATAACTTTTAGTCACTATACTTACAAAATTAGAGCATAAATGATGTTATTCATGGCAGCTGCTATACAGTGGTTCCTGTCCTTGGTGCTGATATTCAGATTACCAACATCTGTGCTGTTCTGTAGGCCTGGGGATGTCTGGATATACCGGTCAATACACTGGTCTGTACTAACTTGCAAGAAATAGCTATACATGTACATCTTGGCTAGAGGTTTACACTCAAAAGAGAGCATATTTTCTACATCAAATAAAGCTCAAGGCTTGTACCTTTTTTCTATAGACTGTTAGTACAGATGTAGAGTATTACATTCGGTAAGCATTTCACTTCAATACATGATGTGCTCCATGGTAGGTGCTAAATAGTGGTTGCTCTCCTTGGTGCTGAAATCCAGGTTACCAGTACTATATAGTCCTGAAGATGTCTGAATATGCAGGGACAATGCAGTGGTCTGTACTGAATTACAGAAGTCTTATAGAATTGTTTTCTGTTGAACCAAAACTGACCCCAAAGAAGAAGTCTTCGCTCATTTTTCCTACCAGCCCTGAGGGTTGCTCTTTCCCCAGAGGAAGTCAGATTCAATATCGCCGACTCAGAGGGATTCCATGCTGTCATCTGTGCTTTTTATATCATTGATTTTGCTGAGGGCAGAAAATGCAGAGGGTTGTTATACAGATGGAACTAGCTTTCCCTGTTGTCATTCAGGAATCATCTCAATTCTTATCTTTGTTCTTCAAAGGGATAGTCTTTCATCTAGGGAGCATATCACAATCGACTCTAAAAACCTAATAATCAATTGTTGTGTACCCAGGTTTTTAGGTTGGGTATGCCAGTGCACCTATTCCCCAAAATGAATTTCGAGCCCTGTAATACCAAGTACAAGATCAGGTGTGTTTCACCTTAGGGCACTTTACAGTTATGTCGTTAAATTTACATTCAAAACGTGTCATTCTGCGCTTTTCCCTGCCAACTTACAACCGGAGACCAAATCCCTGAACAGTCATTACGCTTCATTGAGATGCTGCACACCAGTTGGGGGGAATCGGACCAGATGGGAACTTACCTGCTAGATATTGCCGTTCTGACATGTTGCTGGGTGTAGAATACATAATGACAGCTGTTATAGCTTAAGCCCCTGTCGCACATAGCTGAATATGGCATCCCAAACAGTCATGTGGTTGTGTGGCATAACGGCAGAGCATTCGGCTCAGAACCAAGAGGTTCTGGGTTCAAATCCTGCCATGTCACCAATCTTGTGCCCTTGGGAAAGGCACTTGACACAACTTTCCTCACTTTGCTCAGGTGTAAATGAGTATGCCAGAATGATTTTTTTGTTCTGTATTGTTTTCTAGATTTTTTTTGCTGCAATTTGTGTTTTTGTCAGTCTGGAAATTTCAATATTCATGGAGACAGCTTGTCAATGCAAATACACTTTATATAGTTATAAATTTGTTTGTTTGTTGTTTGTTTTTATTTATTTAACCAGGGGGATACATATCGCCCGTGGGGCGCTTTTCAATGAGCCCTGGGCCTGGGGAAGACCCCAAACAAAAACATCAAACTCAAACTAATACAAATAATCAACAAAAGTAACTTATAAAGTTACAAAAGTTACTAAATAATACAAAAGCAAGGTAACTTAAGTAGCATACATTGCGCATGAAATCATAATACCAAAATAAGTGAAACAAAAGTGAAGCCTGACCATCATATAACATAGAACCAAGGTAGGACAAAAAGAAATCAAGATTAAAATCAGGCTTAGAATTTGCATATCAATGATTGCCCAGTACATAAGATTGCTTGAAGGCTGCTAGGGTCCTGGCTGCTTTTTAAATTTAGGTTTATCAATGATAATTATGACAGATGAGATGCAGTCGGGCATCTCAAATCTTCAATTGTGTATTTTTTCCAGAACCCGCAACAGTAACTACATTAGAGCCATGTGTAATTGCATTACTACCAGGGAGGAAGATCAGATGGTCTGATAAGATGTAAAACTACATGTACTTCCTCCTGGCGACTTGGTTTGTCTCCATTCTGTACAATTTACCAAGATGTTGATTACCCCACTTGTTAAGTACATGTTTGGTACATGTAATAGAATTTCAGCAGAATGTACTGTGCCTGTGCAAAAGCCAGATTTTTGTTGGATGTTTGGTCAACGTAGCATCAGAATTTTGCCTCTTGCAGACGGTATCTTTTCCCAATACAACATTTGAATACTATTGATGCAATTACACAGACATCTACTTGCATTTTACACGAGAAATTAATGTGATTTAAACAAGAAATGCATAGTTTTTGCATGCATTTTAATCTAGAAATACATGTCTTTTTAATTGTGTTTTGCACAACTTTTTGATCATCTGTATCTCTATAGCAGGTATAACCGCCTTTCGGCTTAACACACCAGCTTTGCAGGCACGCGGCACGGCGGCAGCTGGCTATATCACACCGATCGACTTGTTACACCTAACCCTTGAACTCGATTTGCACATATGCACATGTAGATAGGAAGGTTATTCAAGATGCAGTACAGTATAGTACAGTACAGTACAGTACTCTACATCATGTATTCCGCACAGTGACTCAGTGTTTGCCAGAGTGTTTGCTCCGGTGCATTGCTGATGGCAGTATAGATTTCCCTGTCAAGCTTGTGGCTTTCGTGGGAACCAAACTGATCTCTGTGTCCTTGCACAGATGACAATGTGCATGGGAACAAAACTATAGTAAGGCCCCACCAATCTAATTTGTTGCTTCTCAGATTTTTTCATCAAAAAATATGAAGCAACAGTGGGTAGTAATGACAGAATTGTACTTAGCACATCGGCAGAATGTACTGCGCCTGCGCATAACCTGTAATGTATAAGCACTTGGACACTTCAGACAAAAACATAGTCATCTATTTTAGCTGACACACAGACAAGTGAATGTTTAACCATATATTCAGCACCAAGGACAGTACAATACTCACTCAGACTGTTAATAGTTATTGCAGTTTTGAATAAGGAAACTATAAAACTACTTGTCTTGCTGTGTTAAGTACAAATCAGGCTCTAAAATCTAGAATCTAAAATCTGTATTATATGCCATAATCATATGAAAGGGTGCACTAAGGACAGTTCAATACCCATTCAAAATGTTATAGCTTCTGTAGTTTTGAATGAGGTAACAGTTTAACCACTAGTCTGGATAGATTAGACTCTAAAATCTAGATTCATCCTATTGCTAGCAGGTGTCATAATTATATGGGTGAATGGGTGATAGTGTATTCAGTACCAAGGACAGTGCTATACAAATTCAGAATGTTATGGCCTTTGTAGTTTTGAAGGAGGTGACAGTCAAACCACTAGTTTTGAACTTCAACAATACAGATTAGACTCTAAAATCCATATTCATACTATTGCTGCTATGTGCGATAAATTCAGCACCAAGGACAATACCCATTCAGATAAATGATAGCTTGTTGCTCTTTGTCATTGTCGATAATGAGTTATTGTTGAATTATAGTAAAGCTCTTTATTTATAATCACTTGTTTAACAAGAGTTAGTGTTTCTTTTTAAACAAGTGGTTGTGGACAAAGAACTTTGCTTTTCAAGCATTCCCCAACCTGATGGAATTGTTCTTGGGTGAGTTATCGTTGTTTTGATTAAGAAAACTGTCAGATCACATCTCTTGCTGTGCAAAGTACAGGTCTTATTGCTGATTTGTGTCATTATCAAACATAACCTATTTGTTAAATGAACAAACCCTCAGCAGGAAAAATGTAGAAATATTGAGTTTAACATCAGGGGATTGTATGGGAGCCTGGATCATTTTTTATCTCTGTAAAAACTCATTTTTCTTACCGGAAAACTGCTTTAGTTTCATGAATTCGACCATAAATCACACAAATTTGGTAATGAACAAGTAGGGAACTGCAACATTAGGCCACACCAATTTAATTTCTTGGTTAACAGAATTTTCTAGAAAAATAATGGAGCGGGCGGGCCATAAAAATAAAAAAAATAAAAACAGGCCTAGGCATCCTATTGTGGCCCAAAATGGTACAATAGGAGCCATGAAGTCAACACACCAGGCTGGTTCAAAATCTAAACAATGAATTTTGAACTTTTAATGATACCACTGCATTGAAAGATGGATAACTGTAACAACTAGGAAGGAAAGGACTGTTTTCAACTGTTCAGGGCAAAATATGAGCATTTTGCAGTTGATTCTGAATTTTTATTTTCATTTGCAAATCAGGAAAAAATGAAGCAGGCGAATCCGAGAACCAACAAATCAAATTGGTGTGGCCTTAGTAGGACCAGAAAGCAAGTCATATTTACCGAAAGGAGATTTACTCTCATTACCTGCTCATCTTCGTTAGTACATAATTAGACAGATTAAGAAAACGAGCAAGTTCACAGTTAGAAGGAGGATAAATATTGATTCTAACGTCATTTTAGGAATTGCAGGGGAATAAAAGCCATGTATTCCTGCTGTTTTTTGACAGAAAAACAGATTTGGTTTCATTAGGGGCCCATCTAATGCTGTCCCAGAGGGTCCTAAATTGCACAGGCAATTTGGCAGGCCCTCTAGTTCACTGTCAGAGATTACGTGTGCAGTCTTGGCGCTATTAAGGCCGTCTGAAGGATTTCTCTGTTTCAGGAAAATGCTGTAGAGAAAAAACAGGTTTCAGAGTACTGGGTGTATAAAATTGTGGCCTCTAGTAGTCCTTATTTCAGTGTCTGAGGTTTTTTTATCGATTGTAACCATATTGAAAGTAATCTTATTGAAGAGAAATAAGTTGCAGCGTTTATGAAGACATTGCAAACTAGGTTTAGACTGTTTTCTGGCCTCTAGTACTAGTAGTAGTCACCTTCATTTTAATGTCTAAGTTTTTTTTATTCAATCGGAACCAGATAGAAGGTCATTCTCTTAAAGAGAAACGAGTTTTTGCTTTCATGAAGACATTACAAATTAAGTTTGGGCAAAGTTGTGGCCTCTAGTAGTCACCTTCATGCTTCATTTAATGTCTGAGGGGTTTTTCTAATCATTTGTAACCATATAGAAAGTCAATTCTTATACAAGACAAACAAGTTTCTATAAAAATGAAGACAGTACAAATTAAGTTTGGGCAAAATCGTGGTCTCTAGTAGTCACCTTCATGCTTCATTTTAATGTCTGAGGGGTTTTTCTAATCAATTGTAAAGCAGACAGAAAGTCATTTTACTGAAGACAAATAGAGTTCTGCATTTATAAAGACAGTACAAATTGGGTTTGGGTTGATTTCTGGCCTCTAGTAGTCACATTCATACTTCATTTTAATGTCTGTGTTTTTTTTAATCAATCGGAACCAGATAGAAGGTCATTATCTTCAAGAAAAAACAAGTGTCTGCATTTATGAACAAGACAGTTCAAATTAAGTTTGGGCAAAATGTGGCCTCTAGTAGTCACCTTCATGCTTCATTTTAATGTCTGAGGGGTTTTTCTAATCAATTGTAAAGCAGACAGAAAGTCATTTTCTTCAAGACAAACTCCTTTGTGTTCTTATGAAGACAGTACAAATTGGATTTGGGTTGATTTGTGCACTTAAATAGTCACCCTGATATTTCTTTTTAAGGCCACACCAATTTAATTTGTTGGTTCTCGGATTTTTTCAGAAAAAATATGAAGCGACAGGGCGAAAAAAAATAAAAATAAAAACAGGTTTAGGCATCCTATTATAGGCTTAAATGCTACGAAATGAGACATGAAGTCAACACAAAAGGCTGGGTTAAAATTTAAACATTGAATTTTGAACTTTTAATCAAACCACTGCAATGATGGATGGGAAAACTGTAACAACTAGGAATAAAGGACTTTCCTCAACTGTTGGGGGCAAAATATGAGCATTTTTCAGTTGATTCAGAACCAGAATCATTTTTTTTTTTTTGCAAATCAGAAAAAAACGAAGAGGCGAATCCGAGAACCAACAAATTAAATTGGTGTGGCCTAATGTCTGAGTTTTTTTATCAATCGTAAGCAGACAGAAAGTCATTTTATCCAGGACAAATGAAGTTCTGTCCTTATGAAGACAGTACAAATCAGGTTACGGCTAGTTGGTGTTGTCTACGGCCCCGGACAATTTCTTTAAGTCATCAATCTGAGAACACTTCTGGGACTGGATAAAGGGGAAGCCGAGACATTAGGAATTTATGTATTGATTTGTAATTTACTGAGAACATCACATTATGTTTTATAGTCTGTGACACTGATGATGATGCACTGTATTCTGTAGTGCAGTGATACTAGTGAGAGATAAAAGTCAGAAAAGGCAGAATAGTTACATGAAAGTTTATCTGACTTGTTAGGATACATCATGACAAGCTTTCAACTATTCTCCAACTCAAAGAATTACTCACTGAAATTTTGACAGAATGGCAGAAAGCTGATGAGGAAGACGATTTGGTCGAAAATTGTGGTACAGAACTTTCTTGTAAGCACCTAGTCTAGTATCTGATAGTATTCACTGCACTTGTAAGATATTTTTTGGAGGTGTAGGATTTTCTTGTAGATTTTGTAGATCTTAAGATGGTTACAGTTGAAAAAACTGATTTGTCTGAGACGATATTATTCTTATGGCACCTTTGATGCTGCACCATATGATCAATAAGTCAAAACCCTGTAAAATTGTTCATGTACTAAGAAGATTATGATTACTGTAAGGTCAGAGAGCAACGACCTTGCTGACCCCATGACGTCCTGTCACTATTGAAATCAAAGGAAAGTCTGATGGCAAAACAGCAGGAAATGAGCTGCTCGCATGTCAGGGTTGTCGGACCTATAATTTGGTGCCACATGCCTGATCTCATATTGATTGTATGACTGTTCTGTCTGTTCACTCAAAGGCTGGAGCTATATCATGAAGATAGATACAGTAAAAGATTGGTAGATGGATAGATTAAAAGATAGATAAATAGACACTAGACACTTAAAAGTTGTGTAAAGTGCCTTAAGCAAGGGCACAAGATCGTCAGGGCTCGAACCCGGGACCTCTTGGTTCTAAGCAGAACGCTCAGCTATACCGCACGACCCCACAAGGGGATAGGCACATTTCTTGCTTTCTTGCTTGGCTAGAGAGCAACTTGCATCTGTCTGCCGTGGGTAAAAAGTCAATGCCCTCATCGTGACTTGTCAGCCTAACGCACAGATGAATCGACTCACATCATTGTGAATTCCCTTTTCGACACCTGATTTTTTAGGTTGGGTGCACCAGTGCACCTATTCCTAAAAATGAATTTTGAGCCCTAGAAGTATAAAGTCAATGCCCTCATCGTGACTTGTCAGCCTAACGCACAGATGAATCGACTCACATCATTGTGAATTCCCCGCGCGACACATTCCCAGAAAATGCCCATCAGCCGATCGATGCGAGATCAGCGCTCAGGGCAGCAAATTATACGTCTGACAAGCCCTGAGTGCGGGAAGCCTGTTTACAGCTGTTTTAATGGTCGTACAAAAAAATTGTGATAGTCTTCTACCTTTTATTTTATATCCCAGCAAATACTGTTTTACACAATGTAGATGTAGATGAAGGTTAGACATCCTGGTAATGAGATACACAAACACATGCAAGAAAATGGTTACTCAAGCAACTGGAAGCCATGTTTCCAGCCGTTTGTGGTCTTATTTCAGCTGACTGCAACCCAACATTTTTGTGAGAAAACTTCTGATAGTCTAGTATCTTCTACCTTTTACTTGATATCACGGCAAATAGAAGAAAATGAAGGTTAGAGTACTTAGACATCCAGGTAATGAGATACACAAGAAAACATGTCAAGCAACTTGATGGACAAGCCAGTGTGTGGGGAAGCCTTGTTGCCAGCTGTTTGTGGTCTTATTTGACTCAACTGCAACTCAAACTTTTTTAAAGAAAACTTGTGATAGTCTTTTATCTTTTCTTTGCTGTCAGGCATTTATGCATTAGGCCACACCAATTTAATTTGTTGGTTCTCGGATTCGCCTCTTCATTTTTTTCTGATTTGCAAAAAAAAAAAAAAGATTCTGGTTCTGAATCAACTAAAAAATGCTCATATTTTGCCCCCAACAGTTGTGGAAAGTCCTTTTCTTCCTAGCTGTTGCAGTGTTTCCATCTATCAATGCAGTGGTTTGATTAAAAGTTCAAAATTCATTGTTTAAATATTAACACAACCTTTTGTGTTGACTTCATGGCTCCTATCATAGCATTTGGGGCTATAATAGGATGCCTAAACCTGTTTTTATTTCTATTTTTTTTCTTCATGTTTTTTCTGACAAAATCCGAGAACCAACAAATTAAATTGGTGTGGCCTTACCTTGAATTTGTCTGTCATGCAAAATTGCTGATAAAAATCTTATCTAAATAAAATAGATTGCACTTTTCTATTTTCTAGGATTAAGTATTAAAATGCACAATGTTTTGACCATAACATGAAAAAGTGTAATTTGACTTTGAGTGTCTTCCTGAAGTATACAGTACCCTTGGGGGTTTGTATCACAGAGTTGTTCCGATATGATAAGAGCTCCATACAGATGAAAGAGTTGATTATTGTTATGGGTTTGAGCTACATGGATAGATGAACAATATCTGTACATCACTACAATTCTTATCAATTTGCCCGTGGATAGAACATATAGGATACATTTGTAACTACACTAATGTATGTTTCAGAGTTGGCAAAAAGTTACAACTGACTAGTAGCTTTAAGATAACAACTACAATTCCAACAAATACAACAACAACAAGCTGTAGTTGTTGCTCTTTTAAATATAGCAAGAGTGAGTTCAACTATAAGCAGTTAAAAAAGTTAACGAAATTGATGGATAGATGAACACTATCTGTACATTACTACAATTCTTATCATTTTGCCCGTGGATAGAACATATATATGACTAATTGTATGTTTCAGCGTTTGCAAAAAGTTACAACTGACTTGTAGCCCAAAACACCAACTACAAGTTACAACTGACTTGTAGTTAAAAGCAAGTTGAAGTTGACTACAAGTTACAATTAACTTGTAGTTGCTGCTTTTTTATAGTCTATATAGCACAAAGAGTGAATTTAAACCTAACAAAACACTGTAGTTATAAAGTTGTACATTGACAAGACAAAAAATTAAAGGAAAATGTATATAATATTATAATACATTTGATTTAGTTTCCTACAGTCATACACATTGTAATGAATTGTTCTGCATTTGATGAGAGAGATTCATACATGTTGTAATTACGTCGTGCGTCAGAGCTCTCAATGTTCCTGATGCCAGACATTTGCAAGCTACGTTGTTGAGTCAAGAGCGCATATACCATTGACTCATACTAAAAAAAAACAGTTTGGCAAAATTTTCATGCATTCGGCATGTCCACTGTGGATCATGAAGGTTTCCAAGAAGCTGAATGCTTGCGGTCAGGAGGTCAAAACTCAAATGAATGTAACCTAGCGTGGCTGCATGTATTTGAGATGAGAGCAAGAGGTTTCAGAGGAAGAACCAATTCCAAGCAAAAAAAACTATAATATATATATATATATATATATTTTGTGTCTAAAAATAGCAAGAAAGTCCCAGATTATATGATTCCAAAGTACAAACTTTGATTTTCCCACTGTGCTTTGATAACCCTGCGGAAGTCATAAAAGTCGCCCGTTTTATTTCAACTCCAGTCATAACAAGCATTGATGACTACGTACGTACTGTACAATCCTCCAGGAGATCATCATAATAAAAAAAGCAGATGAGATTGCCCTGGCCTCGTGGTAGATTAATTTCCTCGCAGATCGATGCATTGATCCAGTTGTCTATTTAGCATAAGAATCCCCGGATGAGTCATCTGTATGACTGGTGATGGTGTTCGGTGATGTCAGCTTATTTTTTACATGTAGGTGGAGCTCTTTGTTAAGCCCAGGGAAAGTGATAGGGTTTAGCTCACTGAAGAGCTACATTTTGTACTTTCTACGTATACTGGTCGTGACAGAGAAGACAGATGCTACAAATGTATGTACAGTATTTACGAGTTCATTGTACCGGGAAATTCCCCTAGCTCTTTTTATTACATATACTGTAGATCGAGCTCTTTTTCTGTTAGTGATGGTTTTTGTTAAGGTGATCTCAATCCAGTTTTAGCTCGCTGAAGACCTACTCTTCCACTGGTCGTGACAGAGAAGACTGATGCTATGTACAGTATTTACACTGTACCAGGAAAATTCCCCTAGGTCTTTTTGGCAAGCACAATGAAGAGTGGACCACGGCTTAACGTCCCATCCTAGGGACTACAACCCTGTACAGTACTGTGCATGTCAAGTGAGTGACAACAGTCGGAATTCAAACTCCGAACCTCTTGGTCCTGAAGCAGGGTCACTAAGCACTAGACTATAGGTACACTATTTCAATAACATGATGTTGATAGCATTTGTGATTGTAATATTTGACCATCTTTTTCTATTTCAGAATGCAGTGATCGTCGCATTTCTGGAAACTGCAACTAGAAGACAACAACAACAACATCAGCGCAACAAAAGATGCGGGACTTGTAAGCACTGCCACGAGAATTTGATGCTTGCCACACTAGTAGCTTCTCCAATTTCATCACAAAAACAGCAGTCTACAGTCTTGTCACAGTCAAATCCAGTGGAGTTTGTCACAAATCAAAAGTAGCAACCTGTACAGATCATTGTTACATATACGGGTACCACATTAACATTGGACTCGGAAGCTATCTTCAAAGTTCATGACTTTTGACATTTCAACCCTGCCACACTTCCAGTCCTCAGTCAGTGACAGGATTCATTTGCTACACTTGACGTGATTCGCCACAAAAGTGACAGCCTGGTCGCCACAGACAGGGGAGCGTGGCAATCAGAATTTCCGCATTCGTCACTTTCAACGATCGCTTTCGAACTCAGAGACCCACCTGTTGTCAGAGTGCGTGACTTAAAACATATCAACACTGACAGAAAGTGATTCTTATCCAACCTTTCACCTCTACGTGGAGCTGCCGTGCAGGTTTCTACCCCTTTGGCCATTCCGATGGAGTCATAATTACAGTATAATTGTAGGCGAGGAGGGAGTGTGCCCTGAGGGTGGCAACAGTCACATGCATATGTAGCAGCTCACGTGGCCACATTCATGTTGCAAAAACCTGACTCGCTACATCGGACCTGACTTCTTGGTCTCGGGACCTTGCAAAAGGAGATTCTGACTGTTTTTTTAAGACGTTTGAAGGAAGAAACTTTCGTTGGATTGTCCGAGATTGACCTTGGATTGTCCGTGAACAACCTTGGATTGTCTGTGACGGACCTTTGATTGTCCTTGACCACACATTGAATGGTAAGTATATACTACTAGTAAATGTGTACTAGGTATTGTTAGAACTGTGAACTGGTTTAATGTGCAAACTTGTGCCTTCCGTATTCTAATTACCTTCGCCAAGAAGGTTATGTTTTCAGGGGCGTTCGTGTGTGTGTCTGTCTGTAAACACGATAACTTGAGTAGGTCTTGATGGATTGTCTTGATACTTGGTAGGTGGGTAGGGCTTGATGAGACCTCAAAATGATTAGATTTTGGGCCACCTGGCGGCTTGTCATGGTACTGCAGCAGAACTTCCGGTTTTGATATCTCATGATCCAGACATGCTAGGGTGACGAAATTTGGATGGTAGATAGCTCTTGTGCTGGGGATGAAGTCACAAAAGTTTGAGCCCCCTAGTTGCTTGCTCTAGAACTGCAGGGGGGGTTTAATGGACAAATGTTTAAAGGGGGATAACTCAAGAACCGATGGATGGATCATCGTGATTTTTGGTATGTAGGTAGCTTGAGTGATGCTTGGCATAATGATATTACAATTATGGAAATATGGATGTAATTTGCATAATTAATGAGGAAATTCTATTTATCAGCTGCATTCCATACTAGGAAGTTCAAGCTTGTGACATATGTTATTAAGAATGAGAGAAACACAGGCAGATATCAATTATGCAAATGAAGACTTAATTTGCATAATTAATGAGAAAATATTATAATTGCATAGTGGTAACTGCCTGGAATTTTATACTTGGGGTGTTTGAAAGTTAAGTTAAGGTGAACGTAATTAAACATAACTTATTCAAATAAGGACCTCATTTGCATAATTTATGAGAAAATGTCATGGCATTCTTTGTTAAGATAAGACTGCTTTTGGTGGAGAAAAGATCAACAGATATAATTCATGCAATTGATGATCCTATTTGCATAATTAGGGGGATTAATATATAATTTCTTAATCATAAAAGCTAACATCATTTGGCGAAGGTATGAGATCGTGGAACTCTAGTTTGATTTTGATTTGGTTTATTGAAATTGCAACCGTGCAACACACGTGGAACACAGGCAGCTGTTGTTGGTGTTGTGTCCCACACATAGAAACAAATACTGGACAGACAATACTTATTTTCACTAGAGTTAAGTGAGGAAAGTCGTGTAAAGTGCCTTTCCCAAGGGCACAAGGTCGGTGGTATGTCAGGACTCAAACCCGGGACCTCCGTTCCGAGTCGAGCACTCTGTTGTTGTGCCACACAACTCCACTTAAATTCATTTGTAAAAGACTTGGAGGTATGTTATAAAGAGTAGCAAGGGGGCAGTTTTTAGCCTGAGCACTTAAATGTATATAAGTATATAGGCAGGCAAGCAAGTGTCTGTATTTCAGGCTTGAGCAAAATATGGGCACAAGATAGTTATAGTTCAAACATACATCTTAGCTTTGAAGATAATACTAGAGTCACTGGTTACGTCCTTTTCTTGTACAAAGAACAGTGTTCTCTTACAAGTTTCAGGCCAGTCAATGCACTTGTCATAGGTAAGTCCAGGGTGTTTCCAGTAATTAAAGCTGTGTAATGTAGAGGTCATTAATTTGTTCCTTCTATTGATCTACGAAGGAATGAATTTAACTGTCGCGTTTATTTCGTTTATTTTGATACCCTTTAGTCCATGACTAATATTCCAGGGTTCAAAACATATAACATACCAACATACTGACAGCAAGATTAAAAGAGAATGAACATAGTACATAATCATCACAAAGTATACGTTTAAACAAAACGGTCATGACTTAACTTAATATATACAACTTAACTTATGTACAACTGTTGTGGTCTAAACTTGGTGCAATGTGTTTTATTTATTTATTCATTTGCATCAGGCCCATGGCCCATATCAACAAACACATTACATACAATTATGTACAAGTTTGAGAAACTAACCCATAGAAGAACAATGAATTTTGAAAGTAGAAAAGTTAGAAAAATGGTGAATTCGAAGTGACAACACTTTAAAGTGAGTTGCACCGACCCAGTCTACCATAACTAATGCATATGTCCTTGTTGTGTTCGACATTTTGTAAATAGACTATCGGGTATTTTGTAAAGCATGTCGTTGACATGGAGAGATCTACATGTAATCACAGTTTACAATGCTGTCTTTGCCACTTGGTACTGATTTTATAAGTGCATGTTTGTGCAATTGTTTTTTTTTCATAGAACTTAGTGCAAAATCAGAAAGTACAATTACAAGTAAACAGGTCAAGCACCTGGTCAATTAATGACGCAAGTATACCAGTGACCTAGGTCAGTGACCTGTTCTTTGGACAATTCAATGGACCTATCACATTATTACGTCACAGTTTGTTTACCTGTTTTAAAGAGAATTCTAGAACGGTCAGTTAAAGAATAAAGATCATTTCAAAGGTTTCAAAGTCAGGTATGTTTGATTTTTGCTGCATCTAGTTTTGTTGACACAGCATTACATGCCATATGGGTGATTTAGTTGTGACAGTAGATGAAAGTAGTATATGTACATGTAACACTACACAAACACACACACCTGTACAAATTATATAGATATTGATTGATGGCAAACTGTGACGTAATAATGTAACAGGTCCATTGAGACAACAAAAGAAAAGGTACAGAAAAATGTAATACTGTCCTTTAACCTTAACAACTTACATGTAGTTGTATAGGTCTAAGACTTGATTAATCCATTCAAATTTTACAAATGGGAATTTAGAGTCCTCAATGTATAGGAGATTGGAATCCCTATCTCCCCTAGGGGAGACTGGAATCCTCCTACTAGGAGAAATTGGAATCCTGATATTCAGATCCCAATTCAGTAGTAGAAATACTAGAACTCATAGATTGAATCGTTTTCACACCTCAACCAAGGACATTATACACAGAATATAATGTCCTTGCCTCAACCAATCTGTAGAATTCTGTTTTCTGATGCTGTTCATCCTCCACCATCACTTGATCAGTATGCTGTCACTTTGACTGGCTTGGTAGGGGGAAAGATTTCCCTTATATACCAAGTCACTAACAAACTGGAAAAACTGGATTTTGAGTCACTACTAGCCTCTGAATCTGATTTACATAATTCACTTACCTATGCTGAAACTGATTGAAAGTTTAGGTGTGAAATAACTCAGTCTATTTTCCCAAGCATTTTGATGCAATCAGAATTTCTCCTTTTAAAATGGGAGATTGTCCTGTAAGAAATCCCACTTGTCCTAGGACACATTGGAATCCCTATCTCCCCTTGGAGAATCTGGAATCCTTCAAGGAGAGATTGGAATTCAGACCCGTTTTGTACAAAAAAACTTGAATTCCAGTCTCCCCTAGGGGAGATTGGAATCCCTATCTCCCCTAGGAGGATTCCAGATTCTCCTAGGGGAGATAGGGATTCCAATCTCCGGAGGATTCTGGATCCCCCTGGATTCCAATCTCCCCTGTGACATATACATGTAGGTTCACCATACTACAGTAACTGTGTGACAGTATATGATAATTTCCAAAGATTTTGGCTGACTGGGCAAGGCTGGAACGCAAGAGTCAGTATATCACTAATACCATTATCAACTTGTGACAGGAATTTTTTTGGTATGGCCACGACCATAGGAATGTAAGGTGTGATCCACCCCCACAGTATGCCAGTTAGTAGGGTGGGCTATTTAGCATGCTCGAGGTGTGGCTCTCCTCAAACACGGGACCTCCATTTTACGTCCTATCCGTGGGACATCCCTAACCAAAACTAGGTACTCATTCACACCTGACTGAAGTGACGAAACTCATATCGTATCAAAACGTGCCTTTCCTAGAAGAGCACAACATTGGGACAGGTCAGGGATTCAAACCCAGACCCCCTTGATTCTTCGCCAAATACTTGAACATTACCAGTCAGTTCCATGTCCCTGTAAAGTATACATGTTGAATCATTTAACTCAAAATTTTGATTAAGAATTCTGATTGTGTCTGTTAATTAGCATAACGTGTCTGCTTCAGTATAATTCCCATAGCTGTCAACTTGGCCATGTGAAAAATCAATTATGGACCTGTCGTAACTTTACGGTTTTGTTAATAACTTTTAAATATCAGAGTTAAAGTGGGGCGGTTCTCTAAATGTCAGTGGTTTGGCTTTAATTAAGACAAGAGAGTTGTGCAGCGAGTATTTAGCATGAAATCTTGAAAGTTCATCTGTGTCGGTAGCAGTCAGTATGAATCAAGGTTGGACAGTGACAATGTAATTTCCAACACAAGAAATTGAAGCCATATTTTTTTTAAAGACTGGAGTTGTACTGTCAAAAAAATTTGTTGTGGTTGAAACTACAGTTTAAACTTGCTTCATAAGTGTCTAAATTTGCAAAATGGATTTTCTTGTTTGTCTTTATCGTAATTATATAAGACCTGTGCACACCAATTTGGTTTCTTTGTCAGATTTTTTTTAAAAATCAGAAGTGTGTGAGAGAAAGAAAAACAAAATGCCTTGACAAGACTTGAAAACTAATCTAAGTGGACCCTTTATTAATTTTTTGTTGTTGTCCGTGTATAGAAAGGCTGGCACTGTTGCAAGAACTTCCCAACGTTTCAGATCGAATCACACTGACTCATACTCACTATCCAGGATTTGATTATACTGCTGCTGTTGTCCCTGCCACAGGGGTCGGCAGCAGTCGGCTAGTGGTACTGAATCACAACACAGGGGTTAAAATCATCTTTATTTCAATATACATGTATATACAAGATGACTCATTGAAGTACACCTAGGCCAGCCCTTTATCTCATTAAGAGGAGGGCGCAAGGCAAGTAAAATGTAACAAGTAACTGTGTGCATCGGACATTAAACTTTCAATTTAATTCTGAAGTTTACCTAGCCTGCACAGTCAATTGTTTTGGTCTCTGTATAGAAACGCTGTACTGTTGCAAGAACTACCCAGGCAAAGCATTCTATGACAAAAACTGGAGTCATGACAGGAGCTTTAATCCTGAAGAGTTTACCTTTACCTGTACAGGTGAGGTCAGCACTACAGGTGGAAATAGGTCACGGGGTCAAGCACACCTACAGATGTCAAACAGTAGACAGAGCAAACAAACGGTGAAGGAAGGAAAACATGGAGCAAACTGATAAAGTGCAGCATGTTGTAGCCTCCATAGCCACTAGCATGCCAAAAACTGGGGGTGTTTCCAGGTGCTGTTTCCATGTTGGTTTTCTAGTTGGATTATATCCGAGGACCAACAAATTGAATTGCTACGGCCCGATGGCCTATTGTTAGCTACAGACAGAGCATGGCTAAGCAAGCTAAGATACAACCTAAAGCAGACTTTGTAAATATTTTTCCAGAGAAATACCCCAGCGTAACCTTAATCTCCAAGCAGATCTTTCGGTGGCTGCAAAAGACAGTATCAAATTGGCCAGGCTATATCCATTGCTCACCTGATGGCTTAGCTAGCCTCCATAGCATGCCAAAAACTGGGGGTTTTGGGGGTCTTCAGGGTCTTTGGGAGCTTTTATGTGCTATTTTCTGATTGCATATAGACCACATAGCCGGCCTGGTTGAATTACCATTTTTTTAACTGGGCTAATCAGAAAACAGCCGAAGACCACCAAACCCCCAGTTCTATAAGCCTGCTACGGAGGCTAATCAGAAAACAGCCGAAGACCACCAAACCCCCAGTTCT
Source organism: Branchiostoma belcheri (assembly GCF_001625305.1). Lineage (NCBI taxonomy): Eukaryota > Metazoa > Chordata > Leptocardii > Amphioxiformes > Branchiostomatidae > Branchiostoma > Branchiostoma belcheri. Next base: position 91,993 of record NW_017802858.1, read on the forward strand.
ATAAGCCTGCTACGGAGGCTACCAATGGCTAATGGACACTCCTCTGGCCGATGAATACTGCCTTGCCACTGTATGATCTGCTTGGAGATTAGTATACCCTAGCATTCAAGTAGCCAGCAGGTCCCCTATATGCAGCATGTAGTCTTTTTAAGCCCATGTTTTCCCTACTGTAGCCTTTCAGTCTCCCATGATAGGAGCAGGCCATACCAATTCTGTTTCTTGGTTCTTAGTACTAAGAAGATACATTAAGTACAGAATAAACAGTGTTTTATATACCTCAGTGGTTTTCAAAAAGCAGACAAACACAGTCACTATACACACACTACAGTAGAATACTGAATAATTTTTTTTTTCACAACTATTCGTTTTTACCTGAGCCAACATTTCGGTGACTGTCTGCCACCTTCGTAATGACTAATAGTATATTCTGGCTATATTCTGTGCACTGGAGCTAGATCGATGTTACATGGTTCACTGTGCACTGAAGCTTGATGTCTGAAAATGTCTAGAATGGACGCCAGGAACCATGAACAAACTTGATATGGCCCAAGTGTACATATAGATTGCATCACAGCCCTACTGTAGTCTGCTAGACTTAACACAAGAAGTCACCGTTCCAAAAGTCCCATCGACCATGTAGCATCAGTCACTGTGGTTTTCAAAAAGCAGAGAAACATACTAAATATAATTCTGTAATTCACTACTTTTGTAGCAAACGTTCACAGTTTGAGAAAAATGGACATGTTCACGGAACTATATATTCACTGTGGCGACAGGTGCAGGAAAAAGAAAGTCCAGGAATTATTTGTTAACTGTAATGATAAGTTCAAGGTACAGAAATGACAGTGAAAAAAGAGACCACAACAGTACAGTGAAAATATCAGGAATTACAGTAATTATACACACTTTGGAGAATAGATCATTAGATGCCAAGAACCATGAACTAACTTGATATGGCCCAAGTGTACATATACATTGCATCATAGCCAGACTTCACAACACAAGAAGTCACCGTTCCAAAACACCCACCAACCATGTAGCATCACTGTTTGTATAGACACGCTGTTCGTCAAACCCACTGCACAAACACAAAAAAACGGCTTTAAACATTCCTGCGCCCAACTCCGTAACCGCTAGCAACAGCCAAAAACCGTAAAAATCCTTCAGAGCTGCCCGAAACCCCCACCTCGGACCTATGTGGGTACGTATACTGTGTCAACATACTGGTAGGGTAAAGAATTTTTATAGACTGTGGCAAGGTGTGGTGTTAGTGGCAGGATACGGGTGTTTGAACAAGACCCACTCTTCTCCGAAAAGCTGACAGAAGTTGTGCAAAGGAGTCACGATTCTTGAGATCCGTGGGGGACTTACTTTAGTTGTGTACTCTTGGGGCGGATGTTAACTTGAATGTGCGCACTTTTTTTGTCAAGTTTACCTGCAAGAAGGATTGCCAGTTTGTGGCTGCTATACTGGCTTCGGTGGATGCTCCTTTATTCGGAAGACTACCTTCAAAGTTTCTGTGGGATTTGTCTCCAAATTTTCGGTGGTGACGATAAGTCGTAATTCCGAAGACGTGTGACGTTTGTCTTGGCCTTGGAGTCTTCAGCTCACTTTGCAAGCCGAGGATTCTTACTGTGGCATGGCTATTTCTCGCCGTGATTGTTTCTCCTTTTGAAGATTGTCATAATTCCGAAGACGTGTGGCGTTTGTCTTGTCTTCAGCTCACTTTGCAAGCCGAGGATTCTTAGTGTGACTACTTCAATTCTTGCTGTGATCGTTGCTCCTTTTGAAGATTGATAAGGAAGGAAAGACTGTGAAAGTTTAGGAGGGGGAATTTCACGGACAAGTCCAAGATTAAGAAGGACTGTAACTGTTTTGATTTTATCACTTTGGGAGCCGAGGATTCTTACTGTGGCTACTTCTTGCCGTGATTGTTGCTCCTTTTGAGGATCTTAAGAAAGGAAGGACTGTGAAAGTTTCTGAGTAAGGATTTCACGGACAAGTCCAAGATTAAGAAAGACTGTAACTGTTGTGATTTTATCCATCGATGGAGGACTATACTTACCTTCAGGCCTTGCTAGCAGGCGACCTGTCACGGTTACCAAGGTTACGGTAAGATAAGGGCAATGCCGTCAGTTTTGCTGACATCTGAAACATTTTGATTCTCATGTGTACTGTTACTGTATCTTTGCCTGTCCACTATACTTTGTAAACATACATGTAGGGGGTTGCGTTTCTACCTTATATTGAAACTTTGAAACTTTATTTGAATAACGATTCGTCTTCCTGGTATTCACACACATTAGGCTATGACAAGAAATTATTTCCTTAAAACCAGCAAATTAAATTGTTGTGGCTTTACATAGTACTAGAAACTAGTACTAGAAAATAGCCCTTAAATGTGACCATATTCCACATTTCCCCATAACATATTCCCTGATTCTGTCCATCTGCCACACTGTCTCCTGCTACCCATTCCTTCCTTCCATCCCTCCAGCAGCCTTGAGACTAAAATGGGGCGCACCTCAAACCTGCAACACATTCTCTCCTTCTTTCCATCCAGCAAACCTGAAGGAAGAATTAAATGTACACTGAGCTGTATCTCTCCTGTAACACATTCTTTTCCTTCTGTCCATCCAACACACCTGAAGAATTTAATGTACACTGAGCTGTAACTCTCCTCTACACATTCTCTCCCTCTCTCCATCTAGCACACCTGAAGGAAGAATTGAATCTACACTAAGCTGTATCTCTCCTGTAATCCATTCTCTCATTCTCTCCAACATACCTGTTGTACACTGTATTCTATCTCTCCCGTGACACATTCTCACCTTCTGTCCATCTAACAATGCTATATCTTAAGAACTGATTGTACAGTGAGCTATATCTCTCCTGTAAAACATTCTCTCCTTCTTTTCATCTAGCACATGTGAAGGAAGAATTGACTGTACACTGAGCTGTATCTCTCCTCTACACATTCTCTTCCTCCCTCCATTCAGTACACCAGAACAAAGAATTATACAGTATTGGTAGTTACATGTTTTAAGTTAAAAGTTTAGATCCAACACAAAAAAAAAGTTCTCAGGAGTACTGAGGAAGACCGGAGAGGCTGGTCAAAAGCTCTTGGTGAGAGAACTGCTTTGTGTTGGATCTTAAGTTTTAACTTTAAACCTGAAGGAAGAATTGTATGTACACTGAGCAGTATCTCTCCTGTAGCCCATTCTCTCATTCCCTCCATCCAGCGTACACTGTATTTTATCTCTCCTATAACCCATTCCCTCCTTCCCTCCCTCCAGCACCCTTGAGACCAAGATGGGGCGCACCCTGAACCTGTCCCACCTGTCCTTTGGCACACCTGTTAACGACAAGCATACAATGAGCTGTATCTCTCCTGTAACACATTCTCTCGTTCCCTCCATCCAGCGTACACTGTATTTTATCTCTCCTATAACCCATTCCCTCCTTCCCTCCCTCCAGCACCCTTGAGACCAAGATGGGGCGCACCCTGAACCTGTCCCACCTGTCGGACGAGGAGGCTGCCCAGGTGCTGAAGGTTGTTCAGAGGGACTTCGAGCTACGCAGGAGGGAGAAGGAAAGACTCAGGTGAGATGACATACCTGCACATACCTGCACACGCCTGTACTCACCTGTATGAACTTAAGAAGGATGTCAGTCACTCTGTGTGTGTATACATGTGTGTGTATGTGTCACTGTGTGTTGTGTGTGTGTGTGTGTGTGTGTGTGTGTGTGTGTGTGCATGTGTGGATAGTGTTCAGCACCAAGGACAGGACTGGTATATTTGTGTGTGTGTGTGTGTGTGTGTGTGTGTGTGTGTGTGTGTGTGTGTGTGTGAGTGCATGCATGTTTTTGTGTGCCTGTGTGTGTGTGTGTGTGTGTATGTGTGTGTGTTTGTGTGTGTGTGTGCGTGTGTGTTTCTTTATGTGTGCGTGTGTGTGTGTGTGTATAGATAGTATTTGGCACCAAAGATAGGTGTATTTGTGTGTGTGTACATGGACAGTGAATCTGATGAATTTTAGAAAAGGAAAGACATTTATCATCAAACATAATATCACATAAGAATACAGTGACATACGCTTGGCATGTAGCTTGTAGGAGTAGTAGATGTACGTCACAAAACAGTAACAGTGTTTTTATAAAGCATAAGGTCAGTGTGTTCACATGACTAGGCACTAATCATCTGTAGAACGCAGCGTGACCTGGAGGTCATAAGGTCAGCAGGTCAAGTGACTGTTCCCTGGAGGATTGTGATTGGTCAACGATGAAACCTGACACCACCTGGGTCAAATTTCATGTAAAATGTTAATAACCTGTCAAGAAAGTTGTAAATATTATCAAACTTTTCAAGAGATAGAAACAACAGAAAATGAGTAACATTTTGTTCACTTTATGCTGACTCTTTAGTCATTATATTATTATGCTCTGATTCTTGAAGCGTAGACTCAGATAAAAGCCACTGTAAGTTATTTCTGGCCTGTAGGGGAAGTAATTATAACAGCCTCCAGTTTAATTCCGGACTTCCAGTTTAATTCCGGACTGGCCTCCCATATCTCAGCCACCTTACGCCCTGATGGGCTAAAATTGCAAACTATAGGTAAAAATGATGTAAGAAATACGTAGCCACCATCGATTGCCCCCTGGGGAATAATCTAAAGTTGCAACATTATGCATAATTATGCATAATTATGCATAATTATGCATAAGGTTTTGAAGGTTATGCATAATTATGCATAATGGTCAAGGGTTATGCATAATTCTTCAAACAGTTATGCATAATTGTTCATAAGGCTTGCTAGGGTTATGCATAATTATTGCATAACTGTTACTCAGGGTTATGCATAATTATGCATAATTATGCATAAGTGTTTTTAGGGTTATGCATAAATATGCATGATAGTTCTTAGTGCGTAATAATACACATGGGATTTTCCAAGTTACACCGTGGTTTTGCTGTCATATCATTGTTATGCTTGCAAAGTTAGATTGTGCCAGCCATGTTTGCAGCTGCAACAGCTCAAAGACCCTGTTTTCTCCTCATCCTCAGTCCCGTTACGTAGCAGGAAGCTTAAGCCGTCTGACCGTCCACAAAAGTCCCAATTTACATATGGGCAAAAACCTGACAGTATGGAAACTCTGTACATGCAGTACAAAAGTGCACGAAAACTGTACATCAACTTTTACCTAATAGTATGACATTGTGTAAATCTGACGACTACTCCAAGGAGCTTATAATGAGACCCTCTCAACGGTTTCGCCCCTTAAGGTACAAAATGTAAGTGGTGGGGGTATAACTGAATTTTGACGGCAACTGATGACCATGTCACCTGGTCCTTATTTGCATTCGCCTTCATTCAAAAATATGAATTTGCCCATGAGTCAACACTGTCCAGTGAGACTTAAATAGTTTGCATTTGTCCTGGTATCTGTATCTGTATAGCCGGTATAACCGCCTTTTGGCGTAACACACCAGTTGTCTCTAACATGTGGTAAAGATGCCATCAGGAATATTTCACAGGTGTGACATTGGGCGGGATCCCAGAGTCTAGGTTGTTAATCGCTATGATGAAGGGTGTTGCCTGTTGGTAACAGAATTCCCCCGAGGTGTGCCTGCAAGAATGGCTTTAGCTGCAGAGATGCTCATTCCCCAATTCTCGCATTGAACACAATATTTTTGCTCAGGTAACTGTTCAGACGCCGCTATAAGTCGTGTCTTATCCCTACGCATGACAAACTGTGGAGGAGACCGCCATGGCCTATTGTATTAAAGGCACACGTGAGGTCCACAAATGTAACCTGCACGTCCATTTTGGGAGAACTTTTAATTGATTTAGATTTTTGACAATAATCCAACATGCCCAGTTTTTGTATGCTCACTTGAGCACACAGTTNCTCCTGTAACACATTCTCTCGTTCCCTCCATCCAGCGTACACTGTATTTTATCTCTCCATAACCCATTCCCTCCTTCCCTCCCTCCAGCACCCTTGAGACCAAGATGGGGCGCACCTTGAACCTGTCCCACCTGTCGGACGAGGAGGCTGCCCAGGTGTTGAAGGTCGTGCAGCGGGACTTCGAGCTTCGCAGGAGGGAGAAGGAAAGACTCAGGTGAGATGACATACCTGCACATACCTGCACATGCCTGTACTCACCTGTAAGAACTTAAGAAGGATGTCAGTCACTTTGTGTGTGTATACATGTGTGTGTATGTGTCACTGTGTGTTGTGTGTGTGTGTGTGTGTGCATGTGTGGATAGTGTTCAGCACCAAGGACAGGACTGGTATATTTGTGTGTGTGTGTGTGTGTGTTTGTGTGTGTGTGTGTGTGAGTGCATGCATGTTTTTGTGTGCCTGTGTGTGTGTGTGTGTGTGTTTGTGTGTGTGTGTGTGCGTGTGTGTTTCTTTATGTGTGCGTGTGTGTGTGTGTGTGTAGATAGTATTTGGCACCAAAGATAGGTGTATTTGTGTGTGTGTACATGGACAGTAAATCTGATGAATTTTAGAAAAGGAAAGACATTTAGCATCAAACATAATATCACATAAGAGTACAGTGACATACACTTGGCATGTAGCTTGTAGGAGTAGTAAATGTAGGTCACAAAACAGTATTAAAAAAAACTGTGTTTTTATAAAGCATAAGGTCAGTGTGTTTGTTTGTTTGTTTGTTTGTTTATTCGATCTCCATTAGATTTACATGAAATCTATTCTTCCTGGAGTCGCAAAATTACAATGAAATAAATGTACAGAACAGAACAAAACAATGTACATGAAAGTAAAACCAACATAACAAAAGGTGTGAGTCTTAATCAAAAAAATAACATAACGCACACAACATTAACTGAAAACTGAACTTAAGTGAACGGGGAGAGGTCAGAGGTCATGGATGATCACATGACTAGGTACTAATAATGTGTAGAACGCAGCATGACCTGGAGGTCATAAGGTCAGCAGGTCAAGTGACTGTTCCCTGGAGGGTTGTGATTGGTCGATGATGAAACCTGACACCACCTGGGTCAAATTTCATGTAAAATGTTAATAACCTGTCACGAAAGTTGTCAAAAAACTTTCAGAGATGGAAACAACAGAAAATGACAAATATTTTTTATCATCTTATTTTGACTCTTATATCGTAATGCTTTGATTCTTAAACAGCAGACTCAGATAAAAGCCAATGTAAGTTATTTCTGGCCTATAGAGGAAGCAATTATATGAATAATGACTGGATAGGCAATTTCTTATGTAAGTCATTCTGACAATTTTAGATATATGGGATCATGTTTCAACAAAATTTGACCTGATTTGTCATCATACAGTTAAATTTGTTGCAGCTGTATATTAATGGTTGACTGCTACATTAAGTATAACCTACTAGGAAGTTAGAAATTAAGTCTCCATGTCATGGTTCATACAGATTGTTTTTTTGTATAAAGCTTTATCAGTGAAAGAGTAAGTTGTAATAAAATATGTTTCACAGTATATCCTAGAACCAGTATACCGGTATGTGTGTGTAGAACTTTGAGGGCCACTACGTAAGGGCCACTTGGCCATTTTGTATATACCAGGGTATCCCCTTTTTGGTTTTCCCTTAGGCCACACCAATTTAATTTCTTGGTTAACGGATCCGCCCACTTCATTTTTTTCTGATTTGCAAATAAAAATAAAAATTCAGAATCAACTGCAAAATGCTCATATTTTGCCCTGAACAGTTGAAAACAGTCCTTTTCATCCTAGTTGTTACAGTTATTCCACCTTTCAATGCATTGGTATCATTAAAAGTTCAAAATTCACTGATAAATTTTGAACCAGCCTGGTGTGTTGACTTCATGGCTTCTTTCGTACCATTTTGGGCCATAATAGGTGGTCCTAGGCCTGTTTTTTTTTTTTCGCCCGCCCGCTCCATTTTTTTCTAGAAGAATCCGTTAACCAAGAAACTAAATTGGTGTGGCCTTAGATAATTTTTTGTAATTGGACAGTCACAATAATTCTGTCTATATGGACCACCTATCCACACAGACAAGATTTTATCAGTCCCCTCAGTGGTCTTGTCATTGGTAGTTAGACTTCAGATATTGTGTTTTTGTTTTGTTTTTTGTTTGTTTCGCATAACCGGTAAACCGCCTTTAGGCGTAACACACCAGTTTTGTACATGTGCGTACATGTACAAGCTGTGTAAGACCGTACTGTAAGGAAGATCCCCTACTCTTTTTGATAAGTGCGGTGGGTTCTTTAACGAGCGTGGGGTGTGGCTCTCCCAAACACGGGACCTCCATTTAACGTCCTATCCGAGGGACATCCCTAACCGAAGCTAGGTACTCATTTCCACCTGAGTAAAGTGAGGAAAGTCGTGTAAAGTGCCTTTCCCAAGGGCACAAGATCGGTGACATGGGCAGGGTTTGAACCCGCGACCTCTCAGGTGTGAGCCGAACGCGCTACCGACTGCGCCACACTTTTTGCCCACCTGTTTATTCACCATGCGTCCCTGGTATGGCTGTTGAACCTGTAAATCTTGTGTGAGAATGTGAGATCATGACAGCGAGCTTGTGTTTACAAAGGAACTACTCAGACAGAGTTGAAGAAGTTGTCACTTGTCTAAATAGCAGGGTAATATCTCAGGAATGTTAGTACCTGTAAGTGTTTTTGAGTCATGTACAGTTGAACTTGGCAATGCCACTTATTCCTACTTAGTCTTATGATGGAATTTTTTTGCTGTTTTTCCTAGAACTATCAATGGTATTGTGGTAGTCATTGCAGCCAAGTAGAGGCAGGGGCTTCTTCACTACAGAACTTTTAACAAGGCTGTTTTTCTATTTAGGGCCTTCAGATTTTTAAAATTCTCAAATTTGAACACAAATTTGAACTTCTTTACAAAGGAACTACTCAGACAGAGTTGACAAAGTTGCTGTCTACACAGCAAGGTAATATCTCAGGAATGTTAGCACCTGTCAGTGTTTTTGAGTCATGTTCTGTTGAACTTGGCAATGCCACTTCTTCCTACCTAGTCTTATGAATCACTTTTTTGCTGTTTTTCCTAGAACTTATGGTAGGGTGGAACTCATCAAGTATAGTGGGGGGCATCTTCACTAGAGAGCTTCAAATAATACTGTTTTCTTATTTAGGGCCTTCAGATTTTTAATATTCAATCGATAGAATCCAATTTTTCAGAATCCTAAGAAAAGACAATAAGCACTTCTTTACAAAGGACCCGTTCAGACATAGTTAAAGAACTTGGTGCCTTTATAGCATGTCACTATGTCAGGAATGTTGGTACATGTGCTAAGTGTTTTTCAGTCACGCACTGTTGACAGCCTGAAAGCAAAACAAAATGAGGTTCAGCAAGAAGTAAACGCCCTGTCGCTCACAGTGGAGGATCATGTGAACAATCCCCAGCCTCAAGGAACTCCTGACCTGGAGAAGAAGATCGACTACCTGGAAAACCAGAGCAGGAGAAACAACATCGTGATTGACGGAGTAGCAGATGACAGCAAGGAAACATGGGCCGAAACAGAAGTCAAAGTACGTAACATCTTGACAAAACATCTACAACTGGACTCGAAAACTATTGAAATCGAGAGAGCCCACAGGAATGGTCCCTTCAAGAAAGAAGCTTCTCGCCCAAGGCAAATAGTTGCCAAGCTACTACGCTATAAGGACAAGCAAGTGATACTGAGCAGAGCAAGAACCAACCTCAAAAACACGCCCATCTTCGTCAATGAAGATTACTCAGAACTAGTGCGCAAAAGACGGGCCGAGCTGCTACCCGAAATGAAGGCGGCTAGGCTACGGGGGGACTACGCTGTAATCAGTTTTGACAGACTGATCATCAAAAAGAAAACGAATCAGGAAGTGTCTTAATTAAATCTATGTGTCATTTACGTAATGTTATTGTCTTTATTGTTCTAAGCTATAAATAATGACAACGTCAAATACTTCTGGGTCTACCAAACAAGGAACTCAAACTGCATTTTCATCATTAGAAAATCACAATCTGATTTTTGACCCTTTTTTTCTGAATGACGAAAACGACAATAGCACGCATTATACAGACGATTGGGACCCTGACGTAAACTTCTTAAGAAGCTTAGCAAACACTTCATGTCAGTACTATACAGAAATTCATTAATACTTGTGCAACACGACTAACCAAGAGTGGCATTTTCAATTCTACATTTAAATATTAGAAGCCTACCACGTCATCACGACCACTTCGTACATTACCTGTCCACCCTCCACCATGGATTTACAATTATTGGTCTCACTGAGACATGGCTGCAAGACACTACCGCATACTTGTACGATGTACCAAACTACACTTCATTACACAAATGTAGATTANTAAGTTAAAAGTTTAGATCCAACACGAAAAAAAAAGTTCTCAGGAGTACTGAGGAAGACCGGAGAGGCTGGTCAAAAGCTCTTGGTGAGAGAACTGCTTTGTGTTGGATCTTAAGTTTTAACTTTAAACCTGAAGGAAGAATTGTATGTACACTGAGCAGTATCTCTCCTGTAACCCATTCCCTCCTTCCCTCCATCCAGCACCCTTGAGACCAAGATGGGGCGCACCCTGAATTCGTCTCACCTGTCCTTTGGCACACCTGTTAACGACAAGCATACAATGAGCTGTATCTCTCCTGTAACACATTCTCTCGTTCCCTCCATCCAGCGTACACTGTATTTTATCTCTCCATAACCCATTCCCTCCTTCCCTCCCTCCAGCACCCTTGAGACCAAGATGGGGCGCACCTTGAACCTGTCCCACCTGTCGGACGAGGAGGCTGCCCAGGTGTTGAAGGTCGTGCAGCGGGACTTCGAGCTTCGCAGGAGGGAGAAGGAAAGACTCAGGTGAGATGACATACCTGCACATACCTGCACATGCCTGTACTCACCTGTAAGAACTTAAGAAGGATGTCAGTCACTTTGTGTGTGTATACATGTGTGTGTATGTGTCACTGTGTGTTGTGTGTGTGTGTGTGTGTGCATGTGTGGATAGTGTTCAGCACCAAGGACAGGACTGGTATATTTGTGTGTGTGTGTGTGTGTGTTTGTGTGTGTGTGTGTGTGAGTGCATGCATGTTTTTGTGTGCCTGTGTGTGTGTGTGTGTGTGTTTGTGTGTGTGTGTGTGTGTGT
>NW_017802858.1:107051-113698 GCF_001625305.1 Branchiostoma belcheri
GGACAACAATCACAGTCACAAAGGAAGCGTTCAGATAGAGTTAAAGAACTTGATGCCTTTATTTATGTACATAGCATGTAACTATGTCAGGAATGTTATAAGTAAATGATTTCAAGTCAAACTTGGCTGTTGTGACAATGCCAGTGATTTAATTTTCCAATATGTATACTAAACAGGTTCTAAAGCCATTTTCTGAAGTCCCTGCTGGCTTCTATACTCGGGCTTTCAAAAGAAGAAAGCAGTCAAATAAAATTTATGAGTCGTCTTGTCTAGAAAATGAGTCACAATTTCAAAGACAGTAAATTTGACTGTCACAATGCCAGTGATGTAATTTTCCAACATGTAAACAGGTTCTCTGTTTTTTGAACTCCTTTACTTCTATACTTGGGCGTTTAGAAGAAGTAAGCAGTGAAATAAAATTTATGAGTCCTCTTGTGGAGAAAATGAGTCACAAGTGATATTTTGGGTAAGTACATGTAGGTGGGGGAAGCAATCACAGATGACCTCAACAAGACCCTTTAAAAAGTCATTACGTGACCAGGTTGTATGATCTTTTGTTCCCAATGACATTGTATTTAAAGTTGATAAGAATGAGGTACAACTTCCTTCATCAGAAAAAAAAGACTATTATATGGACAACACATAGAATCTGTGAGTTTTCATTCTAAAAGTAAGATTTGAATATGATAAAAAAAGAGGGCTGAAAGAAAAAGTTACAATTGACTTGCTAGTAAAGTTTACATTTACCCCCTGAAACTGTGTGTACCAACTTACTAGGTTTCAGGCTTCGCTCTCAAACTTGTATGTGGTGATCTTCCAGCTTTGTACAATTCAAAACATCGAGTTCAATGAAAACAAATTAGATTGCTTACACAACAAATTGAATTGCTTTGGCCTATTCAAGTTCATGTGTCAGCATGTGAACAGGTTCTATTGTGCCGTTTGTATGGCATTGTTTGCTGAGTGGATTCTTAGGCGGTCAACAAGCATAATACAGTCTAAACAAAGTTGGTAGTTTCTTCCAAGAAAATACTGCTGCTGCACTTTTAAAGGCATCCAATGCGATTTCAGGGCAGCGAAACTGGAAATATTCTGAACAAGGAAATCTTTATGATATTGACACATACTGTCCCACATTAGCTCCTTTCAATCACTATTTCATACTTTGAAATTGCAGAAAAGCCCAAGATGAGTCCTTTATTTTATGGGTGGTTACCCTAAAAATCAGCCCAGGGCCCTTCCAGTAACAAGTTTCCATCAGAATTTTGGGAATTTTTGCTCCACGAGGGTCAATATACATGTGAGTTCAACAAGCATGCAGTAATTCACTTTTATGTTCGTGGTAACAAATTAAAGTTAGCATTCTTAGAAAAATGGTCAATCATGTTTGCAAAACTACTACAACTAGTAGATGTTCGCCGTGGCAGCAGGTACAGAAAAAAGAAAGTTGGCGAATTATTTGTTCACTGAGGGACAAGTTTGTAACAGTTGTGGTTGGTCTGCACAGCTTGCTTGAACTTTCTATGACACCAAAATCGTACAAAACGAATGCGACCCTTCTGTTTGTCTTTTTGACCATTTCCCTGCCCAAATGAGGAAGGATAGCCAGGTTATTACGGAGGCCAGCTGGTCTTGTGCTCATCTCACATTGTTCTGTAGTACATCACAGACAATGGGATGCTCTGGTACTCAATTTTAGTGGCAATTCTCAGGAAATGGATTTTTCAATAAATATTTATGGCATCTGATTCCGCCTTATTGCTCTGACTGTGCTATTTCTGGAGAAAGAATAATCATTATGAAGGTCTGGACTAGATAAGAATATGTGATAACTCTTGCAATAGAATTTAGCATGAAGCATGATACATTAACTTTACAAGTTTCAGCTGCAGAGAGACATTGACATACAGCTTTTGAATATAGAATAAGGAAAATTCCAAGTTTTGTCTGGTTAAGAATTATTTTCAATTTCAGATTGTGGCTTTAGTTATTGCTCTTATTGTGCTATTCCTAGAGAAAGAATAATCGTTATGGGAGACTAGATAGGAAAATGTGATAACTCAGAATGTCTAGTACTCGTACTGACTTGCTATAGAATCAGCACAATCAGTTTTAGTTAGAGCATCATATGATTTACAAGTTTCAGAGAGACAAAACTTTGAATTTTTCGCTATTCTATTCAAAAGCTAAATTAGAATAGCTGTACTTGCTCTTACTGTGCTATTCCTAGAGAAAGAATAATCATTATGGAGGACTGGACTAGATAGGAATATGTGATAACTCTTGCAATAGAATCAGTCAAACTACGTAATACTTCAGAAGCAATACGATAACAAGTGTCAGAGAGAATTTGATAGCTTGTGAACAGAATAACGAAAAATTCTTCTAAGTCTTGTCTGGTTAAGGATTAGTTACAGTTTCTGTATACATTGTAAATCATTTTTAGAATTTAATTATTTCTTTTGCCGGCCATGCAAGGCTTTGAAGAAAATAGACACAAGTTTGGTTTTTAACCACTGCATCATATCATAGAAGACACATTCTGGGGAAAACATAGTCATCTATTGTCATGCAGTGACTTCTTGGCATGCAGAAGCTGGCCTTAAAATTGGTTCTTTGCAGTTGACCATTCTTGTCACACCCTCACCCTAGGCCACGCCACAACTCATGCCTACATATTACTGACCCCAACATTTATTATACTGTAACTGTAATAATGGGGAAACCTGTATTCTGGCCTTGTAAGCTTTGATCAATGGTTAAAGGTGCGTGTACTGGGATGACTTAGGCCACAGCAAGTAAATTATATGGATGACATCCTCTGCAGACTCCAAATCTAATGCGAGCGGGCGGAAAAAAAAAGGCAGGTCGAAAAAAAACAAGGTTCCTACATTTTAAAATTTTGACACAGCCAGCATCACAAAGTCAGAAACAAAACATTAAGTCAGAGCCTTTTCTTGTCTCCTCTCTTCATAGTTATCTGCCATCCACCTTCCGGCATGGGAACAGACATCTATGCCCATTTTCGAAATGTTGACCACTGTCAGACCTTACCTTAGACCTTAGATCCTCCTGCAACCTTGTTGCATAGGTCGACTCCTTGTCTGACTTTTTGTCTCCAAAGGTTTCGGTCTTGCGCCACTACTGCCATATCCTTAAGTCCAAGTTTTACCGGGGCATCATTTTGTAGTGTTTTCCGCAAAGTGACTCTAGGCCGCCCTCTCGGGCGTGTGCCTTCTGGCTTCCATGTTAGAGCTGTTTTTGTGGTTCTGAGATCAGGGAGTCTCCACATGTCCAGCAAAGCTCAATCTCCTTTTCATTACAGTCGCACTGAGAGATGGAACCTTGGCTCTTTGCCACTGTCAGAAGGCAACAAAATTCCTTTTTTTTTCAAAATCAGGCGATAATTGATGCACGCGCTGATGTCATCCATAAAAATTACTTGCTGTGGCCTAAGCTTTGATCAATGGTTAAAGGTGCGTGTACTTGGCTGCCTTAGTTGTTATTGGGCATAGTGGTTTGCAAGTAAGTAATTTGAGGGGGCGTTCGGAACACCAGTTTGGCAAAGGGCAAATTCCTCCTCTTTAAGGTGTGGTTGGAACGTGCGGGGAATGCAAGTCTGGGTTCTAGCATGAAAGTTTGTCTGAGGTGGTGAAATCCTACTGTCTCAGCCTAGGAGTACTAGTAACAGCGACCTATTTGTACAGACTCGTGTAGACACGTTTGACGCCAGGCGTCGGAACTTGTTGTACTCTTTTGCTTCGCGTCTCTTAGCGTCTGAGAACGCAATTGTCAAACTGCTGCTCCGCTCGGAGACCTTCTGCTCTAGCCCATTCTGGAGCCACTACTGTAGACTGGTCCGCCCACCGTAAGGGCTCGACAGTCTTTTATCTACTTGTACTAGTACCCACTTAGATGTTTTATTTTAGATGTGTTTGTGTAATGTCGTGTGTCTGTGCTATGGGCCATTGAGCCTGAAATAAACAATAAATAATCACATTGTGGAAAAGTTTGGAACTACTCTCCAACTTGTTAATTGGTGGTCAGAGTCCATCAAAATTTTGGAAAAGTGGAGTAACTTTTTTAAAAAACTGCTAAATTCTTAATACTGCATTAATTTTTCGCTGGTCATAATTGATTGAAAATGTATTGTAGACATGACACAAGGTCCTTGTATCATATTCACTGTATATTACCTTTTTATTATAACCAGTTTTTGTTGGTTGCAGATTTTGCATATCCTGTTAAAATGTATTAAAATGAATATTATAATATAAGTTAAAATTTAGGCAAATGCCGTCTTTAATTGTATAGCAAAGATTTGGAATCACATCTGACACTGTCACACTTACACATGCATAACCCCTCTAGATTTTTGGCTGTCTTCCCAAACTTAGATCTATATTAATTTTTGATGTTAATATTTAATTATATATGCCAATTAATCATCATAGAATGGGATGGTTTGGGGGTCAATTTTTGGCTTTCTGTCAAATCCAAGATGTGAGTAATGATTATCATTATCTGCTCTGGGCTACAAGCCTTCTGGGATCCAAGTTTACTTGTGACAGAATTTTAATCTACCGATATTCTTAAATGCATGTCAGACAGTGAACTTTGTGATACTTTAGAACTTGGATTATCTATACTACAAATGTAGATTGAGCCATTTGCGCCTGGAATCTTAGTAAATTAATAATATATTATTCTGATCACTAACTGTCTTACACATTTGTTGGATCCTTTTTTTATTAGAAAAAAATCATATCAGCTGATACTGTCATACTTAGAAATGCATAACCTCTCTAGATCTTTGGCTGTCTTCCCAAACTAAAATCAATTTCATGTAACAGATAATATGCCAATGAACCGTCATAGACTGGGATGGTTTGTCAAAACCAAGATGTGAGTAATGATTCATTATTATCTGCTCTGGGCTACAAGCCTTCTGGGATCCAAGTTTACCTGTGATGTATTTTTAATCCATTCTTCAATCTAAATGTGTGTCAGACAGTGAACTTTGTGATACTTTTGATCTTGGAAAATCTATACTAGATTGATGAGATGAGAGAAGAATGCCATGGGTCTTGGTATCTGGTTTCTGATGGACTTTTCGGCAACTTGAGACTTGCTTAATGACTTGGCACAGAATTCTTAGCTACATGTAGGTCATGTGCACAAAATCTCTTGTTTCTTATAACTTTTAGATAAAGGGAGGAGAACAATGCTACCAACTACATTGTCAATAAAATTTGAGATGGACGTTTACCGCCAACATTTTATATTACATTCGTTTGATAACTCTCAAGGCGGTTTATCAGATTTTGTATGTTTCGACCTTGGTTCTAAATCTAATCAGGAAGGAAACTTTCTCTTTTTTCTCCTTGACTTCAAGATGACTTTTGCAACTTTCACTTTATGTAGGTTTCGAGGATGATTGAAAAATAAGCCTCATGGAGACCACATCACTTTCCTTTGAATCTCGGCGTAATCTTCAATCAGGCAGAAAACTTTCACTTTTCAGATTACCTTGACCTTCAGATGACCTTGAGGGCACCTTACGTTTGAGTCATGATTGGAAAATAAGCCTCGAGAAGATCAGAGAATGTCCCTTTGACCTTGGGAAGAAACTTTTTACATACGACCTTCAGTGTCAGACATTCACGATGCCCTTCAATTTTACAGATGATCTTAAAGATAAGATAAGTTTTAAGATAAGACAAGATGGTTAAACTGGAAATGTGGTTTCCTTTTACTGAAGGAAAACATAATTATAATTGTTTTTGCTCAATTTCCTCTTCTTCTTCCATTCCAAACACTGACCTCTGACCTGGTCAACCAGACTGTCTCTCACCATGGTAACTGGTGTTGGGTTACATAATGTTGCAATTTTATAGCAGGAGGGATTTAGACTCGGGAATGTCACCATTATATAATGATTGTGTTCCAGTAAGAATTAACAGAGCAGACCAATTATACAAAAAATGGTAAACATTATGCATTTGCTTTGGAAATGCTACCTTTTTATTCTTCATCCCTGAGTGATCAGTATTCAAGCGATGACCGCCTACGTAGGTCAGTTCCAAACCAATCCATGATGTCATCAATCACTGTGGTAACCAGACCGTCGCCATGGTAACCAGACCCCTCATCAACAGTTCCTCCACTTAACTAGGAAACATTGATTCTGGGTAAAACCACGAGAGACGAATCAGCTGTCATCGGAGAGTGATCTGTCTCCTGGAGTGTCCTTCTGATGTTTCTCTGGACAAGTTTAATGACTCTTACTTTTCAGGCTGAAGCAATTTGATTTGTTGGTTCTCAGTCAAAATGAACGCAAAATTGAGGACCACTCAGGAAACCAATAAAGCCAAGCACAGCCTAACCACTCTGCCAATGAACACTATGTTTCATTGTGCTTGAGGTTGAAAATTGCTTCAGTCAATCTTGTAGTGACTATAGATACTTGACAAGGTCCCTGTACTACAATGTAGGTATGACTGTTCACCAAAATTGACCATAATGGCTTAGGTCCTGGTCTTTATACAGAGGTGGAGAGGTGGTCACCAGACGTTGAAGTACAGTTTCGGCCATAAGGCCACACCTAATTTAATTTGTTGGTTCTCGGTTCGCCTCTTCGTTTTTTT
>NW_017802858.1:113718-147612 GCF_001625305.1 Branchiostoma belcheri
TTGTTGGTCTCGGATTCGACCTTCTTCGTTTTTTTCTGATTTGCAAAAAAAAAAAATTTGATTCTGGTCCTGAATCAACTGAAAAATGCTCATATTTTGCCCCCACCAGTTGAGGAAAGTCTTTTTCTTCCTAGTTGTTACAGTTTTCCTATCTATCATTGCAGTGGTTTGATTAAAAGTTCAAAATTCAATGTTTAAATTTTAACCCAGCCTTTTGTGTTGACTTCATGGCTCATTCTGTAGCATTTAAGCCTATAATGGGATGCCTAGACCTGTTTTTATTTTTTTTATTTTTTCGCCCTGTCGCTTCATATTTTTTCTGAAAAAATCCGAGAACCAACAAATTAAATAGGTGTGGCCTAAATAAGGTTTTTGAATCTTCAGTATCCTACAGGTTGTTGAACTATTCCCCTGACTGCAGTATTGTTGGGTCGGTGTTTGATGACCCACAGACAAGCCCTTTGTTCACTGTAAACAGCTTCAGCCTCACCCGTAAACAACAATCCTTATTGTGTACAAAATCCTGATGTTTTTTCTAACCCCTCCTAGCTGATCAGTTTTCTACTTTCAAGACAGAGACAGAGTAGGGCTTGAAATTCACTTTTGGGGATAGGCACACTGGTGCTAAAAATTGGGTGCACACCAATTTTTGTGTGTGTATGTACCATATAAAATAAAATTAGTAGAATGTTAGAAAAAAATAATTATGTTTCATTTCTAAAGAAAAGTATTGCAACAATGATTTTATTATTTTCTGACAGTTAGATGTTAAAAATATGCTCCATACGTTTAACATCTTTACGTAGTTACTACCTAAACCTACTAAAATATTGCACCCACAGAAAAAAATTGGGTGCATAGCTCTAAATCTCCAGTATTTCGAGCCTGCAAAAAAAACTATGTTATAGCTAAGTAAGACTGATAAATTAGCTTTGTGTAACCTAAAAATAAGATACAGTATTGGCCAGACAAAGGGGAGAATTTAGTAAATTGGGAATTCACCTGCAGTGCTTTGTGAATCTCTAAAATTCTAATTACACGAAATACATTTATTTAACAAATGGTACAACGAAACTATTGTATTGAGGATATCTTTATATTTTATTTTGTATACTTGTTTTTTGTTTGTTACAAAATAGCTGTAATCCCCTAATTATATTTACTTAATATTAAGTTGTCCTACCTCAGTTTTTAACTCTCATCTGGAGAATTCGAAGACTTAGTCTTGAACTGTCACAGACTGATTTTCATTGTATGAAAGTAGAGACAAAATTAGGTTTATGTTTGTGACAAAAGAGAAAATGAAGTTGTGACATTTGCTAAATCCTATAATTGCTACAGTAAGTTGTTGCGAGTAGCATATCATGTTACAAAGTAACAATGTTGGAGAGGGAGAGGCAAGTATCAGTGTCACACCACTTGTTGTCACAACATCGGGTTAAAGGTTAGGACGTTCCATTCCTGACTTTAAAGTAGGGTATAAAATGTAAAATAACGTTTTAATGTGAGAAAAGTATTGTATAAAACGTACACAACATGTATGTTACTATTGTTAGAGATGAGTGCTACATTTAAAATCTTTAACAATAATTTAGCAAATTTGAAACATTCTATTCTTAATTATAACCAAGAAACTTAAAGTTAAAAAAAACACAAAAGAACTCGATAACATATAATTGCAATAAGAATGAACCATTATGAAGTAGGGGTTATAAAAGATTACAATATTATTATGTCAATGTTGCAAGAAAGTTCTTTTCAATTTCATACATCCTATAGGAAACTTTTAGATATTATTGATTCTGATTACAATATGCCATATGTGATAATGTTTCCAATAACAATTTCACTCCATGATTTCTTGTTTTTAGTTATACCAACATTTTTAAATAGTTTATTCATTGTAACGAATGCTTGGCTCGCAGTAAGTATATTACACAGTAACTCGGAGCCAATTGCTAGTTGGTTGTGAGTACTGGTGCATACTATTGCCCATCTGTCCAAAGTTCTTTTTCTTGGAAGGGAACCAAAAGGCAAACCCCAAGCCAAAGTTGGTAGATGTAAAATTGAGATTATGTGGCCTGTGACCTTTCGGTTGTGAGGTCTACATTCTTCACTGACAGTTTCCACCATTTGACTGACTGCAAAAGGTCACACATTTGACATATGAAAATAACAGTATACATTACCACTGGACTTGATATAGATTTTAAACAGGTTGACTACTATTATATGATACTAGTTTTGTGGTTTTGGTTTTTCTTTTAATGCCCACGATCATGATAGTGATCATTCTGGCATACTCATTAACACCTGAGCGAAGTGAGGAAAGTTTTGTCAAGTGCCTTTCCCAAGGGCACAAGGTTGGTGATATGGCAGGACTCGAACCCAGGACCTCTTGGTTCTGACTGAGCCGAATGCTCTGCCGTTATGCCACCCAACACCACGAGTAGGCTATATTCTAGACTAAGTGTAAAATTATTCTCAATCCCTTTGTGTCATAGCAACTTTATTGTTTTGGTTCTCTGATTTAAAGAAAATACCCTTAACCGGAAAAAACAGTTTAGGGGAAAATATATTGTATATTGACTACCCATGTACCAATCTGTTGTTTTTTTTACAATAAAAATGTTACTAGAAAATATAAAAAAGATATATTTCACCTTAAAATGTCCAAGAACCAAGGAAATAAATTGGCATGGCTTCGTGTAATCAAATCTGGGAAAGGAATTTAAAGCAAATCAATGCAAACGCCAACACAAAATGCCATCTATAGGCCAAAGTTTAGTTTGCCCATAACTTTTCCCCAGTAGTTATGGGGTCTACAAAGTTTAATGGCAGTTTTCCCTATTCGCTCGTTACTTGAGCTTAACTGTATTGGACATGTGAAAATAACAGTATACATTATCACAGCACTGGGTATAGGTTTTCCACAGGTTATGCCATAAGGCCACACCAATTTAATTTGTTGGTTCTCGGATTCGCCTCTTCGTTTTTTTCTGATTTGCAAAAAAAAACAAAAATTTGATTCTGGTCCTGAATCAACTGAAAAATGCTCATGTTTTGCCCCCAACAGTTGAGGAAAGTCCTTTTCTTCCTAGTGGTTTGATTAAAAGTTCAAAATTCAATGTTTAAATTTTAACCCTGCCTTTTGTGTTGACTTCATGGCTCATTTCGTAGCATTTAAGCCCATAATAGGATGCCTAGACCTGTTTTTATTTTTAATTTTTTTTCGCCCTGTCGCTTCATATTTTTTCTGAAAAAATCCAAGAACCAACAAATTAAATTGGTGTGGCCTAACAGTATAATATAATCATTATTTTCCCCCTACATTATCCGGTGAAATGTATTAACTATACTTTTTACTTGTCCAATATGCTAACATGAAGTGATGTAACATTGCAAGGCCACCTGTTATAGTAAAATTTATCAGATTTTTTTGTGATGCAATGATATGTGATGTTGGCTGTGTATAATTATGTGATGTTCCTACTAAATGAAAACCATTAAAATTTTGTACAATCATTATGATTGAGTCAAAATTTTAAATTGTAGGAACCTTGTTTTTTTTTTTTGTCCCGCCTTTCTTTCGCCCCCTCGCATTAGATTTGGAATCTGCGGAGGATGTCATCCGTAAAATTTACATGCTGTGGCCTCAACGCCTAGACCTGCCCTCGTAATGACTACTATCTCTGTCACGTGTGACCTTGCCTGACCCTTTGGCACGCCTTTTGAACATCAAATCTTTCACTTATCCCCAGTAAAACTGAAAAGGTGTGGTGTGCTGGGCTCAAAACTCACACCTGTCTTCTCTAAACTGTGGTAATATATTTATCATACCCAGAACTGTGTATATACATGATTATATAGTTCTGTTCCTGAATGGGTTAGCATCAGGCATTGTTCTTGATAGTCTCTGCATATCCAAGAACGTATTATAGTAGATTTGCCCCACGCATGATTCTGGGTACGCATGGACTATCCAGTACTGTGCCAGTGAGCATGGTTCTTGGTGCAGCATAGCAAACACATATTTGCAGCAGAGAGGTTAGATCTACTGCAAAAACCAAGAAACTGCCACAAACATTTTGAGATTCACTGTACTGTGAGCTCGCAAAATGTCGAAGTAGGTGTTCAACATACCATCACTAAACATAACAGGCACATTGTGTGAATACTGTAGATAACATCACATACTGACCCGGATAATACCCTGACATATGTACATGACGTACATTAACCTGAGGCTACCTTCAGGCAGATTAGGCTTTCGAGAGTGCTTAATACATGGTTGTGAATGGAGTTAAAGGTTAAAGTTCCTTCCTGCACCTACATGTACATGTATATCATGCATAGGTCAGTGCCCATCTCCGTTTCTGTAGCCCTTGGGTCAAAAAGTTGTGCAATCACTACAGCAGGGGGCTAATCCACTGGTAGACTAAGTGGTATGAATGAAGAATATGTGAGGATTGTGTACTAGTCAATGTGTGTAAGATATGACTATAGCTGCAAGAGTTTAACAGCTCCTTGGATAAAGAACAACAAATTTTTGTGTTGTTTTGATGTATTTTGAATCATGCTTTATTTTTAAGTTAGGCCATGTTGATTTGATTATATGGATGACATCCTCCGGGAACCCCAAAATAAAAAAAAAGTTTTGCAAAAAAAAAAGTTGTTTTCATTATGAAATCTAGGTGGTCATGAGGGTTGAGCAAATGGGACAGAATATGGTTTGGCGAATAATCTAGTCTTCAAGTTCATTTCTTTACAATTTCGTCTTTTTTCGTTTGATTTTGGCATTCTACGACATTGGTATGGTTTTTTTGTAACTTACGGTATATTTTTGCTCATTTTGCAACTGTTTTGTACGATTTACAGTGTATGGTTGAAAACTTTTTTTTTTTGAAACGGCCGAAAATTCATGCGCGCGCGAATGTCATCCATATAATCAAATCAACATGGCCTTATTATAAAATCCAGGTCCACACAAATGCAGTTTTTGTTGCTGTTTAGTAGGAAAGGGGGCTTTACACCTGTGAATATATCAAAGCATGTTTAGATCTGAGAAAATTAGACTAAGTATAATTTTTCTCATCTATTGTCTTGTACATAGGCCAATTTTGTTGTACCTATGTACATGTATCTGTCTGTATGCCAAAACAAAAGACAGTTGCTTGATGATTTTGGAAACAGCCATTTGCCGTTTCCAAAATCATATCCAGTTGCTTAAGTACCTGTTTTTTTTAATATCTTATTACCTAGATGTCTAACCTTCACCTAGTATGTACATGTCTACGTATACGTAGTTAAAGACCTTACAAAAGTTGTTGTACTTTTGTTGTGTCAATAAAGTTCTCTTAAGTACTACTAACACAGAACAGAAGTGTCCAAAACTGGGGCAAATCTTCAATAATTAAGTACATGTCTACATGTACTTAAAGACCTTACAAAAGTCGCTGTACTTTTCTTGTGTCGGTAAAGTTCTCTCAAGTACTACTAACACAGAACAGAAGTGTCCAAAACTGGGGCAAATCTTCAATAATTAAACACCTCAGACCACAGACCCCAACTGTAATGGACAGGGAAGTTGTTATGAGATTACAGGCTTCATAAAGTATTCATCCTCTGGGTGGTAACTTGGCCACACTGGAACTAAAGGGTGTAATATACTGGCAGGAGCTGCCATGATTTTGTGGGGTGGTTCTGAATGAATACCTGGTCCAGTTGTCCAGTGCCTTCACTGTTGCGACTCCTGAATACTACAAAATGAGCTGGATAAACTTGAAATTGGCACATATAAGCAAGACATAAGCAAATCTTTTACTTGCAAAATTAATGCATTTATTTCATTGTTTATATTTAAAAAATATAATGGACTAAGACGTGTGTATGATCTAACTGTTCTTGGAAAGATCCATTAAAATAAATCATGACCTAAATTCTAATGCCAAGGCCACTTCATCCATGCTCACAAAGTAGTTATGATGCTTGTAGAAATGGGTAAATCATCAGTTTTGCTGACAATCTATCTCATAATGTCCTAGACATAACTGTACACTTTTTGTGGGATGGGGGAGTAAAAGATCTTACAACATTGCAGAACCATGAAAGTAAATCATCGTGGTATAATTCTACCCTTGGCCTTAGGTCACTTCATCCATGATCACAAAGTAGTTATATTGCTTGTAGAAATTAATAAATCCTCATTTTATCTCATAAGGTCGTAGACTTACATTTTTGGTGGGTTAGTAAATTGTTCACAACATTGCAGATCCATTTAACTAAATCATGGTGGCCTAGTTCTAACCCTTAGGTCACTTCATCCATGATCACAAAGTAGTTACATGCTTGTAGAAATCATTAAATCCTGAGTTTTGCTGTTACAGTAAATTTAGCTCATAAGGTCCTAGACATACATTTTATAAGGGGGGTAAAGTGCTTAGAACATTGCAGATTCATAAAACTAAATCATTGTAGCCTAGTTCTAACCCTTAGGTCACTTCATCCATGATCACAAAGTAGTTATATTGCTTGTAGAAATAGGTAAATCTCATAAGGTCCTGGATTTACATTTTAGGGGGGGTTGTTCACAACATTGCGGATCCATAAAACTAAATCATTGTGACCTAATTCTAACCCTTAGGTCACTTCATCCATGATCACAAAGTAGTTACATTGCTTGTAGATTCAATGAATAAATCGTCAGTTTACATATATCTCATACTTTTTTTAAGGTCCTATACGTACATTTTTTGGGTTAGTAATTAAAAGTGCTCACACCATTGAAGATCCATAAAACTAAATCACCGTGGCCTAGTTCTAACCCTTAGGTCACTTCATCCATGATCACAAAGTAGTTATATTGCTTGTAGAAATTAATAAATCCCCAGTTTATCTCATAAGGTCCTATATAGACTTAGTACATTTTTTGGGGGGTTAGTTAAGTTGCTTACAACATTGTAGATCCATAAAACTAAATCATAGCGGCCCTAGTTCTAACCCTTAGGTCACTTCATCCATGATCACAAAGTAGTTATATTGCTTGTAGAAATAGGTAAATCTCATAGGGTCCTGGATTTACATTTTAGGGGGGTTGTTCACAACATTGCGGATCCATAAAACTAAATCATTGTGACCTAATTCTAACCCTTAGGTCACTTCATCCATGATCACAAAGTAGTTACATTGCTTGTAGATTCAATGAATAAATCGTCAGTTTACATATATCTCATAATTTTTTTAAGGTCCTATACATACATTTTTTGGGTTAGTAATTAAAAGTGCTCACACCATTGAAGATCCATAAAACTAAATCACTGTGGCCTAGTTCTAACCCTTAGGTCACTTCATCAGGGCTCTGGCTGCAGTTATGTTTGCTGCGATGATTAAATCTCAGAACCAATCTGTTCTTTATGTTGTTAAGCTGTAAAACTCACATGTAATGAATGAAGAACCGGTGACCTGCGCGTGTGTTGTTGGGTTTTAATGTTCAGCTCTGGCTTTTCATCAGTGTTTATTGCATGGTGCTACTCTCATTTGATTAGCTGATGCACAGATTTAGCAGGTTTTTGGTGCCCTCCCAGCTATATTTCTTGAGAATGGTGGTGATATGCCTCGTTTGGTGGTTAATGGTTTGTATCAATTAGTTTCTTGTAACAAAGCTTGTAACCACCCTTTGGCATAACACACCATCTTATCAGGCACACAGCGCGGCGGCAGCTGGCTATATTATGCCGAACAACTTGTTACACCTAACCCTTGAACTTCTAGCTCTAGACATTGTTTAATCTATTGGTTAATCTATCTAATGATAATGTCCCTACTCCCTACTGTACTTGGTGACAGCGAGTTCCACTCTGCAATAGTTTTAGGAGAGAATGAATTTTTGAACACCTCAATCCTTGGTTGATAACTCTGGTAATTGAAGGCATGGCTATATATTGTTCTTTTCTGGGCTGGTATTAGGTACTTAATAGTTGGTACATCCACCCAGTAAGTTTATTAGTCATTTTGAACATCATGCATAGTCCACACATTTTTTGCAGAATATGTGATAGTTCTAGGAAAGCACCTTGCGCAGTTGTCTGCACCTACATTGTGTATATCTTTAAAAACTAGCATTAAGTTACAATGATCTGTGACAAGGAAAACTTGCACGAACATGAGCTATATCTGAGTACATGCATCCCAGAGAATACAGGAAAGAACAGATTACATCTCTCAGAACTGCTATAATTGAGGTGTTCAAAAACTCCAAGAACTATCGTAGAGTGGAACTCGTTGCCACCAAGCACAGTTGGGGCATCATCATTAACAAGCTTCAAACAACTCCTGCAATTAAATGTGCAAAGATTGAGTGTAACAAGTCGCTTGTAGCTGCCGCCACGCCGCATGCCTGCGAATTCGAAGCTGGTGTGTTACCCCGTAGGGCGGTAATACCAGCTATACATACACATACACATACAGATAATATGCATCAGAGAATCCAGGAAAGAACAGATTACATCTCTCAGTACGACTATAAAAGCACTCAAACCCTGGCTGTGCAATTAGAAATGCCATAAAGGCACTTCAGTGTGCAGAGATGTTGGCAAGATTAGAAACAAACCTCTCTGTAGGGTTTATGGAGTGTATTTGAAGTGTTTCACTGTCAGGTATTGTTATTGTAAGGTTTCCTATTTTGATATTAATATCTTTGTTATTTCAGTCAGAGTTCAAAATTTTTTCATTGGGAATAGGTGCACTGGTACATTCAACCTAAAAATTTAGGTGCACAAAAAAGTTGTGGGTACACCATATAAGATAAAATAAGTAGAATGTTAGCCAAAACTGATTATGTTTGATTTCTATAGAAGTTTGAGAGAGATCATAAAATAACACTCTACAATGAACTGAATTCAGTGATAAAAAATATGATGTTTGCTGTAGATTGTATCTTAATGTTATTGTAAAAGTTTCTCTGTGATTGTTCTTGCATAAAGATTTTATTGGCTGTATGCTGGTCGTATAGATAACATTATACTTTCTGCAGATGCTATCTTTGCTATTGTAACATTTGGTGGTGAATTATTATACTCTGCTGTCAGTGTCATATGTGGTACCAATATAGAATACTAATAACAGCTAGACTATAGGGAACTGCAAGCAAGAAGGAAAATTCAAATCAAAAACAGAGTGATTGAGAGGTCCCTATATAGTACACTCTCTAGGGAAAAAAGGAATCTTTGTAAAATTCATATCAAAAACATTGTGTTTGAGAGATCTCTAGTGCAGCACTCCCTAGTGCATGCACATTTTTATGTTTACCGAAGGAAAACATATTGTTTTGCTACGTTTCTTCTTCTCCTCCAAACATTGACCTCTGACCTGACTGAACCAGACTGTCTCTTGCCATGGTAACTGGTGTTGGGTTACATCATGTTGCAATTTTATAGCAGGAGGGATTTAGACTCCTGTCACCATATATATGAATGTGCTTGAGTAAGTATTAACAGAGCAGACCATATGCGAAGGTAAACATTATGCATTTACTTTACAAATGTTACCTTTCTAGTAATGTTATACAGGGCTCAAAATACCGTGTGCATGTGCACCCAAATTTGCAGCTGTGCACCCAATTTGTTTCTGTAGGTGCACGAGTGCACCCAGTGTTCTCACCAGGATTTTTTCACAGCATAGGGGGCCAGGTTGCGGGCAAACCCACACATCGAGCGCCGAAGGCGCGAGGGCGAGCGCCGCAGGCGCGAGTAATGTAGGGGGGTCCGGGGGCATCCTCCCCCGGAAAATTTTGAAATACATAACCCTCTGAAACACCATTTCCTGCATTTTGAGGGTCAAATTTTGAAAAAGTTTTCATCTTTGTTACAGCTTTTTTAAAGGTTCAAATCCAAAATTTATTTCAAAAATGGAGTTACTTGTCTTATGCTTGGTACAGGTCTTGGGCAAAATACTCAGACACTGTATAGACTAATATTTAAAAATGCTTCAAAAAGGAAACTACTGGAGTACACTTGTATCATGTTTTAGAATTTGCTCTGATATCTTAACTTTGCAACATCATAATTAGCCCAAGCCTCGGCACAGTTCAAAGGGTTTCTTCTGTCAACACAACATCGGTAGCCAACAAGAGGTTCTTTGGTATTAAAACACGCAGTGCTTCCCCGTGGCATTGGTAACTTATATTGGTAAAATGGTAGAATTACTTGATAATGAGCTATATTACCGACGAAATCAAGAACATTCTGAGGGAAAACACCGTAAAAACTGGCTTCTGTGCAGCTGTGTCAATTTCTAACATGTGTTGCGTGCGCGCCATCTTGGAAGAGTCTATTCTGTAAACAGGGGGAAAGTTTCTTGGAAATACTTCAAACCCTTGTCAAATGATAAAAAAATACGATATTGTGCAGGAACAACATGGCATACTTATTTATTAATTCTTAGATTTTGAATTTAAAATTGTATTGACAGATGTTGAAAGGTAGACAACAGTAGATTTGAGACATCGTGGTCCCTTGAAATGAACTTATCCAAAGCATGCCGCTGGCGCTCAGTCCCAGTCCAGTTAGCGCTGTCAGTTTAATTTTTCGGTAAATTTCTCCATGCAAGACGATCCAGCCAAAAAAATTGACAAGTTTGGACAACAATAAAGGATGTATGCTGTTGAGTGGCGTACATAATGGCACCCAGGTTTCTGGAATTAGATCTTTATTTACGCCCGTCAAGCATGAGGGGAGGGCAGCAGGTCACTACTTCAAGTTCTCACTTCGGCCCTTGTTTATCTCAAAATTTGGGTATTTCTGCTAGTTTTTAGGTGTAATTGATAGGAAATCTCAAAGACTAGGTACTGATGTAAGTGATAATGTTTGTTTCCGAGTATTGAGCTTGAACGTACAGGCAAAACTTAGCGCACCGCTCCCGAGCCGCTCCTGGCGGCCTGATCTGAATCTCACGCCCTGTGTCACGCCCGTCTATCGCCGCCAATTTGTGGGGTTTGATTAATTAACTCACAGCAGGTTGTGAATCACTTCTTTGTTACTTGTAACTGCCTTCTATGAGATGTTCATTGTGCCGACAGCAAAGACATTATTTTTATCAAGTTTAAAGCAAGGATTATTGCGATGGTAGCCGAGATCAAAAGGGTAAAAATCAACTGAAAATCCCGCTACGCTGGTCGGAAACACAGCATAGCGGCAAAATTACAGCGTAGCGGAACAAATTCACAGCATAGCGGCCCGCTATGCTCAAAAGGCCTGGCGAGAACACTGGCACCCAAAATTTTTGTAGGTATTTTAAATTGTACATATTGTATAATTATAACAGGATTTTCTTGGCATCTAAGTGTCAGAAAAATAATAAAATCTTTGTACTTGTACTTTGTACTTGTTTGAAATGTTGAAGTTAGCTCCCATTTCAGATTCAAGCTTAGAAGAGGAGCAGTAAGATCTATAATTACTATACATACATACACATATATAGGTTTTGTTTTATATGGTGCACCCCCCAAAAAAATTGTGCACCTAATTTTTTAGGTTGGGTACACCAGTGAACCTATTCCAAAAAATGAATTTCGAGCCCTGGTTATATATGTGCATTATACTGGGGAAAGTGGCATTGTAGATCTCTGAGAACAAGCAAATTGAATTGATATAGCCTAATGCCTCTATCCCTGCTAGAAAGACGGGATTATCCTAATGCACAATAATGTGGGTAAGTGCTGTTTCAGGCTTTATAAGAAAACACACGTTAAGCCTTTAGTAGAGCTTAACTTCCCCAAGGGACTTTTCTTCTGAAAGATACAGAATCTGTTTACTTCACAGGTCATAAACTGGCACAGTTTAATAGACCTTGTCGTTAGTGAATAAAAACATTTCTTTTGTAAGAAAAGATACAAGCCTATAGCAGAGGTAAGCACACCTAAGGGACTAAAAAATGGTTACAGGACATTAGCCAATGAGAGTTTATAATACCTGGCTTGTTGACAGAAAATAACAACAATTCCACCATTTTACGAGGAGACATATAATCCTTTATCAGGGTTTAGCCTTCCCCAAGGGACTTTTCTCCTGAAAGATTCAAGATCTGTTTACTTAACAGTTCATAAACTGGCACAGTTTAGTAGACGTTGTTGCTGTTAGTGAATAAAAACAGTTCAAACTTTTTATGAGGAAACACAGCAGGGTTTAGTGCCCCTTGGGAGTTTGCTACATAAAGATAGAAACTGATCTTTTTTTCCTAACAGCTCATTAACCAACATTGAGTTTAGTAGACCTTGCTGACAGAAAATATCATCAGTTCAACCTTTTTATGAGGAGACATGTAGTCCTTTAGCAGAGCTTAGTGCCCTTGGGGAGTTTGCTATATAAAGATAGAAGATCTGTTTACTTAACAGTTCATTAACTGACACAGTTTAATAGACTTTGTTGTTGATAGTGAATAAAAACAGTTCAAACTTTTATGAGGAGACACAACTCTTTATCAGTGTTTAGCTTCCCTCAGGGAGTTTGCTACATAAAGATAGAACTGTTTTCTTTACAGGTCTACAGTATAATGCAATACTGTAAAACAGTTTCTCAAGCAACTGAATATGATATTCCAAAATCACATCTAGTTGCTTGAGTAACTGTTTTTGGCGTAGATGTGATTGTTGCTTCATGCGTTTTGAGAGTGGCTTTGCATTCACGATTTATGTTATGTCTCACAGGGCTTAATTGGCAATGAAATTTGTGGTCTGTAGAATCTGTTTTAACGGTTGAGCCACGTCGATTCTTGGTTAATATTTCTCCTGTGGGTCGTTTCAAAGTTCGACTGACAGAAATGACAAGAGCATTGGGATTGTTCCTTTAAAACCTTCTGTGGCTTCTAATTTTTGACATAGAGAATGTCTTTGGCATGTTACTTTGTTTCACTTACAAGGCTAAGCAGCAGGGAAAAGGTTTGACAATGCAGGTAAATTATATTATGAGGAGTTATTCTGAAATAGTTCTTTTTCAATGTTTTGTTTCTTTCTGCCGTTAAACAGTTTCTAAAGCAGCTTTCAGATCAGGCTATTCACTACTTTACGATCACTCAAAGGACTTGAAATGTAAGAAAAATTTGTAGTTTATTGAATCATTTTTAGATAAAATGAAATTTTAGGGTTCCAAGGAATTCTACAATAATATTGGCTTCTTGCGTGCTGTTAAGTCTTTGGCATACAGTTTTCAAAACAGCTTCAGGTCGAAATGCTCATTTTACGATCGCTCAAAGGACTTGAAATGTCTACAAAATTGGTAGTTTATTGAATAATTTTTTTATAAAATGAAATATGAGGAGGTATTCTAATAGTCTTCTTGCGTGCTGTTTAGTTTTTGTCAGATGTCCAGTTTCATAGTTTTGAAAACAGTTTGAGGTCAAAGTGTTCATTTTACGATTACTCAAATGACTTGAAATGTCAGCAAAATTTGTGGTTTATTGAATCATTCTCAGATAATATTAAATATAAGGTTTACAAGGAATTCTACAATAATATTGGCTTCTTGCGTGCTGTTAAGTCTTTGTCATACAGTTTTCAAAACAGCTTCAGGTCAAATAGTTCATTTTACGATCGCTTATAGGACTTGAAATGTCAGCAAAAGTTGCAGTTTATTGATTCAGAATCACTTTTTATAAAAGGAAATATGAGGATGTATTCTAATATTCTTTTTCCGTGCTGTTTTTGTCAGAGGTTCAGGTTTTATACAGCTTTGAAAACAGCTTCAGGTCAAATAGTTCATTTTACAACTGCTCGAATGACTTGAAATGTCGGCAGAATTTGTGGTTTATTGAATCATTTTTGCGAGGTTGAGTCCATTTGATCCCTGCGTTTTCCTCTTGTGGCTCATTTTTGGTGTTAACAGCCGGAACTGCATTCAGGGGTTCTGCCTCCGATGACCCTGTTTGGCATTTTTATGCTGAACTTGGGATTTGGACTTGTAGATATTGTTTGGCTCAGGCTTGGGCTTTCAATTCTGATCAATAAAAGAAACGTTCAGGGGGTGATGTTACAAAGGTTATGCAGAATTGAGGAAATTCTTGTATTATGTTTCCTGTAAGGTTACTGTAATTAAATTTTGGTACTGTCCCTAGTGCTGAAAACATGGTTAAGGTAAAGTTCTGAAAGGAAAGCCATGGAATACTGTAGTTACTACACTCAGGAGGTGATGTTACAAAGGTTATGCAGAATTGAGGAAATAGTTTAATGTTTCCAATTAAAGCTACAGTAATTAAATTTTGATACTGTCCCTAGTGCTGAAGACATGGTTATATTGTAGTTCTGAATAGAAATCGCTGGAAAGCTACAGTCTGTTCAGTTTTGAATGAAAACCACTGAAATACATCAGTTTTAAATGTGCTATGGTTATATTGGCACTGTCCTTAGCGCTGAAAACATGGTTATGTTGTAGTTCTGAATTGAAAAAAGCTACAGTCTGTTCAGGTTTGTTGTTGTTCTGAATTGAAACCACTGTAATACTATAGTTTGTAATGTTCTATGTTTGTATTGGTACTGTCCCTAGTGCTGAAAACATGGTTATATTGTAGTTCTGAATGGAAATCACTGGAAAGTTATTGTATGTTCAGTTTTGTTGTTGTTTTGAATGAAAACCAATGAAATACTACAGTTTGAACTACTTAAGTTTTCCTTTTAGCCCTTAGTTTACATGTCTTCAGTTGACTTCCAACTTGGAAGTGGGAGAAAGAAAAGATACCAAATTATTGCAGCATAAGTTTAACAAAAAAAGTGATAGATAGGAAAAAAACTTTTGACTTCAACTAACTTTATCAAAGTCTCCATCTTACACGATTCTGTGGAACAATCATCTTTAGTCATCTCTGATACGCCTGAATCGAAGTCAGTGATGCTGTGCTTGTCCCTTAGGCTTGGATTTGGTAGAAGCTGTATTATGGCAATAGTCATTAATCACTCATATCTACCTACCTGCCTACCAAGTCCCTCAGTCTCTTATGGTCGTTTGGGAATACAGTAGAGATACATGTAAGGATACAGATTTTCCCCCAGACTCTAGAGTGGAAAATAAAATAAAAATGATCTTGAACAAGTTAAGCTCACTGAACAGCTACTCTTCCACTAGTTGTGCCAGAGCAGAGTGGTTACAAGTCAGTGATGCCAGAGCTTGTCCCTTAGACTTGGACTAGGAGAAGTTAAAGTGTTGTAACAGTTATTAATCAAACATATCTACCTACCTACCTACCAAGTCTCTCAATGTCTCATGTTCATTGGGGGATACAAACAGTAGGCATACATGTAAGGATACAGATTTGCCGCTAGACTCTTTGCATATCAGAGTTATCAACCAAGAATTGAGGCATTCAAACACTCGTATTTCCACAGAACTATCGTAGACAGGAACTCGTTGCCACCAAGCACAGTTGGGGCATCATCACTAGAAAGCTTCAAACAACTCCTGCAATGAAATGTGCAAAGATTGAGTGTAACAAGTCGTTCAGTGTAATATAGTCTAAATGACGCCACACTGTGTGCCTGCATAGCTGATGTGTTATGCTGAAGAGTGCTTATAATAATAAATGGTTTTATTGTCTTTTAATAAATGGTTTTATTGTCCAAACAGTACCCGTGCAGTCGCAGCCTTTATACGGCTGAATTGATGCAGGGTATCACATAATAATCAATACAAATCACAACAATTACAACATTCAAATAATACAAATGATACACATATCTCCACACACAATTATTTTGTGGAACTGTCGCAAGGGTCTGTGCGGCTGCCATTCGGCGCCACAAGGTGACCTCAATACGACTTTCCCCAACCGAAGTTAGGTACCCATTCACACCTGGGTGGAGTGGGGAAATTCGTGTAAAGTGCCTTTCCCAAGGGCACAACGTCGGGGCGCATGTTTAGACATGTACCGGGTACGACTCGGAATCGAACCCGGGTCTCCCGGTTCACAGTCTATTGCTCTAACCACTACACCACACGACGCCAACAGGCTATACCAGTACAGATACTAGTATGTTGTTTTTGTGGCTCCCATGTCACCACTTGGAGCTATCACATACTGCACAGGCCCATCTATCCTCATTCCTCATTGATTTCCTTCAAAAATCCCAGCAGAACAACAGTCGAAATCAGTTTGGCCTGAAGGACTTTACTGGTTATACTCACAGGGCTTTACGTGCCAAAGTCTTGACATGCATGGCAACCATCTAATAAAGACAGTGCCAGGAGGCTTTTGCGTGTATCTGATGGAGTCTGGGTTGACAAGTGTTCGATAAATTGATATTTGAACTTCTAAAGTTACACACAAAAAGTCTTTTGAAATAACAGTATGAAAGGGCAGATCTATGATAAGGTACTGAGTATGATGTATCGATATGTGAACTTCTAAAGACACAGAAATGAAGCCTGTTCAATAGGCATTATCATAGAACTTTTCAGTGGCCTTTCAGACTGCAAGAACACAGTCTGAATTCAGATAAGCTTATATTTTGGCAGCGAATTGAATTTTGGATTGGATACACCTGCTACTGGACTGATATAGCCAACTGATAGAAGACCAGTGCTAAAGAGCAGATCTATGGTAAGGGGCTGAGAGTTTTGTATCGATATGTGAACTTCTAAAGTTGCAGTTGACATTCGGCGCAAGGTGACCTCAATACGACTTTCCCCAACCGAAGTTAGGTACCCATTCACACCTGGGTTGAGTGAGGACAGTTGTGTAAAGTGCCTTTCCCAAGGGCACAACGTCGGGGCGCATGTCTAGACATGTCCCGGGTACAACTTGGGACCAAACCCGGGTCTCCTTGTTTCATAGTCGTACGCTCTAACCACTACACCACCTGATGCCACATGCCACCCAAAACCTAGCTGAAAGCAATCAAAATTCCTCAGACGGCTTGTGCTTTGGGCTTGCCAACTCTAGATACAGAACTTGTGTCTTATGATTCAGATGTAGTTTACTGGTTATACACTACAGGCTTCACGTGTCGTGGCATTGACATGCATGCCAACCATCTAATAAAGGAACAGTGCCAGAGGTCTGATACACACTGGGAAGCTGGGCTGACAGTCAATCAATATATTGATTTGGAAAGTTCTAAAGTTTCACACTGGCAGTGGTTCATACAGCCATATTCTGTAACAGCTGTTCTGCTTTGTGTCTGTCCTTGGTGCTGAAAATATGGTTAAGGTGTAGTTCTAAAACACAGAAACACATAAAATACTACAGTCAATGCCCTGTTCTGTAGTTGTTTTGAATGAAAACACAGGAATGCTACAATATCATATATTTTGTAGTTGTATTGGTACTGTCCCTAGTGCTGAAAATATGATTATCATGCAGTTTTGTATGGAAATCACTGGAATGCTATAGTTTGTTAGGTTTTGTTGCTGTTCTGCAGGAAAATCCATGAAATACTACTAGTACTGTCCTTAGTGCTGAAAACATGGTTAAGGTGTAGTTCTGAATGGAAACCCATAAGCTACATTTGCTTTGTTCTGTGGTTGTGGTTGTTGAATGAAAAACATTGGAATACTAAAATCTATGGTTTAATTGGTACTGTCCCTAGTGCTGAAAACGTGGTTAACTATAGTTTTCAATGGAAATTACTGGAATCCAACACACAGTTATGTTCTGTGGTTGTCTTGAATGAATACCACAGGAATACTACAGTTTGTAATGTTCTATGGTAGTATTGGTACTGTCCCTAGTGCTGAAAACATGGCTAAAATGTAGGTCTGAATGCAAATTTATTTATTTCTGTTTTATTTAAACAGGGTAGAAACCTCAGTGCTATTTAAAACACTGCTTTTCAGGAATGCCCTAAATCTCTGGAATACTAAAGTTTGTTATGTTCTGTGATTGTTCTGATCATACAGACTCATTATGGAGTCTGATGGACTGATGTAGGGAAAGAGTTCTGAAGTCTTTTTGTCTTGGATCTGGGTGTTCTACTTACTGTGGTTTAAGTGTCAGGGGACGTAATATGCAGCCCTTCATACTTAAAAATACATGTAAACCCACTTTCAAACATCCCCAAACACTGTAAATCTAACAATTAGACACTTGAAATTTGAATAACATTTTAACTGCACTAGAGATACCCTCATGTAGTTCTTTGTGTTGACCTGTTAAAAACATGACAATGAATTTAGACATAAAGTTTAAGTATTTTACTCTTTCCAAATAACCTGATACTTTAAAAAAAGGATAAAAATGACTTGTCTTTTTTCAAGTATTGCTTTAGCTCTTGCAGTTTTCTAAGAAAGTCTTGAAAGACTTGTCTTGGATCTGGGTGTTCTACATACTGTGGTTTAAGTCTTGGATCTGGGTGTTCTACTTACTATGTAAGTATCAGGGGACGTAAGATGCAGGCCTTTTATATTGGATAACAGCAATATGATGAAGTACTGTATAGATTGAAATGAATGACCTAGATGATAACAACAGATTGATCTTCATATTATCAAGAAGGCAACATAAAAACAATCATTTGGTTTTAGATAGTACATTTCTCTTTCTTCATTACTGCAACTTCTAAAACAGGTAACTATCTAGACACCCATACCTTTATTTGTTGACTAAATTTTGTTCAAGTTTTATTCAGATACAGTGTACATGTTGTTAGGGAATGTACTAGTATGATACAGAACATCTTGTATTTGCTTGTATTCGTTGTTTTGTCTATGAATGTTAAGTCTTTCATTGCATCTTATTCCAGAATTGCAGTTTCTGGAATTCCATAATTTGATCAACTTAGTCTGTGGCAAATTTATTAAGAGGAGTGTGCAGTTTCATTGTATTTTAAAACTACAGGCTTAGATTTGCGAAAAGCAAAAGATTTTGGAGATACCAGACATGGCTTCAGCAACTGAGTTGATGCTGCCTGTTATTAAGAAAGTCCGTAATGTGGTTACATGCAGATCCCAGAACAAAGCCGATGGCCTACTTGATAACACATTTGTGCTCACAATGGTATCAGTAACAACCCAATCACACCCTCTGGGGACCCACCAGTGTTATTACACGCACCCCTCAGTCATTATGATCTAGACATTTGGGCCTTTCAGGTAGTTTTCTCATGCAATTGATAAGATAGATGTTTTCCTATGGGTTCTTATGTACTCATTCTGTCAGCAAACTACGTACACTAAGATGTCCTTGTGATAAGCTAGAGGATTTGCTGTCAGCAGTTTTTATTGTTTTTGTGCCTCTCTCTGTGGTGAATAAATCTAGTTGGACGACATACTTTGGCTTTCTTTGATATTTTGAAGAGTGAATGAAGGAATAGACTTGTTTCAAAGGAGTTTTGGAGTTCAGACAATTGATTTCAAGGCGGGATAGTGCGGTTAGTGTTCAGTACCAAGGACAGGGTGTGTGTGTGTGTGTGTGTGTGTATCTGTCTGTCTGTCTGTCTGTCTGTCTGTCTGTCTGTCTGTGTCTGTCTTTATGTGTGTGTGTCAGTGTATGTGTGTGTGAGTGAGTGTATCCACTCACTTGAATGTATATGTTTGAATAAGTTCCAAAATGGTCATGTAATCAGATGTAATCATGCATGTTGTTTCTACTTTGAGTGGAAAGAAGACCTCTGACCTCCTTGTGTGATTTGAAGGCCATGCTCCAAATAAGATGATTTGAAACAATAAAATACCTCTAACCAGTCCTGAGACGTATTTAGGTCACATCTCGACCTTAATCCACTTCTGTAACCTTAAGGCTGGAGTTGAGCATGAAATATGTGCTTTATAAATACTTAGCAAAGAAAGATGGGATGAAGAACTGGGCATATGTCAGTTACTTAGGCCACACCAATTTAATTTCTTGGTTAACGGATTTTTCTAGAAAAATAATGGAGCGGGCGGGCGAAAAAAAATAAAAATAAAAACAGGCCTAGGCATCGTATTATGGCCCAAAATGGTACGATAGGAGCCATGAAGTCAACACACCAGGCTGGTTCAAAATTTAAACAATGAATTTTGAACTTTTAATGATACCATTGCATTGAAAGATGGAATAACTGTAACAACTACGAAGAAAAGGACTGTTTTCAACTGTTCAGGGAAAAATATGAGCATTTTGCAGTTGATTCTTTTTATTTTTATTTGCAAAGCAGAAAAAAATGAAGCGGCGAATCCGTTAACCAAGAAATTAAATTGGTGTGGCCTTAGTGACTGGTTGGAGCAAGAGGAATGGATTTTACGTGCAGTG
Source organism: Branchiostoma belcheri (assembly GCF_001625305.1). Lineage (NCBI taxonomy): Eukaryota > Metazoa > Chordata > Leptocardii > Amphioxiformes > Branchiostomatidae > Branchiostoma > Branchiostoma belcheri. The sequence goes on from NW_017802858.1 coordinate 133,924, forward strand.
TCTTGAAAAATATGTGTCATTTTAGCATGTAATGTACCGTGCATTTTAAAATTAGGGGTTGAGCAAGAAAAATGTGCTCTATAAATACTTAGGAAAGAACGATGGGATAAAGAACTGGGCATTTGTCAGCTTTTTACTCACTCAGTCTGGTTGTAGCAAGAGAAATGGATTATATGTACTACCCACTGCTTCAATGTCCTGAAAAATCATGTGTCATTTCAACTTGATTTGTAATGTACCATACATTTGTAGTTAGGGGTTGAGAAAAATGTGCTCTAAATACCCAGGAAAGAAAGATTGAATAAAGAAAGTAGAACTGGGCATATGTCAGCTTTTTAGTCACTGGTTGTAGCAAGAGGGATGGATTATATGTGCCATAGTTACGGCTTCAATGTGCTGAAAAATCACTTGTCATTTCTACTTGTTACTTTCCATACATTTGAAAAGTAGGACTTGAGCATGAGAAATGTGCTCTAAATACTTGAAGGAATGAGACACTAGACAGAAATGTACCTTGAACCAGTTCTGTGTACTAAAGAGCTAATTTTTCCCTAATACCAGCCTGAGGTGCTTTGTAAGCAATACATACAGGTTAATGTACCTGGGAATTCCTGTATGTCCTTTTAACATGTATGTCACACAATTGGGAACAAAAAATGTACCTTGATCTAGTTTTCCTTATGGTTGTACCAAAGAGCTAATTTTTCCCTGAAGGTAACAGAAATACCAGATGCACCCAGACGTTGTGCCCTTGGGAAAGGCACTTAACACGTATTTCCCCCCTCAGTTTAGAGGGATCCTGGGCCCTACTAGGGTTTGGGTTGGTGTTAGGAAGAGCATCCAGCCATAAAAATCCTGCTTTAAAAAAAAAGGAATGTACTTGGTGCCAGCACGTATAACCCCTGGTTTGGGAAAAATGATGTTAAATTCGGATAAAAAAAACAACAACATATATACAGATCTTATACAATGCACCTGGAAATTCCTGTGTGTCATTTGAACATGCCCAGTTGATGAGCATGACAAATATGCTCTAGATACTGTTAACTGGAACACTGCATGTATAACAATAGCCTTAAGACATGCACCAGTCTGAAAAATGTGCTCCAGATTCTGTGGACAGCACACACTTATCTCATTGTGTCATCTTACCTTCAGCTTTGCAGGCATGTGTCAAAGACTACACAATGTACTGGCCATGTTACAGTACTGTCTAGGGCTGGGTACCGGTTCAGCTGGACCTGTTTGGACCTGAACAACATTCAAGAACCGAGTCCAAAAAACCTAAACGCAAAAACCTGATCATCAAACCTGATGTACATTTCTGTTAATTTTAGAGTACATTTTGGTAGATTGTACAGACATCTTTAGGTAATCTGGTCATGGTCAGTGAAAAAATAACCAGGAATCAAACTAGATTAGCCTAAATCCATGTTTGTCTCTTTATGTAGCTGTGGGTTCCATTTTAGGTCGACAAAAAGTTCACGGACCACGAGGTTTGTGGTAGTACCGAGCGATAGATATCATCAAGGCATACACGTACTCAGGTAAATTGCTCCTACTACTGTACTTCACTAATAAGGTCCAGGTTTAGGTCCGGACCTGTACCTGATCCTCTGAACCTGATCCGGACCTGGACCTGAATTTTCTGAACCGGTACCCAGCCCTAGTAGTAGTACTGTCACATACATGTATGTCACACATTGTCACACATTGTCACACATTGTCACACATTGTCAAACGAGTGTGTTAATTTCATGATGATTGTACGACGTATATGATCAGGCCCTTACATTTAGTGCCTTGTTTGCAAATGTACATGATATATATAATCTTCATTCTTCATAATCTAACTTCAAACCTTCTATATAAGGGAATAATAATAATTTAAGAAAGAAGCAGCAACCATGTTCACAATATCTTGTACATGTGTACTGACCAGATGTTTCTCTCTCTTCCATGTGCTGGCTTGCTGCTGTTGCTGATCCTTCATCAACAGGTATGTACCTAAGTTTTTTTTTTTAATTTTTATTGGTATTTCGAAATACAAAAACATGTACAGACAAGACATGAACAAAGCAAAAAGTAGTAACGTAATGGTAACAGAGAAATAATCCACGGATCCAAAAATACAATCGAGATAAAACAAGGATAACAGCAGGGAAAAATCCTCGAAATAATAGTCTTGATCTACTATAATACAGATGACAGAACAATGTGAATATACAGTAAGATGAAACTTGAAATAATAGCAACCAAAGTCAATAAAAAAAAATAAATATATATATATATGTACCAAGTTTTTTAATGCTTCCTGTTGCCTCAATGGCCACAGTTTTATTAGCTTGCAGAGTTGTGGTAAAGTTTTAAGTGTGGCATGAAAAGTTCACTTATCTGCCAACTGTGCCCTTTTGTCTATCCCAACTTTCGTGGTAACAAATATTCATTGCAAATTCAGTAACATTCACCAATGCTTTCAGTTTCCTGAATAGCTATCATTTTATAGGTCTAGAAAATTGTGTTAAAGTTTAAAGGTGAGAGAAAAATGTCACAGATCTGTCTTCTCTGCCCTTCTGTCCACCTGTGCCCTCAGTATGACATCAGATGGAGTGATATAGCACGTCGGCAGAACGTACTGCACCTGCGCAAAAGTTAAACCCATAATGTATTGTGTATAGCACTTTGGCAGAACGTCTCATATAAAGTCGTAATCATGTTTATAAGCCTTATATACATGAGTATGATCTTATATTAACATCCTTAGTTTAACATCCAGTCTGCAGTTTTTAAATGTTATGTCAGGAAAGATATCGTCTGCAGCAGGCATAATTCTGATGTAATGGTGACCAAAAATCCAACGAAAACTGCAAAAAATGATTATTTTGCTCAGGAGCAGTACGTTCTGCCGACTTGATGAATAATGTGAGCTACAGACTAGAACTGGGGTGTGGTACTCACAATATTTCATGGGAAACTGGATGGGAATATTTCATGGGAAACTGGATGAGAATTTTATGCTGGTTTTATGTCAGTCCATTTTAAGGAAGGCATCAGTTTTGAATCTGGGAATAGCGATAAGAAAGTTTAACAGCGAGTTCTACAGTCAAAGGCTTCAGTGCTTGTTTTTTCATGGCTGGAGTTTTGGCTTGTCTGGGCTCTTTAGTGTGATACTGTTTTAGTCATTTTGAGCTGTCTTTTTTGTATAATCAATCAATCAGAAAATGAAAATGAAATGAAATGAAATCAGTCAATCAATCAATCAAAGCTTCAGTTCTTGGCCATAGACACCGCACATTTGCATTCCGTGGCACGACACACTTTAATACACTTCCATCAGACCTAAGACATGTACCTACACTATCACAGTTTAAAGCAGGCTTGAAACATATGTCATATGAAACCTGACCTCTGACCTCCATTCCTTGATTTTCGTGCTTTTGACCTTGAACGGCTAGGATTTTGAGTATTGGACTACGACTCTGTTTTGACGAATCGGACTTTTATGTTTACTGTATGTTGTCTTACTGTACGTTACTATGTCCTGTGTAATTTTGCTGGGCCCCCTTGGAAAACAGCTGATTCAAGCTGAATTGGGGCTACCCAGCCGTCTTGAGATGAAATAAATAAATAAATAAATAAATAATAATTAGTGTTTTTATGTTTTTTCATGGCTGGGGTTTTGGGTTGTCTGGGCTCTTTAGTGTGATACTGTTTTAGTCATTTTGAGCTATCTTTTTTGTGTAATCAATCAATCAATCAATCAATCAATCAATAAGTCAGTTAATCAACCACTGAACAAGCAGATCCACTTCCATGGCACTGATCCTAGGTTTATACCTGACCATTAAAGAGTTAAGTCCAGAAAATTGTCTTTCCTGTTAGCTGTGTTCTGATAACTTGTGTACAGTCATGCAACATTTTCTGTTTTGTCTAAATGTAAGGCCACTCCAATTTAATTTGTTGGTTCTCGGATTCGCCTCTTCGTTTTTTTCTGATTTGCAAAAAAAAAAAATTGATTCTGGTCCTGAATCAACTGAAAAATGCTCATGTTTTGCCCCCCAACAGTTGAGGAAAGTCCTTTTCTTCCTAGTTGTTACAGTTTTCCCATCTATCATTGCAGTGGTTTGATTAAAAGTTCAGAATTCAATGTTTAAATTTTAACCCAGCCTTTTGTGTTGACTTCATGGCTCATTTTGTAGCATTTAAGCCTACAATACGATGCCTAGACCTGTTTTTATTTTAATTTTTTTTTCGCCCTGTCGCTTCATATTTTTTCTGAAAAAATCCGAGAACCAACAAATTGAATTGGTGTGGCCTAAGGGTAGTAAACAAGGTACATGTAGTGACTTGTTAGGCTAATGTTAGATAATTTAGATTATAGATGCGTAAGGTATTGTTTATCATTGTCATACATTTGTCCACAAGTTTAACTCAATTTTCTAGCAATAAGTCATGCTACACTTTAGCTGTTTATTCATTCAAAGAAACAAAAACAACAAAATATATCATTGGCAATTGCACATCATGAATCAGCCATGAAGCCATTTCCACTGATCCTAGGGTTAAGTACCTACATTAGAACGTCTTAGGTCTGAAAATTGCCTTAGGCCTAGGAAAAACAATGTTGTGTTTCCTGTTTCTGTCTTGAAAAAAATTGGGGTCGGTAGGTAGGGATTATCTTTTTTTCTCCTTCTTTTATTAGACTCTGGCAATCTCTTATCCAACTTGTGATCCAACTTGTGCAATACAGTTTATAACTGAGGTCCTTGGCTTGACAATTTGAAGTAAAACTTGCATGAGGACACTTGTATTTTCAATGTCATTGTTGGTAACGTTTTATTACTCAGGTGTCAGATCATGGAGCTAGAAAAGGTTGATCAGCTTGAAAAATCTATGTCCCTTGCAATTGTAGGAGTCCACCAAAAAAAGTCTAGGATCTGCAGTTTTTTCTTGGGTTGGCCAAGAAACAGGAAACACAACATTTTTTTCCTAGGCCTAAGCTCATGTTCCAACAATTTGCTACAATTTGCTACAAAGTGCTTTTTGTGGCGATGGATTACCCCATAAAATATGGGGCAGGGCAGAGAGCAAGCGGCCCAGTTTTCTGTCCATCAGCAAAATTGGTTTTAAACCAAGGCCATATTTCTCATAAATCATCATTCAGGACTTAGAGGCACCAAAGCGACTTTAGGGCAGTCCATTTTCAGGTCATTTTTTTAAGGCCACACCAATTTAATTTCTTGGTTAACGGATTTTTCTAGAAAAATAATGGAGCGGGCGGGCGAAAAAAAATAAAAATAAAAACAGGCCTAGGCATCGTATTATGGCCCAAATGGTACGATAGGAGCCATGAAGTCAACACACCAGGCTGGTTCAAAATTTAAACAATGAATTTTGAACTTTTAATGATACCATTGCATTGAAAGATGGAATAACTGTAACAACTAGGATGAAAAGGTCTGTTTTCAACTGTTCAGGGCAAAATATGAGCATTTTGCAGTTGATTCTGGATTTTATTTTTATTTGCAAATCAGAAAAAAATGAAGCGGCGAATCCGTTAACCAAGAAATTTAATTGGTGTGGCCTGAAGAAGTTTTATAAATTTTATTGCAAATCCGTGCCCGAGGGCTAATCGCAGGAACAGAAGAAACATTTGGTATAAAAACAGATAATTAGTACACATAGAACTACTGATAACTACTAAGAAACTACTAGTAAAAAAACTACTGGGTTTGACTTCTTTTTTTAATGCAATAAGTTGAATCAACCCTATCTGATAGCATATTGATAAGTGTGAGGCAAAAATGTGCTAAGAAGTGGCAGTAAATATCACTATCAGGCAGATTTCCTCATTAACATATTGTTTCTTATGCCACCTTGAGATTGTAGAAGATGCCTAAGTAACATAAATATTGTATCTTAAACTAGAAAAGTAACATTTGCCAAGCAAATGCATAATGTTTACCTTCGGACATGGTCTGCCCTGTTAATTCTTACTCAAACACATTCACATACATGTACTACTAGTATATGGTGACAGGAGCAGAGCAGACCATGAAGTTTTCAACATTATGTAACCCAACACCAGTCACCATGGTGACAGACGTCAACAAATCATGTCATTGGCCAGGTCAGAGGTTAGTGTTTGGAACAGAAGAGGAGGAGGAAGAAACTGAGTAAAAACAATATGTTTTCCTTCAGTAAACATAATAACTATGCACTTTCCGAAGTTAAAAAGCAACAAAAGCAAGTGTCTGGTATCAGATCCATAAGATATCTCAGTGACACAGTCTTGGTTTTGCCTGATGTGTCAATGATTCCCTGAAACATACTCTGTGCATGATTCAGCTCCCTATAGAAGAAACTAATATAGCTTTGGAGAATGGTGAAGATGGTGGAAAAACCTGGCAGACATCTTTTGGGGGAATGCAAACCGTGTCCAATGAATTCAGAACCCCTAGCAGTTACTCCCCAGGCTTCAGTGATAGGGATCCCTCACAAAGCAATGTCGGAACGCATTGTTTCATGTTTTTTAGCTTTGTAAAGGCATCCAATGCAATTTCAGAGCAGCAATGACAAAACATATTCTGGATGAAGGAAATCTGTCTGGTATTGAAATTTGCTGNGTGTTACTACCGCCGGCCAGATAACCAGGATATCTGCTTAGAGTACCTCTGCTACCAGACAACTGCCTAAACCTACGGCCTATTCCACAGGATTGTAAAAGTAGGGATGTTTCTAAAATATGCATTTACTTCAATATCAAAACAGCTACGGTAAAAATAAAAAGACGTGCATCATCCCGGACATAATGCCACACCACATGCGAAATTACACAGAAATGCGACGTACGGAAGAATGCGTTTTGGCTGCGAACATCTTCCAAAAAACTTGGCATCTCTTAACCATGGGCAAAAACATCTGGAACCACTTATAAAAACCACCCCGTATCTGCATGAAGTTCCACCCCCCCACTGCTATTCCAAACAACGCGTTTTTCTGGACCATTCCAATTCGCCTCGCAATTGTAGGGGTGCGTCTGCAATATTACATTGACCGCGAAAGCAGCAACGGCAAAAATACACATTCGTGCATCAACACGGGCATGCCCGCAGACGGCGTATAAAATTGAGTGCCGATTACACAAAGAGAACCCAGTGTTTTGACTGCGAACATGAAAAATCAGTCGATCACAACACTCCGTCCGGAGGTCCTGACCTCCTTCACGGAGTAATAAAAACAGGCCTAGGCATCCTATTATGGCCCAAATTGGTATGATAGGAGCCATGAAGTCAACACACCAGGCTGGTTCAAAATTTGAACAATGAATTTTGAACTTTTAATGATACCATTGCATTGAAAGATGGAATAACTGTAACAACTAGTATGAAAAGGACTGTTTTCAACTGTTCAGGGAAAAATATGAGCATTCTGCAGTTGATTCTGAATTTTTATTTTTATTTGCAAATCAGACAAAAATGAAGCGGGCGAATCTGTTAACCAAGAAATTAAATTGGTGTGGCCTGAAGGAACAAAAACAACACCTATAGCTACATGACTGTATATCATTGCCAAATGCACATCATGAATCAGCCATGAAGCCATTCCCACTGATCCTAGGGTTAAGTACCTACATTAGAAGGTCTTAGGTCTGAAAATTGCCTTAGGCCTAGGAAAAACAATGTTGTGTTTCCTGTTTCTGTCTTGAAAAAAATTGGGGTCGGTAGGTAGGGATTATCTTTTTTTCTCCTTCTTTTATTAGACTCTGGCAATCTCTTATCCAACTTGTGATCCAACTTGTGCAATACAGTTTATAACTGAGGTCCTTGGCTTGACAATTTGAAGTAAAACTTGCATGAGGACACTTGTATTTTCAATGTCATTGTTGGTAACGTTTTATTACTCAGGTGTCAGATCATGGAGCTAGAAAAGGTTGATCAGCTTGAAAAATCTATGTCCCTTGCAATTGTAGGAGTCCACCAAAAAAAGTCTAGGATCTGCAGTTTTTTCTTGGGTTGGCCAAGAAACAGGAAACACAACATTTTTTTCCTAGGCCTAAGCTCATGTTCCAACAATTTGCTACAATTTGCTACAAAGTGCTTTTTGTGGCGATGGATTACCCCATAAAATGTGGGGCAGGGCAGAGAGCAAGCGGCCCAGTTTTCTGTCCATCAGCAAAATTGGTTTTAAACCAAGGCCATATTTCTCATAAATCATCATTCAGGACTTAGAGGCACCAAAGCGACTTTAGGGCAGTCAATTTTCTTGTCATTTTTTAAAGAAGTTTTATAAGTTTTGTTGCAAATTCATGCCCGAAGGCTAACTGCATGAACAGAATAAACATTTGTATAAAAACAGATAATTAGTACACATAGAACTACTGATAACTACTAAGAAACTGCTAGTAAAAAACTACTGGGTTTGACTTCTTTTTTTAATGTAATAAGTTGAATCAACCCTATCTGATAGCATATTGATAAGTGTGAGGCAAAAAATGTGCTAAGAAGTGGCAGTAAATATCACTATCAGGCAGATTTCCTCATTAACATATTGTTTCTTATGCCACCTTGAGATTGTAGAAGATGCCTAGGTAACATAAATATTGTATCTTAAACTAGAAAAGTAACATTTGCCAAGCAAATGCATAATGTTTACCTTCGGACATGGTCTGCCCTGTTAATTCTTACCCAAACACATTCACATACATGTACTTACTAGTATATGGTGACAGGAGCAGAGCAGACCATGAAGTTTTCAACATTATGTAACCCAACACCAGTCACCATGGTGACAGACGTCAACAAATCATGTCATTGGCCAGGTCAGAGGTTAGTGTTTGGAACAGAAGAGGAGGAGGAAGAAACTGAGTAAAAACAATATGTTTTCCTTCAGTAAACATAATAACTATGCACTTTCCGAAGTTAAAAAGCAACAAAAGCAAGTGTCTGGTATCAGATCCATAAGATATCTCACAGTCTTGGTTTTGCCTGATGTGTCAATGATTCCCTGAAGCATACTCTGTGCATGATTCAGCTCCCTATAGTAGAAACTAATATAGCTTTGGAGAATGGTGAAGATGGTGGAAAAACCTGGCAGACATCTTTTGGGGGAATGCAAACCGTGTCCAATGAATTCAGAACCCCTAGCAGTTACTCCCCAGGCTTCAGTGATAGGGATCCCTCACAAAGCAATGTCGGAACGCATTGTTTCATGTTTTTAGCTTTGTAAAGGCATCCAATGCAATTTCAGAGCAGCAATGCAAAACATATTCTGGATGAGGAAATCTGTCTGGTATTGAAATTTGCTGCCATTTCGTAGCATATTGTCGTCATTTCATACATTGTACTTGAAGCGTTTGAAACAGCGCAAACCGCCAGTGGAGAAAACTGAAAGTTATTTGTACTTGAGAATGCATGAGCTGTCCAGAATAACTATCTCTTCAGGGGGTTTCAAACCGTGTCCAATTATTTCAGCGCCCATGTAGACAGCCCAAGGCTCTGTATAATTAGTCCTGGAGGGGGATATGGCTCAAAGAAACTTTTTATATAAAGTATTCCTCTACGTGCAGTGTGAGATATGGAAAGTTGAATTAGATATTCCTTATGAAGTGCAAGATATGGAAAGTGGAAAGGAGGATGGAAAGTGGTCTTTGAATTTCATGCTATTCATGCCTTTGGCATGCAATTGAAGACAACTGTCAAAGAAGACAACACGGGAGACCAATAGAAGCTAGTCTATGTGGACACCTGTCACTATAGACAGGTATTCTTAATTATAAATTGTGACTTGAAGAAACTTTTTAGATATTCCTCTACCTGCAGTGCGAGATATGGAAACTTTTAAGTTGAACTGAGGGTGGAAAATAGTCTTTGAATATCATACTATACATGTATTCAGCATACAGTCAAAACTGGCCAAGAAGACCAGTACCAATACATATAACAACTAATACAGGCTTCTGTATCTGTATAGCCGGTATAACCGCCCTTCGGCATAACACACCAGCTTCTGTATCTGTATATATAGCCGGTATAACCGCCCTTCGGCTTAACACACCAGCTTCTGTATCTGTATATATAGCCAGTATAACCGCCCTTCGGCTTAACACACCAGCTTCTGTATCTGTATAGCCGGTATAACCGCCCTTCGGCGTAACACACCAGCTTCTGTATCTGTATAGCTGGTATAACCGCCCTTTGGCGTAACACACCAGCTTTGTAGGCACGCGGCGTAGCGGCAGCTGGCTACATTGTCTTACCTTCAGATCTGTATCCAAATCAAGCTGTAAATTGAGTGATTTTCTGTTCCATCCAAAACTTAAGCTTGACCCTGAGCCCAGCAAAGCCAAGCAAATACTGACATCTTCATTCCATTACAGTTTTACCTATCAATATTGAAACTGGACGGTACCAGGGAATTCCTGAGGAAAGTAGAATGTGTACCATGTGTGACCTGGATGAAGTAGAAACGAAACACATTTCTTTTACTGTCCCTTTTATGACGATCTTCGAGAAAATATGTTTCGTAAAATTTATACAAAATCACCTGACATCATATGGGAAAGAGATGAAAATAGAATTAAGTGGCTCTTTAACGAGGGTGTATCTGACCTAGCAACTTTCATTTATCGAGCGTAGGGGGAAAAGAAGAAAATACCTGTATTCATAACACATCAACAGTTCTCTACCTTTTGTTACTTCTACACATTTGTTTTCTCTTATTTATATTTGATTTACCTTATGTACTTGTATTTATTTTGTGAAATCTTGGTTCTTTATCAAGTTTATGTACAGATTTGTTTATTTGCATTTATGATCTGTTATGAGTTCACTCTGTTCTGCTTAATTGTATATAGCCTAACTTTATTTGTGTTCACATTTTGTTTGGATTCTGTACCTCTGTTTCTCTGTTGTTTATGTATTATTTATTTTCAAACGGTGTCGTATAAGCCCACACGGGCTGGGCGTGGTATGCGCACGACACGAAAATAAAGTTTCATTCATTCATTCATACAGTTAACTTAACCCTGGCTTTGCCTTCCTCTTATCTGTTCAAATCTAACCACAGAACACATTAGAAAACCATTACAACATGTTAAGCCTCTAAAGAGGAAGCTATAATTATGCTTTAATGAACGTTTCTTTGGATCTCCCTTGAGTGCAGTTTAGTTGTGTAAACTTCCTTGTGCTTTTATCAGTAAAAAATCTAACCACAGAACATGTTAGGGAAGCACTGCAACATGCTAACTATGTTAATCCTTTAAAATAGGAAACCATTATGCCTTGACGAAAATTGTTCTCCCTGAGTGCGTTTTAGTTGTGTAAGGCCACACCAATTTAATTTCTTGGTTCTTGGATTCCCTTCTTCATTTTTTTCTGATTTTTCCAACAAAAAAAAATTCTGCTTCTGAATCAACTCAAAAATGCTCATATTTTGCCCCCAACAGTTGAGGAAAGTACTTTTCCCCCTACTTGTTACAGTTTTTTCCAACTATCAATGCAGTGGTTTGATTAAAAGTTCAAAATTCATTGTTAAAATATTAACCCAGCCTTTTGTGTTGACTTTATGGCTCTTATCATAGCATTTGGGGCTATAATAGGATTTCTAGACAATAAAATGTCAATGTATTTTTTTACTCTGTCGCTTCATGTTTTTTCTGAAAAAATCAGAGAACCAACAAATCAAATTGGTGTGGCCTAATCCTCTAAAAGAGGAAACCATTACACCTTGACGAAAATTGTTCTCCCTGAGTGTGTTTTGGTTGTGTAAACTTCCTTGTACTGAAAACCCTTAATTTTGTGCAGTAATGACTTCCTTGATGTGTCAAACTCCCCGGCTCAAGACCTAATGCCCCCTTCCTGCAAAAGGAATCTAGAACCTTTTAGACTGAATTACAGGTTTGTGAAACAAAGCCAACATGATAATGGCCTGTGTACAAGTGGGGTCGTGTGGCGTAGCGGTAGCGTGTTCGGCTCGGAACTAAGAAGTCCCGGGTTCCATCCCTACCTCGTCACCGATCTTGTGCCCTTGGGAAAGGCACTTAACACGACTTTCCTCACCTCACTCAGGTGAAAATTAGTATGCCAGAATGATCATTATCATGATCGTGGGCATTGAAAAGAAAAACCAAAACCAAAACTTGTAGATCACCCTTCCCTGTAGAGGTATTGATGTTTGGGTACTAGTTTCTCTGGGCATCTTTCTTCTTTGGAAGTTTTCTACATTGTGTTCGGCTAAAAAGACTTAAAAGGGCAGTTTTTAAAAGGTTTTGTCAAGGGTATTTTGTATCATGCGGATAATGGCTTATATGTTTGGGTAGTCAGGTTCTCTGGGCATTTTTCTTCTTTGAAAGTTTTCCACAATGCCAGTTCTTGTAATGCAGAGACTTATATATTAGTAGGGTAGTTTCTTGAAAGGTTTTGTCAAGGTTATTTGGATAATGGCTTGTAACTCTTTGACAATGTAAATATAGTGCACAACATCTGTTATGTAATAGTATATTAACCTGACATATAAATGTAATTGTAGTAAACGCACGACGACTAGGCCGGATATCCTAGCTTGTTAACGTTTGGCCGCAACATCTGTTATGTAGTAGTATGTCTATCTGAATTGTAACTGACACTGTTAACTGTTCCGAATTGTTTATGTTCTTGTTGTGAGGGCTAGCCCTTTATAATAGCCTCTGGCTAGTTGGGCAGTCCTGGCTGCATACATATTTGTTATCAGCCTAATAAATCAAATCAAATCAAACTCTTTGACATTTGTCCCATGTTTGATTTGTTGGTTCTTGGATTCAAAGAAAACCGGGGACCTCTTGGTCTGAGCCGAATGCTCTGCCGTTATGCCACACGACCCCACAAAAACTAGCCCACACCATTTCTTTCTAAAGTCAACAACCAGCAAACAGAATTGTCATGGCCTCAAACACTGATCCATGAATGGAAATTCCAGTCAGATCAGTCTTCCTTATTCACACGTCTATATAATAACAAGGTACAGAGTTTAGCTTTCTACTGAGAGTTAATTTGTAACTCAAGAAACGGCGAACAAAATTGCCCTGGCCTAAACTGCCGTTCCATGCATTGAAATTCCAGTCAGACCCTCCCCTTCCTTGTTCACACGTCTATGATATCTGTACCAAGATACAGAGTTTAACTTTCTACTCAGATTCTGCTTTGTTGATGTTCTAAGTTTAACATTTTCTTTCTAAATTCAGGAACCGGTGAACAAAATTGCCATGGCCTAAACTGCAGATTCGTGCATTGTAATTCCAGTCAGATCCTTGTCTTCCTTGTTCACACGTCTATTTTTTTTTAAATGGTTTTTATTGTCCAAACAGTACCCGTGCAGTCGCAGCCTTTATACGGCTGAATTGATGCAGGGTATCACATAATAATCAATACAAATCACAACAATTACAACAATCAAATAATACACATGATACACATATTTTTCCACAATTATTTTTTTGTGGAACTGTCGCAAGGGTCTGTGCGGCTGCTATTCGGCGCCACAAGGTGACCTCAATACGACTTTACCCCAACCGAAGTTAGGTACCCATTCACACCTGGGTGGAGTGAGGAAAGTCATGTAAAGTGCCTTTCCCAAGGGCACAACGTCGGGGCGCATGTTCAGACATGTACCGGGTACGACTCGGAATCGAACCCGGGTCTCCCCGGTTCATAG
>NW_017802858.1:147632-148264 GCF_001625305.1 Branchiostoma belcheri
GAAAATAATGGAGCGGGACAGGACGAAAAAAAATAAAAATAAAAACAGGCCTAGGCATCCTATTATGGCCCAAAATGGTACGATAGGAGCCATGAAGTCAACACACCAGGCTGGTTCAAAATTTAAACAATGAATTTTGAACTTTTGATGATACCACTGCATTGAAAGATGGAATAACTGTAACAACTAGGAAGAAAAGGACTGTTTTCAACTGTTCAGGGCAAAATATGAGCATCTTGCAGTTGATTCTGAATTTTTATTTTTATTTGCAAATCAGAAAAAAATGAAGCGGGCGAATCCGTTAACCAAGAAATTAAATTGGTGTGGCCTTATAGATATTCTAGATATCATGTCAATGAAGTTACATAATTAGACATCCAGGTAATGAAATACACTAGGAACATGTTACTCTACCAACTGAATAGATATTGAAATCTATCAAGTTTCTCGTGAATAAGGCAGATATTGTTTGTTACTGTTTTCCTTGCAACCAAAGAATTCCATTCCCTTGTCTAAAAGGCAATTTTCTTGGCATTAAATTTTCATACCATAAGGCCACACCAATTTAATTTCTTGGTTAACGGATTTTTCTAGAAAAATAATGGAGCGGGCGGGCGAAAAAAAAATAAAAA
>NW_017802858.1:148284-153751 GCF_001625305.1 Branchiostoma belcheri
TTTTTGCAAAACTTTTTTTTTATTCGCACGCGCGCATCAGTTTTGGGGTCCCCAGAGGATGTCATCCATATAATCAAATCAACATGGCCTTATAGAAAGCTGGCAAATAAGATTGAAAAAGAAAAGAAATATGTGGATTAATGAAGAGGCTTTTAAAATTTTTAAATTTCTTGAAAGCCGAAAAACAAGATTGTAGCAAAAAAGACAGTCGCAGGTATTGAAAAGTATAAATCTACATCAATGATACATTAAATGATGCTTTTTCCTTACCAAAATCTCTTCTAAGTTATTTCCAACGTAAGTAATAATTCATGTCCTATATAGTAGAGAGCAGAGTGGATTCATTCCTCAGGCTAACCGACAGGAAGACATCTAGAGACCCATGTCCTTTCAGATGCAAGTACAAGATTTTGTTATTTTTTCTCTATTCTTTTTAATTATACTATATATTAGATATTCTAGATATTATGTCAATGAAGTTATATAATACACTAGGAACATGTTACTCTACCAACTGAATAGATATTGAAATCTATCAAGTTTCTCGTGAATAAGGCAGATATTGTTGGTTACTATTTTCCTTGCAACCAAAGAATTCCATTCCCTTGTCTAAAAGGCAATTTTCTTGGCATTAAATTTTCATACCATAAAATGGAAAAAAGTGCCAACATTGATGTAGTATTGATGTTATTGAATAAGGCAAAATAGGAAGTTGAGAGAAAAATTACTTCACGACAAGATTTTTATCTTTTAGAGAAATTAGAAGTAGCAGTAAAGTAATCAAAAGATGTTTAATGTGAATGGCATTGATAACTGTCTTTAGGCCACACCAATTTAATTTGTTGGTTCTCGGATTCGCCTCTTCGTTTTTTTCTGATTTGCAAAAAAAAAAAAAAAAGATTCTGGTTCTGAATCAACTGAAAAATGCTCATGTTTTGCCCCCAACAGTTGAGGAAAGTCCTTTTCTTCCTAGTTGTTACAGTTTTCCCATCTATCATTGCAGTGGTTTGACTAAAAGTTCAAAATTCAATGTTTAAATTTTAACCCAGCCTTTTGTGTTGACTTCATGGCTCATTTTGTAGCATTTAAGACTATAATAGGATGTCTAGACCTGTTTTTATTTTTATTTTTTTTTCGCCCTGTCGCTTCATATTTTTTCTGAAAAAGTCCGAGAACCAACAAATTAAATTGGTGTGGCCTTAATCTATGTTCAGTGAGAATTCATTGGAGAAAAAGTCAACAGTAAAGCTATTGAATAATTTATACTAAGAGGTGATTTCTATCATTACAGGTAAATCTTATTATGGCTGCTTCATCTTAAATTATTGGTTTTGGTATTGGCAAGACGATTTGGACTGTCATACAAATATATTTGCAAAATGAGAGAACATTTCTTAATCATATTGAAAATGAATGTATAGGAGCTTGGTTTTGGGACATTTTAAGGTGAAAATTAGCAAGCAGACATCATAAAAGCAGAGGGCAGGGAGGAAAACTTAAATATGACTGTATTCACTACATAAATCTGAGTTCACCCAGACATATACCTGGTCCTCAGGCTTTGTTTTTAGTATGTCTTACCAGTTAAGCATTGTATTTCTTTGAAAATACAAGATCCAAAAATTAGATTGGTGTGGCCTAATGGTATAATGTGCAAGATGAGAAAACATGTCTAACTTGATTATGATGCAATTTGTGACTAAAAGACATCATATATTGTAGAAATATCCTATGGAAAATCTGTTGCTCCAAATTTGTTGACTACAGAATACAAATGCAGGGCTGGAAATACTGGTTGCATGTGCACTATAGCGCACCCAAATTTGGAGCTTTGTACCCAATTATTTTTCTTAGATTTAATGTATGTAAGGAGGTTAGATATATAGTAGTTACAGCATATTCTTAACATCCAAGTGTCAGAAAAAATAAAACAATCATTGTTATAGGACTTTTCTTGCAATGAAACATAATAATATAGTTGTTGCTGACAGATTCTACTTATCTTATTTTATATGGTGCACCTAAAATAATTTTTCTGCACCCAATCTTTAAGGTTGCTATTCCCAAAAATGAATTTCGAGTCCCGAAATGAATGCTGCCAATAATGTTCAGTGGTGCATGACCCTACCCAGTTGTCAGGCCGTTATGTCCTGACTATGAATTGTGTCCTTGCCTCGGTCAAACCTGCTCTGTATGCTGTAAAGAATAGCTTCCTTTCAGCACTTATATTGGGCCACATTAAGTCAATCAATTGGTCCTCGGGTTTGCCTGCATTGTGTTTTTTTTATTTGCAAAAAAGACTAAAAATTCAGGTTCTGAATCAGTGCCAAAATGCTCATGCTTTTGCCCCAACAGTTGGGAAATTCCTTGTCTTCCTACTTGTTACAGTTTTCCATCTATCAATGCAGTGGTTTGATTAAAAGGTTTAGAATTTATTGTTTAAATTACAAACCATCCTGGTGTGTTGACTTCATGGCTCCAATTGCAGCATTTTGGGCTATCGTAGGATTTCAAAAAGGCCTGTTTTGTATTTTTAATGACCAGTTGCTTTCCATTTTTTGTAAGAAAAAACGAGAACCAACAAATTCAATTTGTGTGGCCTAAAAGACAAAGCATCATATAATCCCCTGTTGAAAGGTGGATTCAGCAGAATCCCTGCTATCAGGCTTTGGGTGGAATAAATAACTACCAAGTGACATGTTGTGGCCTCCCAAGCAAATTGCCCGATCGCCAGATTTCACCCGAGCAAGCTTTGATAAATTCTGGGGCTAAAATGCCTGCCTGTGCATTAATCATACTGCATGCTGCATACTGAGGTACATGTATGTGTCATGCATTGGAATGGGTATGTGCTGTGCTATTTTGTATGGGAAAAGGTAGAACATTATATACTAGGAATATTGCATCTGTCCTTGGTGCTGAAAATACGGTTATGCATTGAATAGATTTAAGCATTGGATTTTTGAGGTTTTACTTCTTGATTTAGTTTTGGGATTGAAAAATAATAATCTGAACAAGAAAACCAATGAGAACAGAGCCTAAGGACCAGGTCTATGCCATGGTATACAGTTTTATGTAGTGCTAGTTATAGTATACGAAAGGGTACATTGTGTATGTCACATATTAGGAATATTGCATACTCAGTATCTGTCCTCGGTGCTGAATATATTATTATGCATTGGGTAGATTCAAGCAATGGATTTTTCAGGCATCACTGATTTGATTTGTTGGTTGGGTTTTGAGATTAAAGACAATAATCTGAACTAGAAAAACATAATGGGGACCAAGCCTAAGGCCACACCAATTTAATTTGTTGGTTCTCGGACTTTTTCAGAAAAAATATGAAGCGACAGGGCGAAAAAAAATAAAAATAAAAACAGGTCTAGGCATCCTATTATAGTCTTAAATGCTACAAAATGAGCCATGAAGTCAACACAAAAGGCTGGGTTAAAATTTAAACATTGAATTTTGAACTTTTAATCAAACCACTGCAATGATAGATGGGAAAACTGTAACAACTAGGAAGAAAAGGACTTTCCTCAACTGTTGAGGGCAAAACATGAGCATTTTTCAGTTGATTCAGAACCAGAATCAATTTTTTTTTTTTGCAAATCAGAAAAAAACGAAGAGGCGAATCCGAGAACCAACAAATTAAATTGGTGTGGCCTAAGTACCAGGCTTAGGCCTTGGCGCAGTTAGTTTTATGGAGCAAATACAGTCATATTCAACTTTACCTCCCTCTGCTTTTGTGATGTCTGCTTGCTGCTTTTTCACTTCACGATGTCTGAAGACAAAGAGAATGAATTGGAGTAGCCTTTTATGTTCTTTACTTTCTTTTATTCTTTTCTCTACCACATGTCCACAGTGGTGATATTGGTGTGAAACTTAAGAATTTAGTTTTTCAACCTAAGATGTCTGGAAACCAAGAAAATAAATTGGAGTAGCCTTTTCTATTCATACTTTCTTTTATTTTCCCTCTATCACATGTCAAGAATGTTGATCTTGATGTGAAATTTTCTAATTTACTCCTTAATGTCTAATTGATTTTTCATCCTAAAATGTCTGAAAACCAAGGAAATAAATTGGAGTGGCTTTTTATTTTCTTTCTTTCTTTAAGTCTTTTTTCTACCACATGTCCACAACGTTGACCTTGGCATGAAACTTACTAATTCACTCCTTCCTTAATGTGTAATTGATTTAGATTGAAGTGAAATAAAATATTGAAGTGAAATCAAGAAAATGATTTAGAAAAGAAAATATATTAAAGTGAAATCAAGAAAATAAATTGAAGTGGCCTTTTCCCCACTTTCTTTTGTTCTTTCTTCTATCACAATTGTTCAAAATGTTGATCTTGGCATGGAACTTACTAATTTACTCCTTCCTTAATGTGATATTGATTTTTAGTTCTAAGATCGTACCCTATCTCTGTTCACAGACGGAAAGTTTACCTTCCAAGATATCCTTTCCTAGAGGGTGGTAATAATGTCTTTGCCAAGTTTTGATGAGTCCCTTTCTTCTTAATCTTGCCCCTGGGACTCAGAGCTAACTCTGAACAGAAAAGGAGGCGTCATCGACCTTTTGTGGTGTTAAATGAGGCATAAAGGAGGGATCTAGTGATGAAGCTGCCGTGCTTACTGTGTTGTCATGTCATGCGTAAAGCTTGACTGGAGTCTGTTTAATTTGATGCAGGCTGCAGGGTGTTCTTTGGAAAGAGTGAGAGGAGAATGTTGATTAGATACCAGCACAGAAAAGAATAAGAATTTCAAACAGCCATGCTTTCAAATATCAGACTTATCAACCAAGGATTGAGGTGTTCAAAAACTTGTTTTTTACAAGAACTATCGCAGAGTTGAACTCGTTGCCACCAAGCACAGTTGGGGCATCATCACTAGAAAGCTTTAAACAACTCCTGAAATTAAATGTGCAAAGATTGGGTGTAGATACCAGCCCAGAACAGAACAAGAAACAATCAAGCCTTCAAATATCCGAGTTATCTACCAAGAATTGAGGTGCTCAAAAACTCGTACTTTTCAAGAATCATCGTAGAGTGGAACTCGTTGCCACCAAGCACAGTTCACTGGGGCATTAGGCCACACCAATTTAATTTCTTGGTTAACGGATTTTTAAAGAAAAATAATGGAGCGGGCGGGCGAAAAAATAATAAAAATAAAAACAGACCTAGGCATCCTATTATGGCCCAAAATGGTTAACGATAGGAGCCATGAAGTCAACATACCAGGCTGGTTTAAAATTTAAACAATGAATTTTGAACTTTGAATGATACCACTGCATTGAAAGATAGAATAACTTTAACTACTAGGATGAAAAGGACTGTTTTCAACTGTTCAGGGCAAAATATGAGCATTTTGCAGTTGATTCTGAATTTTTATTTTTATTTGCAAATCAGAAAAAAATGAAGCGGCGACCCGTTAACCAAGAAATTAAAATGGTGTGGCCTTATAACTAG
>NW_017802858.1:153771-154605 GCF_001625305.1 Branchiostoma belcheri
TTTTGAGTAGAAGTTTCTTGCTGACAGAGTATTTCCATTTGGCAAATTGATTTTGCTGCAGGCTACAGTTTTATGAAATTCAGAGGGAGCAAATGTTGTTCATACTAAGTTTTATGCCAAAGACAGAGTTCCAACAATTCGAAATGAATGTTAAAAAACGTTCCAAGGTTCAGTGCCCATTTGTGGATCTAGCATTTTGTCTCTTGGTTTTGAGTAGAAGTTGCTTGCTTCCATTTGGCAAATTGATTTTGCTAGAGGCTACAGTTTTATGAAATTCAGAGGGAGCAAACCAAATTTTATAGTACGTATACCAAAGGTAGAGTTCCAACAATTTGGAATATTAAAAAAAATGTTCAAGGTTGAATGCCCTTTTGGTGGTTCTAGCATTTTGTCTCTCGGTTTTGAGTAGAAGTACTAGTTCTCGCTGACAGAATTCTTCCATTTGGCAAATTGATTTTGCTGCAGGCTACAGTTTTATGAAATTCATAGCAAGCAGATCTTGTTCACACCAAATTTTATACCAAATGCAGAGTTCCAACAGTTTAAAAAGAATGTTAAAAAAATGTTCAAAGGTTCATTGCCCTTTTGGTGGCTGTAGCATTTTGTTTCTTCAACTGGTTTTGAGAAGAAGTTTCTTGCTGACAGAGTTCTTCCATTTGGCAAATTGATTTTGCTACAGGCTAGAGTTTTATGAAATTCAATGTATGTTGCCTAGAGGGAGCGATTCTTGTTCATGGCAAAGTTCCAACAATTTGGAAATAATTAAATAAACGTTAGTAAGGTTCAATGCCCTTTTTGTGGCTCTAGCATTTTGTCAAATCTACTGTGTCTAGG
>NW_017802858.1:154625-157069 GCF_001625305.1 Branchiostoma belcheri
CTTGACTGGAGTCTGTTTAATTTGATGCAGGCTGCAGGGTGTTCTTTGGAAAGAGTGAGAGGAGAATGTTGATTAGATACCAGCACAGAAAAGAATAAGAATTTCAAACAGCCATGCTTTCAAATATCAGACTTATCAACCAAGGATTGAGGTGTTCAAAAACTTGTTTTTTACAAGAACTATCGCAGAGTTGAACTCGTTGCCACCAAGCACAGTTGGGGCATCATCACTAGAAAGCTTTAAACAACTCCTGAAATTAAATGTGCAAAGATTGGGTGTAGATACCAGCCCAGAACAGAACAAGAAACAATCAAGCCTTCAAATATCCGAGTTATCTACCAAGAATTGAGGTGCTCAAAAACTCGTACTTTTCAAGAATCATCGTAGAGTGGAACTCGTTGCCACCAAGCACAGTTCACTGGGGCATTATAACTAGAAAGCTTTAAACTACTCCTGTATATAGAATTAGATGTGCAAAGATTGAGTGTAACAAGTCGTTTGGTGTGATATAGCTAGCTGCCGCCACGCCGTGTGCCTGTGAAGTGGTGTTTTATGCTGAAGGGCGGTTATACCGGCTATACAGATACAGAAGCTGGTTTGTTATGCTGAAGGGCGGTTATACCAGCTATACAAACAGATACAAATGAAGGTTAGACATCCAGGTAATGAGATACACAAGAAAACTGTTACTCAAGCAACTGGATAGATTTATTTGAGTAACAGATGATTAGATAGCAAGAAGGTGGAATGCAAGAGGGTTGGGTTTAGAATCATGATCAGGGCTTCAATTTGCAGGAAACATTCAAGATTGCAAGTAAAATTATACATGTACACGGCTTCCAATTTCACAGGGTCAAAAATTTTGGACTGTAGGTGGAGTGAGGTGAGGAAAACCATGTAAATTGCCTTTCACAACAACACAATGTCTTGCCAGGAATGCTGGGAATCAAACCCAAAACCTCTTGATCTCATACATGTATGTTCTGTCACCTTAGCCAT
This sequence comes from Branchiostoma belcheri, assembly GCF_001625305.1. Classification (NCBI taxonomy): domain Eukaryota; kingdom Metazoa; phylum Chordata; class Leptocardii; order Amphioxiformes; family Branchiostomatidae; genus Branchiostoma; species Branchiostoma belcheri. Next base: position 155,625 of record NW_017802858.1, read on the forward strand.
TTGGCCATTTGATATCACCAAAGTTTTTTTGTTTGTTTGATACCCATCATAATTTAAGTCGTCTTACCGCTAAATTATAATTTCTTGCCTTGTTGGCATGTTATAAAAGTTTGAAACTTCTTTGAGACATGAGATATCGTTTTCTTCATTGGACTTAATATTAACGTATGAAAACCCACGGTGTTGTCGCGTTAAGCACACCAGCTTTTCCAGGACTAGGGTTGAAACAAATTCCCCAAATTTAGATTCCCTTCCTGTGTATGTATGTGGGCCTGTGAAAAACTGCCACCCAAACAGACACCGTCACTAGTTTTTTGTGAACATACGTCAAAAAACCATCTACTACTATGAATTAACAGTCTACAGGAACACTTGTGACATGTGGTACATAAGAATGTATGGCTTTACCTTGATTTGCCGTATTATATCCAAGTTATCGGTCAGGTTTAAATGAGCTTGTTTCCTTCAGGGACTGCAGGGGTGTATCAGGAAAGTATGGTATCATTAGTTTGCTGCTGTACCTCACAATGCTGGGGATTTGAGGGGTTTAGAGTGAGGAATGTCGCAATTTTGTTACAGAAATAGCTTCCTGGGGTTCGTCTCTTATGATGTATGTGTGGTGAAACTTTTGTTGAAAGTTTTAATGGGTTTTTTCTCTTGGTTTCAAGTAAAAGTTTCTTGCTGACAGAGTATTTCCATTTGGCAAATTGATTTTGCTGCAGGCTACAGTTTTACTTAATTCAGAGGGAGCAAATGTTGTTCATACTAAGTTTTATGCCAAAGACAGAGTTCCAACAATTCGAAAAGAATATTTAAAAAAAGCTCAAGGTTGAATGCCCAATTTGTTTCTCTAGCATTTTGTCTCTTGGTTTTGAGTAAAAGTTTCTTGCTGACAGGATTCTTCCATTTGGCAAATTGATTTTGCTGCAGGCTACAGTCTTATGAAATTCATAGCAAGCAGATCTTGTTCACACCAAATTTTATACCAAATGCAGAGTTCCAACAGTTTAAAAAGAATGTTAAAAAAATGTTCAAAGGTTCATTGCCCTTTTGGTGGCTGTAGCGTTTTGTCTCTTCAACTGGTTTTGAATAAAAGTTGCTCACTGACAGAGTTCTTCCATTTGGCAAATTGATTTTGCTACAGGCTAGAGTTTTATGAAATTCAATGTATGTTGCCTAGAGGGAGCGATTCTTGTTCATGGCAAAGTTCCAACAATTTGGAAATAATTAATAAACGTTAGTAGGTTCAATGCCCTTTTTGTGGCTCTAGCATTTTGTCAAATCTACTGTGTCTAGGGCATGGTATTGGAAGGTGGAGCCCATCCCTATCTTTAGCATAGGATATTAAGCTGTGGTCCATATTGCATTTGTTGAGAGATGTCCCCTGTACAGTGAACCTGTAAATACTGTAAATTGCATCTGTCTTCTCTGTCACGACCAGTGGA
>NW_017802858.1:157089-161687 GCF_001625305.1 Branchiostoma belcheri
CATGGGAGTTGAATAAATGTCGTAACTTGGGAGTTGAAAACCCAAATGACTCGGAAATCTTGCATCTCGGCACGTATGTAGCTTTATAGTTGCAGCGCTGTCGTGGCTATTTTTGGTTGAAGAGCTTTGATAGCGCTCCGTAATGGAAGTTTTATCATGCGTCGTTGTTAAGATTTTACGACGAATCCAAAGCTCTCCGAAATATGACTCGAAACATGAGAAATCCATCTATACAGACTACTAAATTAACAATATATGTGCCTTGTAAAGCTAGTATTCTTAAAGATATCTGAGTAGTATGAAAAGAATGTCCTCCACAATAGTAAGATTTTTTGATGGATCCAAACCTCACCCAAATATGTATTGAAACATGAGAAATCGTCGCGTAAAGCTAGTATTAAAAGATATCGGAGTAATAGGAAGAATGTCCTCCACAATAGTACGATTTTATGATGGATCCAAACCTCACCCAAATATGTCTTGAAACATGAGAAATCCATCTATACAGACTGCTAAATTAACAATATATGTGCCTTGTAAAGCTAGTATTCTTAAAGATATCTGTCAGTAATGTGAATTTAAGAAATGTCCTCCACAATAGTAAGATTTTATGATGAATCCAAAGCTCACCCAAATATGACTCGAAACATGAGAATCCCATCTATACAGACTGCTAAATTACATTAATAATATATATGTGTCTCGTAAAGCTAGTATTCTTAAAAGATATCGGTGTAATATGAAAGAAATGTCCTCCATAATAGTAAGATTTTATGATGGATCCAAAGCTCACCCAAACATGACTCGAAACATGAGAAATCCATCTATAAAGACTACTAAAATATGTGTGTCTCGTAAAGCTAGCATTCTTAAAGATATCTGAGTAATATGAAAGAAACGTCCTCCACAATACTCAAAGGTTGTAAAATATACAGGACATCTTGTTAGGCCACACCAATTTAATTTGTTGGTTCTCGGATTTTTTCAGAAAAAATATGAAGCGACAGGGCGAAAAAAAATAATAATAAAAACGGGTCTAGGCATCCTATTATAGGCTTAAATGCTACGAAATGAGTCATGAAGTCAACACAAAAGGCTGGGTTAAAATTTTAACATTGAATTTTGAACTTTTAATCAAACCACTGCAATGATAGATGGGAAAACTGTAACAAGTAGGAAGAAAAGGACTTTCCTCAACTGTTGAGGGCAAAACATGTATTGAGCATTTTTCAGTTGATTCAGAACCAGAATCATTTTTTTTTTGCAAGTCAGAAAAAAACGAAGAGGCGAATCCGAGAACCAACAAATTAAATTGGTGTGGCCTTATTACAGTAATACACTGTACATGTGGTGTCTGTCTTCTCTGTTATATCTAGTGGAAGAGTATCTAACTTTTGGGTGCATTTTTTTGAGCTAATATAAACTGTTTGAAGATGACTTTCACGTTTGTGATGAAAGTACAGATGTTTCAGCACCGAGTTGTCAAACTCGATTCCGATCTGATGCTGACAAAATTGCATTCCTAGCAGCGTAATTATCTCTGTCTGACAACTTGTTCTACCATGGGAGCTGAATAAATGTCGTAACTTGGGAGTTGAAAACCCAAATGACTCGGAAATCTTGCATCTCGGCACGTATGTAGCTTTATAATTGCAGCGCTGTCGTGGCTATTTTTGGTTGAAGAGCTTTGATAGCGCTCCGTAATGGAAGTTTTATCATGCGTCGTTGTTAAGATTTTACGACGAATCCAAAGCTCACCCAAATATGACTCGAAACATGAGAAATCCATCTATACAGACTACTAAATTAACAATATATGTGCCTTGTAAAGCTAGTATTCTTAAAGATATCTGAGTAGTATGAAAAGAATGTCCTCCACAATAGTAAGATTTTTTGATGAATCCAAAGCTCACCCAAATATGACTCGAAACATGAGAAATCCATCTATACAGACTGCTAAATTAACAATAAATGTGTCTCGTAAAGCTAGTATTCTTAAAAGATGTCGGTGTAATAGGAAAGAAATGTCCTCCATAATAGTAAGATTTTATGATGGATCCAAAGCTCACCCAAACATGACTCGAAACATGAGAAATCCATCTATAAAGACTACTAAAATATGTGTGTCTCGTAAAGCTAGCATTCTTAAAGATATCGGAGTAATATGAAAGAAACGTCCTCCACAATACTCAAAGGTTGTAAAATATACAGGACATCTTAGGGTATAGAATTTTCTTCTTACACAACCAGTAAGGTTCTCACCTGCTTACGTTTCGATGTCTATCAGACACCTTCCTCAGAGCTTCTGACTGGAGTTCTGCAACTCGCCGCTATTTAACGCCAATGTAGGTGGCGCTTTTGCGGCGAGAATGCAATCCCAAACGTGGCTGAGCTTGTATCCCCCCTCGTCCCGGTTCATCACTGGGGTTGACTTCCTTATCCAGACTGCTTCTTTAATCCAACGGATTCTTCTATTGTCCTCTCTATCTATGACCCTGGCACCCTCCCAGTCTATCAGTTAAATAGCGGCGAGTTGCAGAACTCCAGTCAGAAGCTCTGAGGAAGGTGTCTGATAGACATCGAAACGTAAGCAGGTGAGAACCTTACTGGTTGTGTAAGAAGAAAATTCTATACCCTAAGTATCTTCCAACCTGATGAAATTATTTACGGGGATACAGGACATCTTGTTAGATGTAATTTCAGGGGGATAGTTTGGTTATGTTTAAGGGAAGTCGTAACTTTTATATGTTCCATTAGTGTGGTATCATTTGCAGTACAATAAACCTGATCCTCAGGCCAACCCAAGTCAACTTTATAACTATCTTTTTACTTTTTACTCCTGACTAGAGTAAGATTATGTGTTTCTTGTTACTAAGAGTTACTGAGGTATTATGACAATGAAATTTGATTTGATTTATTGAAGTTGCAACAGTAGAATACAAGTGGGACACAGGCAGCTGTTGCTGGTGTTGTGTCCCACACATAGAAACAAATACAGGACAGACAATACTCATTTTCTCTTGAGTTAGGTGGGGAAAGTTGTGTAAAGTGCCTTTCCCAAGAGCACAAGATCGGTGGCATGTCAGGACTCAAACCCGGGACCTCTTGGTTCCAAGTCGAGCATGCTGCCGTTGCGCCACACGACCCTACTTTATATCTGAGACTTGAGCCAGCTTATACAGATGTGCCCTATATGGCAGAGACTGTCATTCTTATATCAGACTATTCAGCCATAGCTGAAGCTGTAGGGCTGATAATTAGGATTCTTATGAAATCTACCATCATGCGATGGTCAATATTGACTGAAGGAACTATATATGGTATTGAAAAAAAAACTGTAGCTTGGTACACTCATGCACTGTTTTAGTTAGTGGATAGAGTCATATTCAGGTTTTCCTCCTTGCCCTCTGCTTTGTTGTAATTTCTAACTTGTTCTGTTGGCTACCTTGGAAATCAGTTGTCCTAATCTGAAGGTAAAAATGTACATACCAAAAGTTACCGTTTTAAAGATCAATAAATAAATAAACCTGTACCAAAATTTGTCTGTAAACCAATAGAATTAATTGTTGTGAGTCAAAGAAAGATAAAAATCCAATGTATAACATTAAAAGCTAAAAGTAAAAAAAAAGGCATTACTGTCTATTGGACTTAATGGAATGGGTAGACTTTCACATCCTGTTGTTAGAGTTCACTTTATGAGTATCTAGAGAATCGATAAACTATTACAGAACTATCGTTGTTGTCTGTGTAGGCATTAAAGTACACAGTCTGGAGTTTTCTGTCTGCAATGCTTTTAAGTGTTGTGATAAAGATTTTTATGATTACCAGTACACTTTACATGTGTACTGGTAGCATTAGAAGAATCGATGAACTACTTTAGTACATGTATCAAAGTGACATAAACTACTAGGAAGAGATTGAAGTTAAGTCCTGTATTGTAGCTTTTTGATGCACATTCAGGACTTTTTTGTGCCTTGATAAAGATTTTTATGTTTACAACATATACTTTACTGGTGACATTAGAAGAATCAATGAACTTTCAAAGTAACATTGTCATGTAACTACTAGGAAGAGAACTACATTGTATAATTCCTGTTTTGTAGCTTTTTGCTGCATATTCAGGACTTTTTTTGTCTGTGTTAGCCTTAAAGTGGACAGTCGGGAATGCTTTTAAATGTTGTGATAAAGATTTTAATAATATATACTTTACTTATGATATACATATACTTTACTGGTGACATTAGAAGAATTGATGGACTATTAAGGTGACAGTAACTACTAGGAAGAGAAGTTAGGTCGTTTTGTAGCTTTTTAGCTTTTTTTAGCATTTGGGATTTTCCCAAAAAGTTACTTTTAACTGAGAATGTTCTTATCTTAAGAGAAAACGAAATTGAGCAAGTTAGGTTTGAAGCAATTACTGTCAGTAAAAGCTTGTATGGATGGTGTATACATTGTAGGCTCATGAGAAAGAATGTAATTTTTAAGTGCATCATTAGGCCACACCAATTTAATTTCTTGGTTAACGGATTCGCCACTTCATTTTTTTCTGATTTGCAAATAAAAATAAAAATCCAGAATCAACTGCAAAATGCTCATAT
>NW_017802858.1:161707-220658 GCF_001625305.1 Branchiostoma belcheri
TCAAACGGGGTCTTGTCAAATCGCTGACCAAGAGATTTAATGATCATTTTGTTACTGACAATCTCTGCACGTGGACGTCTGCTTGTCGGTGTGCCACATGTCTGGCAATAAGGCCACGGTAGACATGGGGCACTTCCACGGCCGGATGTACATGTGCAGAGATCTAGCTATTATGAAATTGTGCAATTATATATATTGTTATTATTGTCTACTTACGATGTTGTGCAATATGTTTAATTAGTTTTAACTATGATTGATTGCAATGTCATTTATATCTTTGGGGAGGGAGCCTGTAAAGGTGGTCTCCACCTGTTTCTCCCTTCCCTTCCACTTGTGGCAAAGCTTGAATAAATAAAATAAATAAATAAATATCTGAGACTTGAGCCAGCTTATACAGATGTGCCCTATATGGCAGAGACTGTCATTCTTATATCGGACTATTCAGCCATAGCTGAAGCTGTAGGGCTGATAATTAGGATTCTTATGAAATCTACCATCATGCGATGGTCAATATTGACTGAAGGAACTATATATGGTATTGAAAAAAAAACTGTAGCTTGGTACACTCATGCACTGTTTTAGTGAGTGGATAGAGTCATATTCAGGTTTTCCTCCTTGCCCTCTGCTTTGTTGTAATTTCTAACTTGTTCTGTTGGCTACCTTGGAAATCAGTTGTCCTAATCTGAAGGTAAAAATGTACATACCAAAAGTTACTGTTTTAAAGATCAATAAATAAATAAACCTGTACCAAAATTTGTCTGTAAACCAACAGAATTAATTATTGTGGGCCAAAGAAAGATAAAAATCCAATGTATAACATTAAAAGCTAAAAGTAAAAAATAAGACATTACCGTCTAGGGGACTTAATGGAATGGGTAGACTTTCACATCTTGTTGTTAGAGTTCACTTTATGAGTATCTAGAGAATCGATAAACTATTACAGAACTATGATAATCGTTGTTGTCTGTGTAGGCATTAGAGTTTTCTGTCTGCAATGCTTTTAAGTGTTGTGATAAAGATTTTTATGATTACAATGTACACTTTACATGTGTACTGGTAGCATTAGAAGAATCGATGAACTACTTTAGTACATGTATCAAAGTGACATAAACTACTAGGAAGAGATTGAAGTTAATTCCTGTATTGAAGCTTTTTGATGCACATTCAGGACTTTTTTGTGCCTTGATAAAGATTTTTATGTTTACAACATATACTTTACTGGTGACATTAGAAGAATCAATGAACTTTCAAAGTAACATTGTCATGTAACTACTAGGAAGAGAACTACATTGTATAATTCCTGTTTTGTAGCTTTTTGCTGCATATTCAGGACTTTTTTGTTTGTATTAGACTTAAAGTACACAGTCTGGAGTTTGCTGTCTGCAATGCTTTTAAGTGTTGTGATAAAGATTTTTATGATTACAATGTTGGCATGTTACTGGTACCATTAGAAGAATCAATGGACTATTAAGGTGGCATTAACTAGTAAGAAGAGACATTGTAATTTGTATGTAGGTCCTGTTTAGTTACTTTCTGTGCTGTATCTAGGATTTTTGCCTGAAAAAAGTTTCCATGAAATTGAGCAAGTCATACTTAACCTTCAGTCATCTAAGGTAGCCATTTGGCACCAAGTTTGTATTTGTTATAGGGTTAGGCAGCAGGCAGAAGGTTAATGACAACCATAGTTTCAGCACTAGGGACAGGGCCATTAACCTTCTGCCTGCTAAGGTAGCTGTTTGGCAGCAGACTTGTATTGGTTATGGGGTTAGGCAACAGGAAGAGGGTTAATGTAAGTCTTGTCAGTGAAAGTTTGACTCATGGATTACATATAGAGAATGCCTCAGGTTTATGAGAAAGAGTGTCATGTTTAAGTGCTTTAGATTAATCTTACTTCCATATCTGCCTATGTATCTATATATGGATGGCATTTCAGTACCATGCAAAAATAAGGCTTATAAATTACACCAGAGCGCCATTGTTAAGTCTATAATCCATATGCAATATAAATTCAGAGTATGGATCAGTCACAGCAGTCATTTTTCATGTGATGCTTATTTATCTTTAACATTAATACTAATAATAGGTGAGAAGCAAAGGGCAAGGAGCTCAACTGCAAATTATGTTTGCATATCCTCGCATTCATGCAATACTGAGAAATAATAGGGTATGTCAGTAAGGGAAGTTTGATGAAATTTGTCATATATATAAATCATAAAGATATGTTCAATAAGAGAACCATATTTGACTTTTTGAATTTACACTGGTGCTTCATGACCACATTTATTAGATTACCTCTGTCACTGCACATTTATTTGCTTTTTCACATACACATAGCATTGAACATGTACTATAATGTGTTTGAGTAAGAATTAACAGAGCAGCAGTCTGCTAGGCTAGGACATGTGAAGGTAAACATTATGCATTTGCTTTGCAAATGTTACCTTTCTAGTAATTTGCGATGCAAGTGTAAAATTTTATTTTGAAATGTATGGCACTCACACCATGCAAGTTGCCATAGCCATCAAGGCACAAGTACAAAGCTTCCTGTTGAATTATGTAGAACACAGGGTCCTTAATAGGCAGTGTGATGGGTGTAGGTGTCAGAAACGACCTTGCCACTTCCATTTCAAGGTCGAATGTGCAGGATCCGTGACGCCCGCTATCTAGGATGGATGTGTACTCTGCAGCTCCCAATGCATACTGGAGTAACGTTAAGCTCATTAGGGGAGCCCATGAAAAATAGAAGGTTGCTAGAAGTTGTATCGTCTTTCAAGACAAGTCTACACTGACTGAAGTCAAATTGAGCTATTCTGTAGTGATTTTTTAATCCTAGTAAGGTAAAGGTAATCACATAGCCTTTTTGAGGCCATAGCGGCAGTGGGTTGTTAATCCACTGCGTCTAGGGCAGGGTATTGGAAGGCGGAGCCCATCCCTCCACTTCCACTGTCTTTTACTTGCCCAACTGAAGTCAGGTACCCATTTTACACCTGGGTGAAGAAAGTCGTGCAAAGTGCCTTTTCCAAGGGCACAAGATAAGTGACAATGGTACGATTCAAACCAAGGACCTCTGTGTTTTGTATCAAACACCCACAAATAAAAAGTGGATGCTACTTGAAATGTCTGACAGTTTTCAAAATCTATCCAGTTGTTTGAGTACCTGTTTTCCTGTGCATCTCATTACCTGAATGTCTAACCTTCACTGACGTAAAGGAGCCGGGATAACTTTCTAGGAAAGAATGAATTTTTGAACACCTCAATCCTTGGTTGATAATTCTGGTACTTGAAGGCATGGCTAGTTGCATTTGCCTCTCACGTTCACTATTATATATTCATTGTTTTCTGTTCCCATCTATTGAGGTTTAATCTGAACTGCCAGGGATATAAATGCACATTTTATTCCAAGTTCACTGGCGGCTTGTCTGTTTTTATGGAACGCCTCCGTTAAAATTCCCAGAGGGGATCGCAATCTCCAATTCGGATGCGACGCTATTTCTGGCAGGGTGATTTGATGCGACAAGAGTTTGACAGTCCGGCTTAGCAGCTGAACATCCGCACTCTATCGGGAATTGAACCCTCAACCTTTGCTTCAGGATGCGGTTATGCAATCTGAAAGGCCGTGGTTGCCTGTGCGGTGCCTGCCATGCTATGCATTACCAAGTAGTTTGGAAGAGCAAGTGTCAAGCAGCCTGGGCGTATTCCAAAAGTGGTGTGCAGGTCCACATCAATTATATTGTGTACCCAAAAGACTTGCATATCACTTCAACAAAGAGAGTGTTTATGACATATTAGGAAAATGTTTGGTAATCTCTAGGTTCAGTTCATTTTGTGTTGACAGTAAGGTTTTGAGAGAACAGTAACAGTTGTAGGGTCATTTTATCAGCTGTAAAAATTATTATATTAATAGGAAAGTGTTACACAAATTGGGAGTCAGTAAAAAATTCCGGTGTCCAATTTTCTGGAGTTAAACTTCTACAAATACTGTATGTCAAGTTTCTTGGGAATTATGTGCAGGAGAGTGCTGTCATTTGCTAACCTTTTCTAAAAGAGAATATCGTAGTGTGGGTTTGGATGATGTTATTATGAGAGAGTACAGAAGACCCACCAATTGTGAATTATTGAACTTGAAGACTGCTAAACACAGAGAGATTTAAGTTACATCCTTCTGTGTATTAAATGGCCAGGAGCCAGGAACAATCTAAAGCACACAGAAAACTGCAGAACATCAGATTACATGGCACTACCTTAGCAAGGTCAAAAGTTGAACACCTTTGAAAATCTACCCATCTACAATGTACAACAAAATGTGCACTAAAGGAGTATTGTCATTGGAGGGGTGTAAAAGTGGATACTATCAATTCAAAGGTGACTAAAAAGCCCAAAGAAGTACATTAAAAAGGGTAATATAACACAGGGATATCATTACAATTTTGGTACTGTAATAATTTAGATTCGATCTGCATTTCTTATAATTGTATCTTTCTGGAAATTGTATAGAATTCTAAAACACCAATTTTAAACCATTTACCATTCAGTCAATTGTAAAACCAATCCATTATTGTACATGTGTATAGCCCATTGTTGTATGTTTTGGCGTATCGTATAGAATTTGGTATAATGACTCAGAGCTACACATTAAATGTACATGTAGTAAGTTCCACAGAACAAGGGGTTAAAAGAACATCAGATTTCATGGGGAAATTGGCTTAGAAAGGCATAAAATTGGATACCCCTGTGACTGAAAGGACTTCCACTACAAAAAGACATGTGCTGGCTGAACCAATAGCCATGTAAATTATTTAAGATTGTACTACAAAGGCATTATTAGGTCCTTTTTTGGGGAAGTTGTCTCGGGAAAGGTTTTTCACAAATTTGGCTGCTTTTCAGGTAACCTATGGCATTGATTTAGACATAATCTTGATATTGGAAGGATCTGCATTTGGACATTCATGTAATAAAGAGAATACAATAGTTAAAGTTAGTTAGGCCTATCTCCGTTTCGTAGCCCTTGGGCCACACAGTTGTGCAATCACTACAGCAGGGGGCTAGTCCACTGGTAGTGGTGTGTGTTCAACTCCCATGGGAAGTGCACGGGTGAAAAATTGCTCACTCCCTCAAGTCCACCCCTTTTCATCAGTGCCAGGACCTTGTCAGGGCAGGGACATCTTTGTGACACTAGGAACCCGCTAATGGTGAATTATTGAATGCTTTAGGACATCAGGAAGTCTCATATACATTCATGTGTGACATCAGTGTATTCCATGCCAATTTTAAGAGCAAAGGCACACAGAATTGAATTTCATCAATGCCAGGACCTTGGTAGGACAGGGACATGTGTGTTGGGATCAGTGTGGCACTGGAAACTCACTAATGGTAAATTATTGAAGACTTCAGGGCATCAGAATGGCTCATATACATTCCTGTGTGACTTCAGTGTCTTCCATGCCAAGGGCACGGGCACATACAGAATTGAATTTCATCAATGTTTGGACCTTGGCAGGGTAGGGACACTTGTGTGTGGATATCAGTGTGACACAAGAAACCCGCTAATGGTGAATCATTGAAGACTTCAAGGCATCAGAATGGCTCCTATACAGGACCTTGGCAGGGAAGGGACATTTGTGGATATCAGTGTGACACAAGAAACCCACTAATAGTGAATTATTGAAGGCTTCAAGGCATCAGAATGGCTCCTATACAGGACCTTGGCAGGGAAGGGACATTTGTAGATATCAGTGTGACACAAGAAACCCACTAATAGTGAATTATTGAAGGCTTCAGGACATTATAATGGCTCATATACATTAATGTACATTCCTGTGTGACTAGACTTCAGTGTCTTCAGTGCCAAGACCAATGGCACACGCCAATTTGAATTTCATCAAAGTTTGGACCTTGGCAGGGCAGAGACATGTATAAGGACATCTTTGTGACACTAGAAAGTCACTAATGGTGAATTATCATATAGCTGGGTGACGTTGACCAATCAGAAGGCTCCATTTCATATTCCGTATGACGCCGTAATGTCACAAATAGAGTCAAAATCGGGTATGTATTCATCCCAATCCATACATTAAACAACCCTATAATCACCCGTATATGACCTCAGGTGACCCAATATAACACGGCTCTAGTTCTAAAAAATCCAAAAATAACTTCAGTAGTGTTCCAATGACCTCGGGTGACTCCCATAAGAACACCTGTTCCCTGCCTGTGACCCAGATAGAAGACATAGAACGTGAACTCTACCAAGTGACCTCAGGTGACTCCAGATGGAACTATGTTCTATTCAGCATGTGCAACGGGTAAATTGTACATTGTGTCACTTACTGCATCAGTTTGGATAGGCTATCGTGTAAGCTATATGATAATAGCGTTAATGTCCCGCCCTTTCTCGGTGAATATGGTGTGACAAAGCCTTGTCAGTTGCTATAACCACCTCATAAAGCCACCTCGTTCGCTGCGCTCACTTGGTGGCTTTATTCAGTGGTTATAGCAACTGACAAGGCTTTATCACACCATATTCACCTCGAGGCGGGACATTAACCCTTAATTATTGAAGACTTCAGGGCATCAGAATGGCTCATATACATTCCTGTGTGACTTCAGTGTCTTCCATGCACAGGCACACACAGAATTGAATTTCATTAATGTTTGGACCTTGGCAGGGCAGGAAAATGTGTGTTGGGATCAGTGTGGCACTGGAAACCCACTAATGGTAAATTATTGAAGGCTTCAATGTATTAGAATGGCTCATATACATTCCTATGTGACTTCAGTGTCTTCAGTGCCAAGACCAATGGCACATGCAGAATTGAATTTCATCAAAGTTTAGACCTTGGCAGGGCAGGGAAATGCGTGTTGATATCAGTGTGACACTAGAAACCCACTAATATGGTAAATCATTGAAGACTTCAGGCAGGATTGCTAACCACTGTACCATGCATGCTGAAAAAGCCCTTCACCTCCAACTAAAGCTACCGGGACATTAGGTTCAAAACATCAGTAGCCTTTTATAATGCTTTCAGCTCTATAGGATCTGTGTAAAGGTACATGTAGTCTGCCCAGAATAGTCTGCCCATAGATGAATAGTATATCACCAGAGTAATAAAATCAAAAGGCAAGACCTTGGCATTAGTTCCTACATCACCTCAAAAGGAATACTGCCAAGACGTTGGGTTCAAAACATCAATAGCTAATAGGATGCTCTCATCTCCAGAGGTTCTATGTAAAGGTAGTCTGTCCAGAATAGTCATTCCCAATAGTAGCATATCACCAGAAATAAAATCAAAAGGCAAGACCTTGGCATTAGTCTCTGTATCTCTTTCTTTCTCTCTCTCTCTCTCTCTTGGCTTGGCTTTGATTCCCTTTTACCTGAAAAGGAATAATACATGCACCAGGGCTTAGGGTTCATGACATCAATGACTAAAGGTTCTAGATTATTTGTATATACTTAGGCCATCTGTCCAGAATGGTCATTGCCTATAGATGAGTAAGAAATCACCAATTTGAAAGTGATAAAATAAAAAACCAAAAACTTTGAGAAGGAATACTAGCTAGAAATTGGGTTCAGAGCATCAATGGCGTAAGGTTCTGAATGATTTGTATATAGGCAGTCTGCCTAGAATGGTCATTGCCTATAGACGAGTCAGAAATCCCTGAGGTGATAAAATGCAGCACTCCTGACCCATTCCCCCATGTCTCCATCGGTCAACACTGCAACACTGATGGTCCTATTTCTCCTGTACACAATGAAGCACTAGGATGAGTGTTAGGTCTTCTGAATGCCCACTGTTCCCAATTATTAGGACTACTAGAACTAGTAGGAGTGTGGGAAGGGTGTATGTGTGCGTGTGTTAGCACTTCTCCAATGTGACTAATGTGAACTTGTCACTTTTTGTGGACTTCTTCACTAAAGCTATTCATGATTTTACTAGTCAGTCTTAAAAGTTTATGATGCGAACTTCACCTTTTGTTACTACCATGCATGTTATAAGCTGAATACTGATAGAAAAGATAAATAAACCTTGACAATGACAGAAAATCAATGAAAAAAAGAAAGCCACAGGCAAAAATCTTCATATTATAGAGTTGTCCTTTAGCTTTTTACTTCAAGAGTCTTGGCATGAATTTAGTTTTTCAGTGGTTGAATTTCACGGAATGACAACAGCACCCATGAAAGTTGCATTCATCCTATTATCCAAGAAAAGGTCATGATTTGAACTTGACCTATAACTTTCTAAAAGGGTTTATTATGTTGTCATATGACCTGTGCTGCTTAGAACTTAGACAGAAGTATTCATGGCTAAACTGAATTTCATGGAATGGCCATTGAAAGATATGGCTGCCTTGAAAGTTGCATAAGCCTTATTGTCAAAAAAAATAGGTAGTGGGTCATAATTTGAACTTGACTTACAACATTTTAAGGCTTAAAACTTTTAAATTGTGCTTTAATATGATCTGTGCTACTTATAGATTGAGAAGTATTCATGGCAAATTGAATTTCATGGAATAGCCATTGAAAGCTAGGGATGCCATTAAAATTTCAAGCTTAGAGTAATATTATCCAGGGAAAGGTCACAATTTGAACTTGACCTATAACTTTCTAGATGGTTAGTTATGCCTTGATATGACCTGTGCTGCTTAGAACTTGGACAGAAGTATCCATGGCCAAACTGAATTTCATGGAATGGCCATTGAAAGATATGGCTGCCATGAAAGTTGCATGAACCTTATTATCCAAGAAAAGGTCATGATTTGAACTTGACCTATAACTTTTGAAAGGGATAGACAGAGATATTCATAGAGACAGCTGAGGTCATGAAATGTAGTCATGAAAGTTGCAGCAGTAAGCTGTATTATCCAGGCAAAGGCTATGATATCAATCTGACTTCCATCTTCCATCAGCAAATGGCTTATACTAGGTAATTGACAGTTGTGACATAAGCTTGAAATGATGAAATATCTAATATGACTTGTGTGAGAAAAAATTGCAGTTGTCCCACCAAATTAGCCTCCGTAGCAGGCTTATGAACCGGGGGTTTGGTGGTCTTCGGCTGTTTTCTGATTAGCCTCCGTAGCAGGCTTATGAACCGGGGGTTTGGTGGTCTTCGGCTGTTTTCTGATTAGCCCAGTTCTAAAAAACGGGGGTAATTCAACCAGGCCGGCTATGTTGTCTATATGCAATCAGTAAATAGCACACAAAAGATCCCAAAGATCCTGAAGACCCCCAAAACCCCAGTTTTTGGCATCCTATGAAGGCTACCACCAAATATCATCTAGTCACAGTTTGTGACATCAATTTAAGCTTAAATACATAGTTGCATTAGATATTCATAGAATAGTTGCTTTCCACTAACTATGGCCAAAAATTTAACTAACTAAGAGCCATGGCAAAATTCCAAGTGAAAGTTACAATTATTATAAGAGCTTGAACTTTCATCTTCTAAAGTTTTATTAACGAAACCATTACACATGCATGAAGTACTTTATATGAAGAATAGGATATATATTCATAGAATAATTAATAAACAGTCATTTATACTTTGACTTTGTATATTATCAAGTAATGACAAAGATAGGTTGAGAGGTGGTTATGGAACACTTGAAAAGGGCAATGATATGTATTACAAATCTTGTTCAAAAGGCCACACCAATTTAATTTGTTGTTTCTCGGATTTGCCTGTCCATTTTTCTTTATTTGCAAGAAGAAAAGATTTATTTTGGCCCCAACGGTTGAAGAAAGGTTGTTAAAGTTTTTCAATGTAACAATGCAACTTTGTTGAACTAAACGTTCAAAATCTAATGTTTTATCATAAACCAGCCTAGTATGTTGACTTCATGGCTCATATTGTAACATTTCTGGCTATCATGGGGTGCCTTGGCCTGTTTTTTTTTTACAACAAATTGAATTGGTATGGCCTAATCTACATTACAAAGTTCTGAAATGCCATCCAAACAACATTTTATCCTTAGACTGGATTTAAACATGACCCCAGTGAGGATTCTGCATTTGTATTGTAAGCAGAGGGGCTTCAGAAAAGGGCACTGATGTAAATCTTATCCCTGTCCTTGGTGCTGAAATACCATCCACGCAACAATTTTGTTTTAATTTTGCTTGTCATAAACAGTAAACTGCTCTTAGGCCTAACACGCCAGTTTTGTACAGTAAGTACAAGCTGTGTAAGACTGGACTGTTAGGTTTGAAAGCTATTGAAGGACCCCTTTACAAACTAACTTTACAAAGTACTGAAATGCCATCAGAACAAGAATTAGGATTAGTGTATCCAGAACCGTGTCTATCTAGTTCTCTGCCTGAATGGGTTCTAGATAGTCTTTGCATATCCAAGATTGTAGATTTGGCCCAGGCATGGTTTTGGACATGCATTGACCTTCCAGAACCATGCCTTATTGTCCAGAACCATGCCTGAACATAGATAAAAGCACGGTTCTGGATACAACAAGAATTTATTTTTTAGCAAAAACTATAAAAGAAAAATGCTACAAGGCTAATCCATCCTATATGTAGAACTACAAATTATCCATAAAATTATATGTGTTGACTCTTGAGTTACATTAAATGAATGATCGTATCTATGGAGACATCTTCCCCCCAGTTGGATCGATAAGTTGACAGACTGGATAGAGTGAAGCTTCTATCTCAGGTTACCAGACAGTGTAGCTATTTCACAGGTTTTTCCTGTCTGATGAGCCAAACTGTCTGTACAGCAGGTCAGGCTGTCTACAGGTGGGACATTCTGGGAGACATGTGGCAGTTTTCAATTGTGACAAATGTAGCCATTCAGTGAGAAATGTGCCCATGCAGTTAGTGACAAATGTGGCAGCTTTGTGAAATATGTGGCCATTTAGTGAGAAATGTAGCCATTCTTTAGAAATGTGTCCATTCAGTGAGAAATGTATCCATTCAGTGAAAAATGTGGCCATTGTGTGAAAAATGTGGCCATTTTGTGAGAAATGTGTCCATTCTTTAGAAATGTCTCCATTCAGTGAGGAGTGTGCCACTGGACATTCAGGGAGAAATGTGGTCATTTTGCAGGAAATGTGGCAATTCAGTGAGAGTGTAGCCATTTTGTGTGTGATGACTGTGCAGGTTTCTGAGCAAAAGGCTACAATGTAGCAATTCTGAGTCAGCAGTCAGACACGAAAAGAAAGTTTTCTTAAGAAAAGAAGACTCTGAGATTAGCCTTAAGTTTCAGGTTACTGGTATCATCCATGCTTCAGTTCTCCCCATCTGTGACCATATGTAGCAATGGCCATTCTGTAGCAATTTGTGGCCATTTTGCGTGCCAGACTGAAGTGTAGCAATTCTAAGTGCGTCAGACAGACGTCAGAAGGAAACTTTCTTAATCCTTACAGTATTTGTTGGGTTGCTGATTATAATGACCTTTACCTTCCCTCTAATGATAACAGCAGGGTGGGAAGATGTCGCAATTCTGTATATATTTTGCGACAATTGTATCCATTCCCAGGTTTGACTACACTGCACTAATGAGGCCGTGTGTCAGACTCTGTCCCAGACATGTCAGTCTGCTGGCAGATGTGTGGCAATTTGTGGCCATTTACTGTGTGAGGCTGAAATGTAGCAATTCCCAGTGCAGAACTAGGGCAAAGTCAATGTCAACTGGTGACCTTCAGGTTACAAACGCCATTTTCCCTGTATATAAAGAGGCCTTCTGTCTCCTCCAAACAATCATTTGACTGAAAAATTTTGACATTATGTATATGTGTAGCCATTCTGTAGAAAAATGTAGCCATTTTCTGTGTGAATGTAGCAGTTTGCAGCAGCCTGCAAATGTTGCCATCCCCAGTGAGTGTTTCTGATGTGGCCATTCATTGTGGTTATCTGTGTTTCATGAACATTACCAGAATGTGGCCATTTTCAGTGGAAATGTAACAGTCTCCAGTGCTCTGCAAATGTTGCCATTTCCACCGTCTGGTTAAGATGTAGCCATTTCTCATGCTAAGAGGCGTTTCATGAGCATGTCTAAAATGTTGCCGTTTGTAAACCTGCCTAGCTAAAGCTCTGCAAAGATGTAGCAATGCCTTATAATTATGATTATAGCTCAGAGTTCATACCAGAAGTTAGGAAACTTTTTCAGAAGAAAATTTCTCACCTAGGGCTAGAGCTTTAAACCAGTCACTCTCACTGGTCTTCCTCAGTAGACTGACCCAATGAACTAGAATTAAAATAGACAGTGGTCATGCTATATTAGATTTCCTTCTGTTGCTCATATTTGTCACCAAAGTTTTGATAAAATCATTAGAGAAAGGCTTTATAGAAAAGTATGCTGTACCCAGGGAGGATGTGGCAAAGTGTGGCCATTTCTGTGTAACGGCTGGAATGTAGCAATTCCCAAAGTCCTGCACAGTGTTCAGCAGTCAAGCAGACAGAAGTAAACTTTCTTGAAAGTCTCCCACGTCTCAAGTTGACTGGTGTCATCCTTTCATCCAGTTCTCTACAGCTAAATTGTTCCCAACTGTCACATCCAGACTTGTCCTGCCATTTACTGTCAGCTGTTGGAAATGTGGCTATTTGATGAGGCGGAAAGGTTCTGTAACAATGTAGCAATCCCAGGTGTTCAGGAAATGTGGCTAGTTTAGTTACAACTGGTGATCAGAAGAGATCAGAAGTCAGAGTCAAATGATACCCACGTCTCTGGTTGCCATGTAATAGTCCTCAACTGTCTCATATAGGCATGTCATCTACTGGCAGGTCTGGGAAGATACGTGGCATTGTTAAAGACGGACTTTAGAAGAAAACTTTCTAGAAGAAAACTTCCACGTCCCAGGTTTACTGGTGACATCCTTCTGCAGCTAATTGGTCCCGACTGTCTCATTTAGACTTGTTATGCTGTTTACTGTTAAATGTGGGAAAATATGGATTGTGAAAGGCATCAAAAGAAATCTTTGTTGAAAGATGAAGAAAACTCCCGATTCTTGCGGGTCTTGGTGGAATCCTTCTCCAGTTCTTTTCCAGCTAAATTGGTCCCGATTGTCTCATCTAGACTTGTCATTCACTGGAGAAATATTGCCATTCTGTGTGAGATGTAGCAAACGTAGAGGCAAATTCACAGAAAAGGCATCAGAAGAAACTTTCTTGAAGAAAGAAGACAACCCTTATACTTCAGGCTACAAATGTCAGCCTTACTCCAGTGTCATGTAATGTGCCTATCTGTTAGTCTGCTGGCAGGTGATGTGGCCATTTTTTTGCAATTGTTGCCATTCTGTGTGTAATGTAGCAATGGTAGAGGCAAAGTTAGACATTTGTCAGCAGAAAACTTTCTTGAAAGATGAAGACGACCCCTATGCTGCAGGCAACAAATGTCAGCCTTACCCCAGTTCCATGTAATGAGCCTATCTGTTTGCTGTCTACTGGTTCAGACACATCAGTCTGTGGCAGGTGCAGGGATGATGTAGCCATTCTTTTGGCAATGTAAAAATAGCCTTTAGAAAGTTAATGATCTGAGAAAAGAGCAGAAGCACACTGTACAGCCAAAGTCAAATCTGCAGCTGTGTGGCTGGCTGTTTGAGCAAGGATAATGATCAGAAGAGATCTGAAATAGGGTCAAACTCAAAGTCAAAGTCAGACTTTCATAATTATAACTCAGAAACTTTGTGAGTCTGGTACAGATGTTCACAGTGTGTGCAGGTGTGTGTGTGGATGGCTGTTGAAGAATTATAGGAATAGAATCATTGGTATCCTTACCAAGCAGGTGTCAGGTGTGAGGATGGTTGTTAGGGAAAGATAATGATTACTTTCAAGAATAGAGTTTTTGCCAAAAAGCAGTTACTCAAGCAACTGGATATGATTTTGAAAACGTCAGACGTTTCAGCTAGTATCCACTAGCTTTCGTCAGTGACTGAGAGACCAGAGGGGAAATGCAGGTTTATAAGCACAAACTATTGATTGATATGCAAATAAAGTGAAGACAATTTTTTAACAGAGTTTTTGGACAGGTAGGATGTCCAGTTTGGACCACTTCTTATCTGTCTCCTCTTCAAAAAACTGACATATAATGGGTTTATATCAAGGATGGTCTAAGGCCACACCAATTTAATTTCTTGGTTAACGGATTCGCCGCTTCATTATTTTCTGATTTGCAAATAAAAATAAAAATCCAGAATCAACTGCAAAATGCTCATATTTTGCCCTGAACAGTTGAAAACAGACCTTTTCATCCTAGTTGTTACAGTTATTCCATCTTTCAATGCAATGGTATCATTAAAAGTTCAAAATTCATTGTTTAAATTTTGAACCAGCCTGGTGTGTTGACTTCATGGCTCCTATCGTACCATTTTGGGCCATAATACGATGCCTAGGCCTTGTTTTTTTTTTCGCCCGCCCGCTCCATTATTTTTGTAGAAAAATCCGTTAACCAAGAAATTAAATTGGTGTGGTCTAATGATCTGTAGTTGTACTTGACTTGGTACTTGGTTCTCAATAGATTTGTCAAATCTTGCTTTGAAGACATTTACTGAGGGTGCATTGATGACTTCATCTAGTCTCTCATTCCACCAAGGAATTGTCCTGTAGCTTAAAAAATAAAGCAGTTTTTTTGTTGGTAGGATAGTGGTAGACTTGATTTGTTCAAAAAACTGAGTTGGAGGTTAACTGTCATATCCAAACTACAGCTCAAGAAAAAAAAACTGCCAAAAGAATTACCTCAAAGTATTGGTGCATATATTGTAAGTCCGGACCTAAACCCATGGCATATACAAAATTGCATGCTGGCAACCTTACAATGTTGTCTAGGTAAAACTTTGGCCACATAACATGGAGGCCGACACTTGACGATGCCCGATGGCTATGTTTTCTTGATTTTGCAGCAAAGATTTTGCAATCTACGGAAGATTTTAGGTGGTTTGGAAAGAAAAGGGGTATGTGAAATGGTCTTTTATGGTAATAAGTCCGGGCTCGGTTCTTGACTTTTAGGTTTTTTTGGACTTGAACCTAAACATTATTACAAGTCCGGATCCAAGTCCAGTGAACCGGTATGCACCACTACCTCAAAGTCTCACTTCTGAGCTTTCAAACCCTCCAGAAACATAGATAGGAACCTACATGTACAACTGTCGGAAGGATTTGCCTGTTGTACATGTAAAACTGAAGACAAATGTTGTTCATTTAGGAACTGCATACCTGTCTGGAGGCATGGCTTAGTCACAGAGTTAAAATGTTACTTCCAAAACTTCTACATTTCCATCACTAGTTCATATTAATATCCTAAGAAAAGTCAGGGTTTAGCCCGCTCCACAACCTGAAGTGAATACGAATGTTTTCCATTATACGATGTGAGTCAGTCTGAGGGCAATGCTTACAGGCACCCATATGTACAGGTGCAGGGTAGAGCTAGGACTGATTCTGGAAACTTGCATTGTCAAAAACGTTCACAGAAAACTACAATGACTTTTTTCAAACATTGGGGCCAAAATATGAGTATTTTGGAGTTGATTCAGGACCTAAAATCTTTCTCTGTAATAGGATGCCCAGACCTGTTTTATTTTTTCCCTGTTGCTTCATATTTTTTCTGAAAAAATCTGAGAACCAACAAATTAAATTGGTGTGGCTTAAGGCATCAGTAATTTAAAGGCACCAGGTGCCAGACTTGATCCAAGAAACTATTTCTTGTTCCCAAAATGGATTCCACCCACTGGCCATTGATACATTAGTCAGCTAATGGAGCAAAGCATCTGGCTGGGTGAAAAATCACCTCGAGGAATAAAAATTGACTAGAGACTTTTCTTAAGAACAATGGGTAATGGATCTTACATTAGTGGTTACTTTTCATCTGAGAAGTGATTTTCCAAGGGGAGGGATTGCTAAGTGAAGTTCAACTTCAAAAACAAAGTTAGAAACTCCACATTGTTACTGGAAACTGTTTTATGACCCAAGTTTGAAATTGTAATTTTCAACACAAGAAGTCCGATATCTCAAATTTCCCCAATGACAAATTAAAGACTGGAATTGTGCAGTCAAAAATTTGGGTAAGTCTAATTTCTAACGTGTTAGAAATCACAGTTTAAACTTGCTTCATCATGACTTCTACCAACATAGGTGAACTTTCAAGATTCAGTTCTGCTCTCTAGTAATGGGCCTAAACTAAACATAACTTAATATCATTTTTTTGGATTGATGCACTAATCTTAGTTTTATGGAGTAAATACAGTCATATTCAAGTTTTTCTCCCTGCCTTCTGCTTTTATGATGTCTGTGTGCTGTATTTTCACATGTCTGAGAATGAAGGAAATAATTTGGGTTGCTTAGGCCACACCAATTTAATTTCTTGGTTAACGGATTTTTCTAGAAAAATAATGGAGCGGGCGGGCGAAAAAAAAATAAAAATAAAAACAGGCCTAGGCATCGTATTATGGCCCAAAATGGTACGATAGGAGCCATGAAGCCAACACACCAGGCTGGTTCAAAATTTATACAATGAATTTTGAACTTTTAATGATACCATTGCATTGAAGGATGGAATAACTGTAACAACTACGAAGAAAAGGACTGTTTTCAACTGTTCAGGGAAAAATATGAGCATTTTGCAGTTGATTCTGGATCATTATTTTTATTTGCAAATCAGAAAAAAATGAAGCGGCGAATCCGTTAACCAAGAAATTAAATTGGTGTGGCCTTAAGTCTTCTGCTAGTCTTATACATAATATGTTTCACTACAACCTAGTCATTATTACCATGTAGAGTACAGAACAGCCAAAACCTGAAGGATTCACAGATTTCATCTTAACCCCTTTCCAATGAGATTTGAAGCCAAATTCTAATTTTCTCTGCTGTCCTTCCGAGCTTTCATCAAAGTTACAGAGCTCCGGGTGTGAAGTTACAGATTGAGTTCTGACTCCGATCATAATAGAAATCTTGCAACAGTCAGATTCACGACATCAAAGGCTCTTTGAAGGATTCAAGTTTTTCCTGCTACAAAATAGAAGTTAGAAGTTGATGTATGTGTTTGGAAGAAAAGTATTTTTGAAAGAGGAATAGTTCAAATAGACTCCATTTAGACCAATCTAAGTTTAGTCAAAGTAACTTCCAAAGGTGACATCTGGAACTTTGTGCTTTACAGAGGCAACTTTGAAGTCTTTTGATGGAAAATCTTTTTGGCATTTTCTAGATTGTGAAGTGGGATGATTTTGACTTGTGCTGTAGATCTACTTGCCTACATGTATTCATATTTGCCCACTCTATTAAACTTTGGCTACTCTTTGCAAACTTGTAGATCAAGTTGGTCTCTGTGTCAAATGGGTTTCTGGTAATGCTGTGAGAATTTCTAAATTCAACCTCTTTTCTGATGAGGTCTTAGCGTATCTGTAGATTGGACTTTTGCTTCCTTTGAAGTCTTGAAATTAAGGTCTTATTCAAGTTATTGAGGTACAGAATGCGTGGGTGTTTGTGACTTGTAATGTGTTTCTTTTTAACCTTGCCCAACTATATCAAACTTTGGGAAGCTTTGAAACTAAGGTTATTGAGGTATAGAATGTGTCTACAACTATATACTTGTGACTTTTAATCCAAAAGTGCCCTCATGACGCTATACGACATTTGAATAATGATGAGATGTATTTTTCTTTTCAACCATACCCTACTCTATTAAACCTTGGGGGACTTTTACCAAACTTGTTAATGAAGTTGGGCTCTGAAGTTATGATCTGTCAGTTTTGTGAACTATATACCCTCCTTTTTGAGGTTTCAGCTTAGTTGCAAATTGGATGGCATTCCCCAACAACTATTTCTTACATACATGTAAGAAGGCTTGATCTGTAGTCTACATATGATGTCTAAGTGTAGTGATGTTTACTATCTAAAAACATTTTATGAGGGTCCAAATAAATTTGGTAGATACATCACTTGTAGTTTGGTGTACATTTTATCAAATACATGTATAGCTGTTGTGCAAATAAAGTTTTTTTTTGGTGATGAGAACAACAAATTTCCCTTTCCCTAGCCCACAGTCTAGAGGGTGTTTCCCAGACTTGTTAGGTGTTACTTAATGGATGTTTGAATTAAGATAAATGTCATCAATCAATGTGCTGTCAAACCTTCAAAATAACCAAACTCCCTACAGAAATGTTTTACTACCCAATATCTGAGCAGGCACTCTGTGATTACTTTTGAGACTTTCTTATTCCCAAGGACTTTGTTCTCTTGCTGCAGGCATAAGGATCTGATTCACAAGGACTTTGCACTGTAGCTGGAGGTGTAAGGGTCTGATTCACAGTAATTCCACCATGAAGTATGTATGATTTGGCACCCTGATGTCCGACATTAACATGGCTGAGGGCAGAGTAAGGATTAGTACTGCGCCTGTGTGAAACCTGTTTTTTTCGTGGTTTTCAATGGATGTTTTGATGTCAGGCTCACTTGTAAGTGTGCAACCACCAGATTTCACAACATTTAAGAACAAATTCTACTGCTGTTAATATGCAATAGAAATTATAAGAGCATCACCATGATTTCAGCACTAAGGACAGAGGCCAAGTAGAGCAGAAATCTTTGATCAAATAGCATTTGCATCCTTTATTCAACAAATTGTTAATGTTAAGGACTTTGTTCTATAGCTGGAGGTGTAAGGGTCTGATTCACTGTAATCCTGTCATGAAGTATGTATGATTTGGCACCCTGATGTCCGACATTAACATGGCTGAGGGCAGAGGAAGGATTAGGGACATGTCGGCAGAACATACTGCGCCTGAGTGTGTGAAACCTGTTTTTTTCGTGGTTTTCAATGGATGTTTTGATGTCAGGTTCAGTTATAAGTAAGTGTGCAACCACCAGATTTTACAGCATTTAAGAACAAATTCTGCTGCTGACAATTTGTATGAAAAACACCATGATTTCAGCACCAAGGACAGATGCCAAGTATAACAGGAATCTTGTCAATTTTTATTCCTTGAGATGATTCTTCACTCTGGCCAGTTGTTTGCTCCATTAGCTGACTAATGTATCAATGACCAGTGGGCAGAGCAGATTCAGGGAAAAAGGAATAGTTTTCTGGATCAAGTCTTGCACTAACCTGCACCTGGTCTCTGTAAATAAGCCATGACTAAAGATGAATTCACAACTTTAAATGGAAAACTTTATCTTGACGCTTTGCCCATTCAATCGGACAGTCCTTTGCAAAATATACTTCAGTCCCGTTTCTTTCCCTCATATGTCGACTGAAAGTTAAGATGTTTTTGAAAAACTTTTTCTCGTAGATAAGAAAATGTAACCTTGACCAAAAGCCTAACTCTATTAAAGTTCCAAAATCTAGCACAGAACTTTTGCCATTTTTTGTCTTGAATATCTTATGACGTGTATGTATGGTATGTGTAACCATATGTTTGAAACAAATGTGCACGTTCCAATATATTTTTGTCAGTCCCCTTTCCTTAGATATGTATCTGTATCAGTATAGCCGGTATAACCTCCCTTCGGCATAGCACACGAGCTTAGCTATATCACACCGAACGACTTGTAACACTCAATCTTTGCACATCTAATTGCAGGAGTTGTTCAAAGCTTTCTACTGATGATGTCCCAACTGTGCTTAGTTCCAGTCTACGATAGTTCTGGGGAAATAATTCTTGAACACCTCAATTCTTGGTTGATAACTCTGATATTTGAAGGCATGACTGTTTCTTGTTCTTTTCTGGGCTGGCTGATACATCCACTAGTTTATAGATGGTATGTGGACAGAAAGGCAACATGTCTCTGGAAAGATAAAAAATGTAATTTAGGAACATCCCAACTCCATTTCAGCTTCAAACTCCAGCTAAGAACTAGAAAAAACTTTTACCAGCCATTTTAGCTGTTGCTGCATTTCTTGTCATATTTATAGTATGTGTAACTAGAGTTGAAACAATTGAACTACTTCCAATATTCAGTATGCAGCAAGGCCGAAAATAGATCTGAAAATGGTCAATACTTTAGACAAATTAAGGTTTCGGAATGGAATATCTCTCTCATGAATTCTGGCATTAAGTCGTAAACCTTTCCAATGGAAGTGTCGTTAAAAGATTTTCCCTTGAAAATTTAGCACCCCCAGAAGCCTTATAGACATGTAAGAATAATGTGTTATTGAACTGCATCAAAGTTTGCTGCAAAATTGATATCATAAGTAACTACCTCAGACCAAGGAAGTAACTCTTGTGTTTAAGATTTATTCAGGTAAGGCCACACCATTTTAATTTCTTGGTAAACAGATTTTTCTAGAAAAATAATGGAGCGGGCGGGTGAAAAAAATTAAAACAGGCTTCGACATCCTATTATGGCCCAAAATGGTGCGATAGGAGCCATGGAAGAAATGGAGTGTGGGTGGTCGATAGGTCGCCTGAGGGCAAGTGTTGTGATGAAGTAGTGATTGTATCGCACCATTGCCTCCATTATACACAAAGGAACGCTGGCTTGGTTTGGTCACTAGAGTGTGTGTTTTTCAGTTCGATTCCTAGCCAGTATATTGTTGCATGCTACATTTTTTCATCTCTATGGGGTTTTTTTTGTACCGTATTCTGTAGAATATATTGTTGAAAAGCACCATTGTTTCAATTATACACAAAGGAATGCTGGCTTGGTTTGGTCACTAGAGCGTGAGTTTTCAATGAGATACTATGCTTTTGCTGTATGCTGCAATTTGTCATCACAGTGTTGTTTTTTTTTTGTGTGTGTGTGTGTGTGGTGTTCTGTAAGTATATTGTATCTAGAACCATGATATATCCAGAACCATTACTCAACTTACTCAACTTTATATTTATTTTGCTCATCATTTAACAAATGTACAACAGCAGGGGGAGCAGAAGCGCATCCCCCTGAATTAGGTACAATTTGTCACATTATTTGAAGCATTAAACAGCATTCACATAGAAGAAATAATACATATAAACAACCATATATATTTACAACATATATGCACAAAGTTGCTTTATCAGGCTATGCAAAGTCCAGTACTAGTGTAGGTTCAAGGCAGGTTGTTATAGAGTCTGATGGTGTAGTGCAGGAAGGACTGTTGCAGCCGTTTAGTTCTTGCATGGGGAACAGTGATGTTGTGACTGTTCCTCAGCGATATTCCTGTGACAGACTGCGCAGGTACTGGTCTGGATAGTCCAAGGATATCCAGAAACGTGCCTGGGGCATATCTACAATCTTTGATATACAGAAACTATCGAGAACTGTGCTAGATCCTTAGGTCCATTTCTTGATATGACATACATGTTTGTATGTAGCTCATGGTTGTTCTTAGGCTTACATCTTCTTCTTCTTCGTTACTGCCCAGCACTACAGAGTAGTATTATTGGCAGTCATTACGCATTGTTAGTAACAATTGTGCCCGGTACATAAAAAAACAAAGGGAAAAACAAGGATAACTGAGAAAGGAACATAAGACAACTGATTTTGTGTGTGCTAAAGACAGGACAAGTGCATTAGTGCGTTAGTAATATTTACATATATACAAGACATGATGGGGTGGCTCAATGCAGCAGGGTCCTCGCCAGTTCAGATTTGAACTGGGTGAGAGACCCCGCCTCCACCGCACCAGGCTAAAGTTCGTTCCATTCCATGATGGTACGGGGGAAGAACGAGAGCCTGTAAAAGTTGTTTCTGCTCGCGATGGCCTGCAATGTTTGAGTGTGATTGATGCGGCGGGAGCATCAAGCCACCGGGACATTATTCACAGATTTTAGTTGGCTTCTTCTTGTCTGTAGATATTGTTGTTGATGATGGTGATATTGTAGGTGTGGTCCATAATGTACTATATTGGTTACACCCCTGAAGGCAAACGCTATGATTAGTGATAGTGCCGGACCATTGGCTCTGGTAAGCTGAAAGGAAAACTGATAGATGTGTTTCTGGTCCATTTAACAGGCTGGGGTTTCTCACCAGTGTGGGTCTTCAGTTATAGCCTTGGGGGTGTGACGGTCTGGGTTTAGTGTTCTGCTATCAAATGAGATAAATCTTTATGATAGTTCAAAAAGTTGTGACCATTTTATAACTTACAGTTTTCGAATTCAGACAATTACCAAGAAGTATCTTCAAGCCACTACACAACACTCTTCCTACTTTGTATTTCCTACAAAAGACAAGTCCAAGAAACTGCATTTGAGCAGTAATTAACTGCATTTGAATCTGTCCGTTTAAAACTTTTCACTGTTGGTTGCTCCTGTTCATTAAATTATCTATCTTAAATCCACAGCACATAAAGAACCCACCACACTTATTGAAAAGAGTAGGGGACCTTCCCGGTGTGAGTGGTTCAAACCTTACAGTCCGGTCTCAGGTTTGACATCTTGAAATGGTGATAGTCACCTGTTATGTCAAGGACAAGAAACAGTAAACTGCATTTCCCTGCCCCTATATAAGTGTGCACAGTCTGTTGCACCTGGCTCCCATTTCATGGTACTTAGTGTTTGTAGCCATCAGTTCCACACCATAAACCCACAGGTGATGAAATGCAGCACCGTAACTCTAGAGATGTGAACTGGGTTGAGGTCATCTCTGCTGAAGTGATGCTTGGTGCTGTCCTTGGTGCTGAAACATGAATGTTCTTGTTACAACTTGGTAGTGCAATTTGTTATGGTGCTCTAGTTGCCATGGTGACAGCCATCTGGGCCAGGACATTTACTTTTCCTTGGAGAAGAACAAGAAACAGTAGAAAAAAAACAATATTTTTTCCTTCATAATCTCCAAAGAAAATAGAGCTAGTTTTCAGAAGTGTGTACAGTCAGATTCAAGTTGGAAGGCAGGCTCCTTCCTTTTACCTCCCCAACAGAAGTCAGGTACCCATTTTACACCTGGGTGGAGTGAGGAAAGTTGTGTTAAGTGCCTTTCCTGAGGACTTCGACCTTTTCCAGTAGCATGCATGTTGTGTGAGCGACAACAGTCGGGATTTGAACTCCCAACCTCTTAGTCCACAGGCAGGGTCGCTAACCACTGGACTATGCACGCTACTCCACTAACCTAACCAGTCAGCCATTTGCCTGTGCCCATTCACCCGTTCATCCATTCTTTACCGTATAGCCTGCAGTACTTTGTCTGCCCCGTGGATTACATGGGCTCAGCCTACACAGATCTAATAACCCTTCTTAACACTGCTGTGCCATTAGGGACAACACTAAGTGCACTTCCTACAGCCAGGCCCAAGGCAAGGTTATCACTCTGATGTACACTGTAATGTCAGGTCTTTGCTTGATAGATCTGACCAAGTCAACTATATCACTTGTCTGACTTTTGTTCCTTTTTTACTTCCAAAAAATTGTCTTCACTTTATTTGCATATCAATCAATAGTTTGTGCTTATAAACCTGCATTTCTCCTCTGGTCTCTCAGTCACTGACGAAAGTCAGTGGATACTAGCTGAAACGTCTGACCGTTTCCAAAATCATATCCAGTTGCTTGAGTTGCTTTTTGGCGTATCTCACTGCTCTTCAGTTTGTTTGTTTGTTTGTTTAGGATCTCCATTAGTGTGAATTTTCACACTACTGTTGCTGGAGTCCGTAGTAAATCATCAGATAGTAGTACATGTACATGTAGTTGGATCATCGCACACCGGGACATGCCCCTACTCTTTTTCAAAAGATGCGGTGTGTTCTTTAACGTGCGTGGGGTGTGGCTCTACCCAAACACGGGACCTCCATTTAGCGTCCTATCCGAGGGACAACCCTAGCTGAAGCTAGGTAGTACTCATTTACACCTGAATGAAGTGAGGAAAGTCGTGTTAAGTGCCTTTCCCAAGGGCACAAGATCAGTGAAACGGTAGGATTCGAACCCAGGACCTCTTGGTCCTGAGCCAAACACTCTTACACACTCACTGGGTCGAGCTTCCCTCGGTGCCAATGATAGCTCTCCATCTCTTCCTATCCTTCATTAGTACCATCAGGTTTTTCCTGTCGAGCTGGGTGTCGTCCATTAATTGATTTATGTAGTTTCTTGCTGGACGACCACGACTTCTTTTCCCATGTGTGGGTTCCCACAGTAATAACTGATGTATGATTTCATCCTCACTTCTGTAGCAGTGTCCGATGAACTTCAACCTTCATTTCCTTATATAACACTATGATGTTATGCCACACAACCCACACGTTAACACTGCTGGTCCATTAGAGGCAAGGCTAAGTGCATTTCCTGCAGCCTGACCTGAGGGAAGGTTATCACTCTGACCCTGATGTCATGTCAGGTCTTCGCTCTTTGCTTTGCCTGTGGGGCTCAATAGATCTGTATCACACATGTATCAAGTATTGGTATCATTTTTCCATTTTAGTTCTTTTTTCCTTTAAAAGATGACATCCAACCTCCCCTCATTGAAATGTATGTTCCTATACAACTGCTTATCTTTCTAGCATAGATTTCATCTTACAAGGATGCCAGACAAGGTTATCAGGTCTTCGGGAGATATCTACTAGCTGAATGCTCGCACACGGTCTTTCGTTCTGCGACAGACTTAGTCTCTGCCCTGAATGACCTTGACTTTATTGAGTTTTCTTCAAGGTCACCAGGGCATATCATGATCTTTAAGAATCTCACAAGCCTTGAGGCATCTGTACTCTGTCTTATTACCTGTACATGAAGGCTTCAGAGATGTCTTTTGTTGTGTTCACCTACTCTCATCTGCCGAATAAACATACCCCCGGAATAAACGTACCCCCCGGACAAATCTTTAAAATCAAATAAACATACCCCCGGAATAAACGTACCCCCCAGAAAATTACCAAAATTGACGGGTAACCTGTGTCTCTTGTACTAAAATGCGCCCTTACTGATATATGCACAAATCTTTAACTGTTATTTGCTATTAGGAATTTAAATAGACAAAAAAAAAGAGCATTTAATATTTTGTATTTTGATAAGCACCACCCATGACAATAGAACATTCAGACGAATTTATGCACGCGGTGATTGCAAAAACCGGCCCGAAAATGACAAGTTTCTCGCTACAATACGCGTTTATAAACGTCTTCACGTCGATGATTTGTCAATTTTTTTCACACGAAGTTGAAAAAATTACTGGTTTTCAAAAAATTAATAAAGTTAACGTACTGTGCAAAATAAGAACGTACTGGGTGGATGTTCGGGCCCAAAAAAATAAACGTACCCGTATGTTTATTCGGCAGATGAGAGTAGATTATTCACTGGTCTTTGAGCCCTTCATGCACATATTGCTCTTATAGAGGATTTTCCCTAAAGAGATATTGGCAATTCCAGTAATAAATGCTCAAATGCTTCAGGGAAGAAGGCAGCAGAAATGAGCCATGTAAAGAAAGGGCAAGGATTTTATACTGCCCTGCTGTGATTTACAATGTAGACCAAACCTATTAGCTGTATTCACTCACATACAACTGGCAAACACATATATCCTTTTTTATGACCCTCCAGGGTTCATACTTAAAGATACCTTTTCATTTAAGCTATCAATTCTCTGCTCTAAGACAGAAATATATCAAGCCATGATCTGTCTGTCTTCCTGGTTCTATTAGGGCAAGAGGAGTATAATTTATGTCTCCCATTTAAGTTATCCCCTGAGCTTTGCATTTGTAGCTACCCTTTTATTAAAGCTATTAGTTACTTGCTGGGAGGTCTGTGGAGTAGTCAATGGGTCTGAAGGTTGCTGCTGCAATTACAATTCATTCTAACCATTAGTGTCTTTCCCCTAAAGGCCACTATAATCTGTTTCCTTGCTTCCTAGACATTTTAAGGTAAAAATATAGCTAGCAGACATCATACTAACCAAATGGAAGAGGTGTTTAGGGAAAGGAAACATCAGAAATGAACTATGTAAAGCAAGGCCATGGTTTTTCTTGAGGCCCGTCAGTCTGTGATTCACACTCACTATCCGGTTTATTGTCTGTTGTTCCCCATGTTCTGAGGGTTAGACGTGCTTGCACACTGATGCTGAGGCTTGTTGGCAGCCTGCTAATATATACTGTACCTATCATTTAGCTGTTGTATATTGGCATTTGCCTTATAATACAGTGACTGCTTCTTCCTTAAAACGTAAAGTTGATTGTAGAGTGCTTCAGGGGAGGTAGAAGATGAAAATGTGAGGAAAAGGAAGGATCTCAATCAGATATTTATTCAAGCAAGACGTATAGCTGTGTTCTCTCAACTGTTGAACTGTTAAACATCATTCAGACAAACTCACCTGCACATAACACTATTAGTAACAGTATTACAGTGCATTTTCCTGGCTAAAGAAGCATCCAATGGTTTAAATTCATGGAAGAGTGCTTCAGAAAGAGCTTGAACTGTGCAGGCAAAGGCCAAGGTTTTCTAGCTTAGTAGCCAAGTAAATTTATAGCCGTCCTTTGGTATCAGGCAAACCCAACAGGGCATAGTAAGCCTTTTACTCACATATTGCCCTTATAAAGGATTTTCCCTAAAGAAGCATTGGCAGTTCCAGTAATAAATGCTCAAACGCTTCAGGGAAGGAAGAATTTCAAGGAAGCTGAATTGAACCATGTAAGGAAAGGGCAACATTTTTATACTGCCTTGCTGTGATTTACAATGTGAACCAAACCTGTAGCTGTATTCACTCACATATAACTGGTAAATTTACAATCACCTTGGGCTTAAATCATCCTAAAAAGGCATTGGCAATTCAACTTGATAGTAGAACACTTTAGGCAAAGGAAGCACCAGAAATGAACCATGTAAGGAAAGGGCAAGATTTTTATACATCTGTGATTTAGAGTCTATCTGCAATCGCTGTATTCACTCACATATGACTGCCTGGTAAATTTACAATCATATGCTTTAAGCCCCTACAGGGAGTTTTTGCCTTAAGAGGCATCAGCAATTCAACTTGATGGTAGAACGCTTTAGGCAAGGGAAGCAGCTGAATTGAATGATGTTAGGAAAGGCCAAGATTTTTCTACTGCCTTTAGACTGAACCTATAGCTGTATTCACTCACATATAACCGGCAAATTTACAGTCATACATTTGCATTAGACAAACTTGACTGCACGCTTATGCTTTTTAAGCTCTTACAGTGTATTTCGCCAAAAGAGGCATGCCCTTGCTGCACATATTGGCCTTACAGCAGATTTTTCCCAATGGCAATTCCAGTAATAAATCCTCAAATGCTTCAGGCAAAGGAAGCATCAGAATTGAACCATGTAAGGAAAGGGCAGGGTTTTTATATTGAACACCCTCCAGTTTAATTTGGGAGTTCCAGTTTAATTTGGGACAACCTCCCAAATATCATTTACTTTAAACCCAAATGGCTAAATATCACATCTGGTAGGTACAAATGAGGTTAGGAATACGTAGCCATCATTGATGAACCCCTGGGGACTAGCTAAATTCTGCAGAATTCTGCAGAAATCTGCAGAATTCTGCGACCTGGATGCAGAATTCTGCGAACTGGACGCAGAATTCTGCGCAGAATTCTGCAGAATCCTGCAGAATTCTGCAAACTGGATGCAGAATTCTGCAGAATTCTGGGAACTTAAACCAGGTTCAGTTTGGTGAAGTAAACCTTATTGTTGAGTGTTAAAGGTGTGGCAAATCCTGGGGGGTCTTTAGCCTTGGTCCGTTATACCTGTCACATTGTGCAAAAATCGATCGAACGAAGAGTCTTCGAGCTCTAAATGACATTTTCATATCAGAGCACAATTTTTAGTGATCATCAACGATTTTCAGGAGTTGGCAGATAGTTGCTGTGCAGCGACTTGAGCTCATTACCAGGTCGCCTGTACATTGTAGGTCCCTGGTAGGTCCAGGTGATGGGTGAGCACAGAGCAACTTATTGCTCATCAGCTGCAAATTGCATCGAGTGGGGCAAGTTTGTTTGTTTGCAAAATATGTATGATTGTACAATTGTCCAAGCAGCTTATATATGCAGGTTTAAAATTGTCATTACCAGTAGTCATTTTTACAAAATAGTACTTTTTAATTAGAAAGATCAATTTAATGAACTGTTACAGCTACATCCTTGATGTAGTGTTTGGCTACAGATCATGAGCTGGCATGAAGATTACACAATCTCCATTCATGGAATCTTACAAATATACCCAGGGTTAACATGTATTGAAAGGAGGACAAAATCTTGGTCTTTAGGGTCACTTTTCTCAAATTGAAGCAGAAAGTATTAAGTTTTGTTACCATTCCTCCGCATAGAATTCTGCAGAATTCTGCAGATTTCTGCAGAATTCTGTAGAAACATTCTATTTAAATTACAGTATCGGCAAATTTGCTTTTCCAGGGGACTGCAATTCTGTCGTCTGTTTCCAATGAAAGTTTGTGGCAGCTGGTCCACACTTTTGTGACAGCAGTGCTCTGCCATGTATGGTTGAAATATAGATACTGTTCTTCATTGTAAGTCAAGTTGAACAGTCCATAGGTCATCGGGTTTCTACTTGAATAGGAAACCTCCCTAATTCATAATAATTGCTCTTGCAGCAAGGCCTGGAACATGGATGTTCATGGATGTGCAAAATTTTAGGTGGATTGATTTCGAATTGATTGAATGAAGTTTTAGGCTTCAGTTGATGGGCCATAAAGAATTGAGAGCTTGATGCAGGTAAAAGTTTCTTTTTGACAGAGGTTCTCAACAACTGTAAGTGAACTGTTAAATCTGATTCATAATTGCTTTAAGGTACATGTGTAAGCAGACTGAATTGCATGAATTCAAAATTACAATGTCAACCCTCATCCAAAGTTATTTTTCTTACGGTAATCTTACAGCAAAATAAAGAAAATACTGAAAATGACCCTGGTACAGCTTTAGCAAGCAAGGGTTGATATTGATACTAGCAAGGGGAGCCCAAAGTTGCTACTGGGCTTGCTCATGAATTAGTTCCAGCTCCACCCATGTAGTTAGCACAAAACACTCTGGTGCCAGATAGCTTCTCCCATGTGGCTACCCCTGAACAGAGTTCACAGTTTATAGCTACCAGATGTTTTCCTTATAATCACAGACATACAATGTATAAATTCTGGTTGTCTCTGGTCCTGAGGGCATGTTTTCCCTATACCACTGTTCCCTTGGGGAGATTATTCTGGCTGGAGCAGAAATAAATGGGGCACAGCCAGTAATGCCAAATTACAGACTTTTCCCTGATAAAAACATTTTTTGAGAAAAATGTTCACCGGGAAGTGCATTGTATGAAACAAGTCAAACATACAAGGGAATACACCATACAAAACAGCCAAAATGATGCACATGTACTTTTTGTCTTAGTTAAACAAATGCACAGCATACATGTAGACAACAGAGTTGAATGTTTCCATAATCCTAATTCATCTAATCTATCCAGCTAGAGTGCTTGCCTCATTATATTCTATTCTTTTTGTCTATATATCTGGAGTCATACCAGGCCAGGCAGTCGTTTAGGACTTGCACTAAATGCAGTCCTTTTTGTACATAGTTTTCAGTATTAACAGTATAGCAGAGTTTCCGTGACCTGTTGGGTTTCCCCTTCCCAGCCATCTCAGTGGCCTTGATGTCACATAGGGGTCACAGAAACAAAAAGAACACGCTGTGTCTGGTGGATGGTGGATGGCATTGGCTATCATATCCACCGTGTAATTTGTTAAGAAACTTACATGTGTATTGTTTAAGGATGAGTGCAAGTTCAACGGTTGGGAAGTCTTGTACATACATTGTAGTCCTTTGCCTTGAATTGACATTTCCTTGGTAATATTGCTTCTGAAAATGAACTTTTTGCTGGGCTGTAAGGGAATGATTCTAATTTGTGCTACTGAAAAAGATTCATTACAAAAACTGGACAAAGACTAGCTTACATGTACATGTAAGTCCACTAAAAATCTCTTTTATGAATGGCCTGAAAGGCAAAAAGTAATGATCTCTGTTCTCATTATAGTATAGGAAAGGTGTCCAACAGGCAACATTTGTCAAGGGATGCAATCACAGACTAGAGAAACAATGACCCAGATAGAGGCAGCTGTTCTGCCCTTTCCTGGCATGACAGGCTGGCACAGTGGCAGTAATTGATATGGGCCCTGGAGAGAAGTAGTATGCTGCAGCAGTTCCACTGGTTTGGGTTAGCTGTAGGATACATAGAGGCTTCTCAGCCTGTCCCATGGAAGAATAGTTCTCACTTTGATGTTGATTTATTTTGTTTATTCGCACATCTTAATGACATCTGTGAGTGCATGAATATTTGCCCATTTCACAAAAAAAGCTTTCGACTATATTGTAAATCGTACTAAGTTGCAGCAAATATATGCCATAAATTGCACAAAAAGATATTGGAAAATGATACATGTACTAATGTCGTAGAATTCCAAGGGAAATGCAGTGAAAAATGAGAAAAAATGAAAATGAAGAGACTCTATCATTTGCGATCTCTGTGTGCTTAGTAGTTTATTGGTATTTATTAGTTATTGGTTTATTGAATGAATGAATGAAGACCTTTATTGTACACACATACCCACTGGGTCAAGTACAGGTCACAACAGAAGAAAAGTACAAATAATGTTGCATACATGTATAATTATACATTGTCAAGTAACTAAATCTAAGTGAATTTGACTTCTTGTTTCTTAGTAATGGTAAAAAGGTAAGAACAAATATGTTTCATTATCGAAGGTTTGTCTAAATTCATTAGAAATATAAACTTGTCTGTGCTGATTAAATGTATATATTAGTGGGGAAACATGGGTTGTAACAGACCACTCACTATAAAGTTCAGCTCGCTCTTTGCTGTAATATGCATTCATTACAGATTACACTCACATGTCATAATGCTTCTTGCAGCCCTTTGGCTGAATTGGGGTGATGACATTGACAAAACCGTGATGTTCTAGGAAAGAAGCTTTTGAATTTCAGCATATGCATGGAACTTCCTCATAAGAGATGGACTATGGAAAAAGAAAGGGTAATTTGCTTCTGTAGTAGATTTTAGTGGCAAGATGTGTCCTTTCTGAGAAAGTTCAAAGTGGGGACACAAGTGAGTGAAGTTTTGCAGAGCATTTGTCACGGAGCGATAAAGTAATGCCAGATTTGCTACAGTCCTTTGTGAGAGGGGTTGTAAGGTGGCAAACAGGTCTCCCACAAGATTTCCTAAGCACTCTGTCTTTAGGCAGGGGAAATCTGTGTAGCTCTAGCCCAGAAGTGCTGCAATATTCCATTTTTTGTCTTATCTGGCTCTTATAAGGATATAGGTTGGCAGAGTTTGTAGACATGTACTTTCTGTTGTGGTACATAAGAAGCTGCCATATGCCTGGCTTCATTAGCAACAAGTTGGAATTCCACTTGAGGTCAGGGGTGAATGTTTAGTCACCAAAAAGGCGTTCCAAGTGTAGGTAGGCAAGTGAAGAGGCGCCGTCATGGAGAGACGATGCACACTACGTCGTTGCCTGCCAGAACATGTCAGACACTGTTGTCTGACT
The DNA here is from genome assembly GCF_001625305.1 of Branchiostoma belcheri. Classification (NCBI taxonomy): domain Eukaryota; kingdom Metazoa; phylum Chordata; class Leptocardii; order Amphioxiformes; family Branchiostomatidae; genus Branchiostoma; species Branchiostoma belcheri. The sequence continues at coordinate 193,059 of NW_017802858.1, forward strand.
GCTTTCGATTCTGTGTGGTGGCTATGATATTAGTTCCTGGTGTCTTCTAAAACACATTGCTAAGATACAGTAGCAATTGGAGCTTCTTTCAAAAGGGTCCCACTCATATTGACCTGAGAAAATTTTGGGTCAGATCTCTTGCGTGATGAAAGGAAACAAGCTTTGCTTTTGAAGGGATGAAGGTCACTAGGTAGCCACTGATCACCCCACTGTACTGTGTGTCCAAGGTCAGTATAGAGATCAGAAGCAAGGGAATGGTCACTACATATCCTGGATGTGAGGCCATACATTTGTACATATACAGAGCGTGATCAGCATAAATGCCTATGATCTAATTATATGACAGGCAAATCATTAAATTCAGATTAGAAAGAGTGTTTGATCAGTGATTGATAAGAACATTTAGACTTTCAATGCATTGTGGTTGGAGTATGGGTGTGCCATTGCATTATTTTTGGATAGATAGCAAGTGTAAGATATGGCAAGCATTGTCAAGATCACTAAGTCTTCTCTAACTAAACTGAAATACATTTAAAGCTTCTAAGCAGCATTTCAGATAGTTTTGTGCCAATTCATGTGGTTAGGGTTGGCAGGTCTCAGTTTCGTGCCCTTGGGAAAGACACTTTGCACCTATTTCCTAATAATATACTCAACTGAGGTGAAAATGAGTACCTAACTTCAGCTAGCGATGTCTTCTCAGATATGTGAAGTGGAGAGCCCATGTTTGAGGAGAGACACGTGTAGCATGTGTAAGATCCCACCCCACTTTGAAAAGACCAGGCTGACGGTCCTTCCCATTTTGTGGTTCAAACCTTACAGTCTGGTCAGGCTGTAACAGTGGGGGTTTATAGGTGCTACCAACTCACCCGGCCAATGGGTCTAGACCTTTTCGGCCGAGTGGTTAGAGCGTCTGCGTGTAGCCTGGGAGCCGTGGGTTCGAACCCCGGCCCGGGACCAGTGGGTTTTTATCTGTTTCTACTGGCTCCTGTTTCTTACACATCCACACTGTAGCCTTAGGTTTCAGTTCAAATTTTTTTTTTAGAACAGAACAAACTCTCCCTCTAACCTCCTTGATATACATGTACCTTACATGTATATTGCATGTTTGGCCCTTTGCTAGTACTACTTTTTTCCGAGACAGTGGAAGATGAGTGATCCCACTTTTCCTATAATGTGTGGGTTTTGTGATGTTGTGATTCATTGAAATTGCTGTTAGAGGAGATGTAAGAGGAAAGTACATATAGTTTTCTTTTTGTCTGTAAACTTGGAGAACCTATAATGGAATTTGTTGGCCTCTTCAAACAGGCCCTTACTTTCATGATTGTAGAAGGAGCAATTTTAAATAACATGTGTTTCATCTTCCACTTTGTTTGACATGCAATATAGTTACAAGTTCTTTCCCACACAGATAAGTTCTTATACTGCCTTTTACTATTCTATTTCAAGAGGGTGAGCATTAATTCTAACTTTGCTATTGCAGCGCATAAATCAAAATCATCTAGTTATGTAAAAATCACTTGTTAATCCTGTTGTCCAGGGCTCCCTTTTTAGTCACCCTTCCTGGTGAGACTGAGGGAGATGTAAGAGGAAAGTACATATAGTTTTCTTTTTGTCTGTAAACTTAGAGAACCTATGATGGAATTTGTTGGCCTCTTCAAACAGGTTCCAACTCTGGCGTGTCCTGGGATGGGGCAGGCATGTTTCCCCCAGCTGAAGGGAGTATTGTGTTCCACTGCAGTCTGGCATCAAGGCTGGTGCTGATCATTCCCTTGCCCTATGTCAGTGTCTGAATTCTCCAAGCAGATGTTAGGCTAGAAAATAGCCTAGTGATCTTTTCTCACTGGCTGATACAATGTATGTCTTGTATCCAAGTGTCTAATTCTCCGAGTAGATGTTAGGATGTACATGTAAGGCTAGAAAATTGTGATGTATTCTAACTGGTGGTGATTCAAGGACTGTCAGAAAATCTTGTTACAAAGTGATTGAATAGAAATGCTATTCAAAATGCATTAAAATGTTGATTTGAATTTCAGTTTTCTCCACAAAACAACCTGAGAACAAATTTAACAAGTGACTTCACAAAGACTGGTTCTTCAGCCTTCAGGGAGAGTCTAAAGGAGGTCCTTTGAAGAACAAAGACCTCACTCAGACCCTGACCTCAATATTCAATGATACTGGTGCACGCTCTTCCATTGGGACCTCTCACTTACATGTACAGCCACTCCAAAACTTGGAGTGTTTCACAAGGAATGGCGCAATCCAACTGCTTTGCCATATGTAGTAGATAGTAGATAGTAGATTCTTTCAGCCAGGTAGGCATCAAGTCCTGTACATGTTGGGGTTTTGATCCCAGAACCAGGAGTCCCAGAACTGTTCTGGTGAGCTCTGAGGCATATGTGACAGTTTGGATGGTCAGACAAACTTTGCCGCTCTGTAGACATGGGAATTTTTCAATGTTTTCCGGCAACTTACGGTTTTTATTTTCAACCGTTTTGCTTGACACCTTACTGAGCTCGACGTGGGTATTTTTCTAAAACTACCTGCCTTGAATTCTGTCCATGCTGAAAATTTGTCCCCAAAGGGGGGGGGGGGTTCTGTGTTGTTTTGTGATTGTCAGCTTTTTTGACATCCACTAAGTTAAACTTGAAGTCCAGGGTTAAAACTTTAAGCCCCTGAAGCCCTAAACACACAACAAAACCCACATAGGCCTGCCACAGAGGCTAGTATTCAGAGTGGATATAAGGCCACACCAATTTTACCTCTTCATTTTTTTCTGATTTCAAAATAAAGAAAAAGATTTCTGTTTTTACATTTATGAGTGCCTGCTTGTAGAAAACACTGTTTTGCAAGGTTATCAGCTCTGTGTTAAGTTACCTCATTGAAAACTGAACTAAAGCATGGCCATACAAATGGCTCATTGGATTGAATACCAGATTGATAAAGCAAATTTGTTCAACTTTCTATCTGAAATGGGATATACATGTATTTACCCTTTCATCTTACAAGGTAGGAAAGAATCTCTGTGCATATGTGCATGTCTGTGTGTGTTTTTGATACACGTACTGGAGATATAATCCATCTGTACATCTAGAATTAGGATATGACAGTACTTTCTCAGGTCTTTTGCTTATTTTCCTTCAGTCTAGAAGTAGAACAAAATAATTTGAACTAGCCTTCTCAGGAATGCACCTTCTTAGGTCATTCAGCTGACCCCAATTCCCCCTATGGGTCCTCTAAGGGGCAACCTTTTGTTACAGGGCCTCTGTTGGTGGAGGAATACTGGAAAAAAACTGATTTGAGAACACAGACACTGATTTGAGGACACAAAGCAGTACTAAACAACCAGTCAGAGATATCTGCATGTTTGATGATGACTGTTATGCAGTATGTTTTTATATCCAAACTATTTTGTACTATTGACTATCAAGTTGCAGGCAGGTCTACCTAAATACTTAAATCATGAGTCAACTGCTATAAAACACTTCTCTTTCTGTATGACCTGTAACAACTTGGAGGTTGCTTGAGTAGGTGTCACAGCTCCGGGGTTTGGTAGGGTAGCCTGACTGCCTGTGTTGGGAGAAGCTCCAATGAGGGTTTGTGTTACACAGGGACAGGACACCTGTCATCAAGGTACTTAGCAGGCACATACATACCATGCATGTACATGTGTGCCAGATTTGATAGGAGCCAGGTGTGACTAATGAAGATTTTCTAGGAGTGTGGGCCAGCCTTAAGGATTTGTTTGTTTTAACAATCATGTGGGTGGGACCATAACTAATCAATGCTCAAGCCAGTAGCAATCTAAGATTTGTAAGCACCCACAAGAGCCACATCCAATACACTTTTAGGTACACTCTGGATGCACAATCATCTATCTATGCACAGATCTAATCATATAATATAATTCCTTTTCTTTACTGCTACAGAATATTCACCCCTATCAGTCCATCACCTGCGCATGTACTAAGTATATCTCAAGGACGTGCAGCAGGAGTTTGTTTTAATCATAGACTGAGACCCAATTTACACTTCAAACATCCCATTGTCTGTTGTACTGTATAATAATCTTAGGTATAGATTGTGTAGAAATCTACTTTTCTTACCGGAAAAAATCTTTTTCTAACACTTTTTTGCACTGAGCTAATTAAGGGTAAAGGCTTACATGATAGTAGAGCACGGTACGTATTGTCCCTGAAAAATGAAAAAAAATCCATGTGATAACTTTTTCGCGACTTCCAATGACCATAACCCACCCATATGTACATGTAATAGGAAACCTCACATGACATGGCGTTACCTCTTACACACCGACAAGGTGAGACAAAACATTCCTGGCAAAAGTTACTGATTCAGTCAATATTGATTACTAGTTGTTGGAAATTTTTAATTGATTGATGGAGCCCAAGGGCAGAGCTCTGTCACCTCCATGATTGTCGGAGTCAAGTCGGGTTTTGGTGCACAGCAACTATCTGCCAACTCCTAAAAATTGTTGATGATCACTAAAAATTGTGCTCTGCATCTGATGGAGAAAACACTGGACAAATTAGTGGGCCTGCATACCCTTTTTCGTTAACCGTTATGGGCTATTTTATTCACTGTTAATCGTTGCTGGCCTGCACTAATTCAACGTTAAGCGTTATCAGCATATTCATCGTGAAGCGTTATTGGTCGTCTTAATTCAACGTAAAACGTTATTTGTCATCCTAAATTCAGCGTTAAGCGTTAATGAATAATTCTTCGTTACGCCTAATTTTGCCTTTCAAAGTGCAGGAAAATGCATCATTGAAGGTTCAAAAATACAAAATTTCCCGGGGGAGAATGCCCCGGACCCCCCTTCATTGCTCGCGTCTTTGGCGCTTGACTCGCGCTTCTGCGCTCGGTCCCCTTCGGCTCTAGCCAGCGCCAGTTTTCTTTCAATTACCGGAAGTTTGCGGAGCATTACAGAATTTTGTAACGAATCCGTCAACCTTGACAGACAAAATTAACAAAAATCTAGAGTAAAAATATGAAAACATCAGAAGGACCGACAAACACTCTCAACACCATGATTTGCCTCTCAAAATGTGGGAAATTGCGTTTTTGAAGGCTAAAAAATCTTAAATTTCCCGGGGAACACCCCTGGACTCCCTTTAGATTGCTCTCAAAATCCATTGGTACATGTATAAGTGGGCGCACGGAAAAAAGTCAAGCTGGGTAGAGCCTTGGCCGACGTCGACTCGGACTCCCCTTTATTTGTGGACGCATTAGGGGACCAGGGCAGTTGGGAAACACATATTTTAAATGCGTTCTTCATTACATGTAAGGTATAAGTAATTTTGTCAGTGATCACCTTTTCTCACAAAGCGAGATACCAAATCCAGTGCAGCTCGAAAAAAAGCCTGTAAATTTACCGTTAAGCGTTGCCAACCGTCCTGAATTTACCGTTAAGCATTATCGGCCCAGCTGAATTTACCGTTAAGCATTATCGGCCCAGCTGAATTTACCGTTAACCGTTGCCAGGACCCCCCATGCAGACCCTCATATTACTGAGTCAATGAAAATGTCATTTAGAGCTCGAAGACTCTTCATTCGATCGATTTTTGCACAATGTGACAGGTATAACGGACCAAGGCTAAAGACCCCCCAGGATTTGCCACACCTTTAACACTCAACAATAAGCTTTACTTCACCAAACTGAACCTGGTTTAAGTTCCCAGAATTCTGCAGAATTCTGCAGAATTCTGCATCCAGTTTGCAGAATTCTGCAAGATTCTGCAGAATTCTGCGCAGAATTCTGCCTCCAGTTCGCAGAATTCTGCATCCAGGTCGCAGAATTCTGCAGATTTCTGCAGAATTCTGCAGAATTTAGCTAGTCCCCAGGGGTTCATCAATGATGGCTACGTATTCCTAACTTCATTTGTACCTACCAGATGTGATATTTAGCCATTTGGGTTTAAAGTGAATGATATTTGGGAGGTTGTCCCAAATTAAACTGGAACTCCCAAATTAAACTGGAGGGTGTTATTGGCCTTTTTAGTGATTTACAGTCAATCTGTAGCTGCTGTATTCTTTCACATACAACTGGTGAATTTATAGGCATCCTTGGGAATTTAGACATGATGGCTGGATGCAGTAAGCTTTTGGCTCACATATTGCTCTAAAAGAGGCATCAACAGTTCCAGTTGATGGTAGAAGTCTTTAGGCTAAGGAAGCTGAAATGAGCCATGTAACTTGTAAGGAAAGGACAACTTGAAGGTTTTAATACTGCGTTTTTAGTTATTTCTTTGTAGTAACGTCTATGTGTAGCTGTATTCACTCACATATGACTGGCAAATTTATAATAATTATATTATATTATACTTTGGCATTAGACAAACTTGACTGTACACTCACACTTTAAAGGGGAAGAAGTTGTTCAATAAAACCTGTCATTACATCGTGCATGGTATGTATGAAAAGTGGTTTCCTACACTCAATTCGTTTGACTAAGTTCATCTTGTTTAGATTGCTATCGGCCATATGAAGTCGCGACTAGCACCTAGCGTCGACAAATTTGCTTCTCAAGATGCAAGCAATGGCTCGAGCCAGCATAATAAACCTTGGTTCAAACATAATCACATGTGTGTCAACTCAGTTGCTTACAGAGACTCATCATTGCCCCCTTTTGTCACCTCGATGACATTGAGATGACCTTGGCGGTTCCAGATGACCTTGAATAAACGGCCTTGTTTGGGATCCAATTCCCAGCAAATTGGACCTGGCGCCGGAGAGTATTATGGATCCGGTGCTCATTTTATGATGTCCTTTCTCATCTCGGCAGTTCCAAAAGTTCAACGGCCTCAAAAACTCAACTTCTTGTAGTTACAGATGATGTTTTACAGAGCACTAAGCTGTTCAAAAACTTGTTTTTTCCTATTTGGCCACACCAAGTAAATTTTATGGATGACGTCCGCGCGCGCATTGATTTTGGCCTGTTCCTAGAAAAAAAAAAAGAAATTTCGCTTCCTGTAACTATGACCAAAGAGTCACAACAGTGCCGCAAATCGTCAGATCGTGAAACCCGTAACGCCGAAAGCCTGTGCCTGGTTAAAAAAATGAAAACAAAAATGAAAAAAATACAAACAAAATGGCACTGAAAAAATCCCGTCAATAGTTCCAAAACAGTACCGTTTTTGGAACTATTAACAGACAGGATGGTCCTGTCAGCAGTGCAATATTTCTTAATTAGGCATCTTGTTTTTTAGGGCCCTTCTTGTTTTTTTTTCGCCCTCTCGCATTAGATTTAGGGTCTCCTAAGGACGTCATCCATAAAATTTACTTGGTGTGGCCTTAGTAAGTGGAACTTGCTGCCACCAAGTACTGTAGGGGCATCATCACTAGTCAGCTTTAAACAATGTTTAGAGTTAAGATTTGCAAGTATGACAGGATGATCACTGTTAGTAAATATAACTGAATCTTTAATTGCATGTTCATGCCCATGGGGCTAAATGCATACATCAGAATGTGATGTTACATGTATATCATACTGAGTAACATGATACATACTATGTATCATATTACTGGTGTATCCTATTAGGATATAAGGATAACAGAATAATGTAAAAGTCGTCACAACTACTAGAGAATATGCTAATGTAGGCCTTGAAGATTTCTTCTCTCTTTTTAAAGCAATTGGAGATAAATCCACAAAGTTTTTCTATTGTATGGTCATTACAGGTGGACATGAGATGACTGAATGCCTCTTTCTTTGTTCTACCTTAGCTTAATAGTATATATAACCAGCTGCCACCATGCCGCATGCCTGCAAAGCCAGTGTGTTATGTTTTAGGGCATATATACATTTAAAGTAGTATACATAAACCTCTTAAGTGTGATCTGAGTTTGGCTGAAGAACTTCTTCAGAAGAAAAATGTCAAAAGCTGTTCTCACCACCCCCACATGTTGTCACAAGACCACTTAAACAGCTTTGAATGCCATGGTTGCTGAGACTTACTGTGCAGTACCCCGTAAGAACCGTTATATTGCAAGATATACATTCAAGTTCAACTGAAATTGGACTGTGATTAACAAGTTTTATGCTCCAGTCTATAGTCTTCACCCTTTGTGCTTATGTAAGTCCATATATTACTGTCTTTTCTGGACAGTTATGCAGTTATGACAGTCTCTGTATAAATCATAGGCTCCTATGACTAGAAGAGCCTTCTGGCATGGGTTGGGTAACACCATTCACATGCAGGGCTGGAAATACTGGGTGCATGTGCACCTTAGTGCACCCAAATTTGGAGCTGTGAAACCAATTTTTTTGCACCCAAATATTTTTGTAGGCATTTTTGTACATGTTAAATGTATAATAGTATACAGGGTATGCTTGGCATCTAAGTGTGAGAAAAATGATAAAAAATCTTTTCTGTAGTACTTGTTTAATATTTTAAAGTTAGCTCCCAAATCAGATTCAATCTGAAGAGGAGCAGTTAGATTTTTTATGGTGCACCCAAAAAATGTTTTGTGCACCAGTGCACCTATTCCCAAAATGGATTTCGAGCCCTGACATGGTTGGTCACAGTACTTTTATTAGACAGTATATTACATAAACTCAAGTGTGGGCTGACGTTGGCTTAAGAACTTCTGAAAAAGAAAAATGTCAAAAGTTGAATGTATAATCATGGGATCACTTGAACAGCTACAAATGCCACAGTTGCTGTGATATATTGTGCAAAACCTCATAGGTACAGTTATAACTCTCTTGCAAAGTGTACATTCAAGTTATACATGAATAGGACCGTGGATAACTGGTTTCATGCTTCAGTAACAGCGATTTATGGTGCAAGACCGTAACTGAGTAGCAAAACATTCAAATTCAACATGAATAGGACCATGGATAACAAGTTTATGCTTCAGTGTACAGTGATATATGCACAAACACATGAAGTTTAACTTGAAGAGGCATGTGAATAACTGTTTTTATGCTTCAGTGTGCAGACTTCCTCCTTTGTGCATTGGCAGTCTTGTATACCAGACTTGTGCCTTCTCTGCCAAAAGTTATGTAAATGCTCTGATTTAGTGTCCTCAGGCATACAATGATTAAAGCTTTGGGAACAGCTATGGATGTCACATGTAGTTACTGTAACTTATGGTGTGCATTTGCTGTTTTTATGCTTCAGTGTACAGACTTCCTCCTTTGTGCATTGGCAGTCTTGTGTACCAGACTTGTGCCTTCCCTGACAAAAGTTATGTAAAATGCTCTGATTTAGTGTCCTCAGGCATACAATGATTAAAGCTTTGGGATCACTTGAACAGCTATGGATGTCACATGTAGTTACTGTAACTTATTCTGTGCATTTGCTGTACAGTAGTTCCTTAGAAAAACATGGTATATTGTACACAAACGGGGAAGTGAACAACAGGTTTTATGCTGAAATTTACAGTGCAGTCTCTATTGTGCCTTGGCTATCTCCTATACCAGACATTCGCAAACCTTCCATACCAGTGGGCTGTCTCTGCTTTGGGGTTTAAAATCTTGACAATATATGAATCATCTTAAGCTCTTGTGATAAATGTCCAGCCTTCAGCATCAGTGTAGCTGGCTGACCAAGCCTTACTCTTTTGTGTCTTTAGTCAGAAGCCTTTCTTGTTCACTTCCCCTGCTACACAATGATAAAATCTTGTATGAATCATATTTAGCTCTTTTGATGAATGTCCAGCCTTTTGCATCAGTGTAGTTGGTTGACCAAGCCTTACTGTTTTGTGCCTTACCATTGAACTTTCCTCTGTTACACAATGATAAAATCTTGTATGAATCATAAGCTCCTGTGATGAATGTCCAGCCTTCAGCATAGCCTCCGTAGCAGGCTTATAGAACTGAGAGTTTGGTGGTCTTCGGCTGTTTTCTGATCAGCTCAGTTCTTCCAGTAATTTAACCACGCCGGCTATGTTGTCTATATGCAATCAGAAAATAACACATAAAAGCTCTCAAAGACCATGAAGACCCCCAAACCCCCAGTTTTTGGCATGCTATAGAGGCTACTTCAGCATGAGAGTGTAGTTGGCTGACCAAGCCTCACCCTGTTGTGCCTTTAGTCCGTACTTCCTCTGTTACACAATGATAAAAGCTTGTGGGAGTCATATAAGCAGTGTTGATAAATGTTAGGCCTTCAGGTTATGTGGTTTTGGCTGTGGAAAGGTCGACACCGTGGCACAAACTATGATAAAGTGGGCGCCGGGGAAGCCGGGGCATTGCTCTAGCTTAGTCCCACATTTATAAGGCCTTGGAAAAAATGTTGTGTTTCCTGTTTCCCGACCGACCCTAGAAAAAAGTAGCCTGGGTGTCATCCGATTTGTTTTTTTGGGGGGGGTTAGCACTTAGTCTAGAGACTCTGAGGTGATTTCAAAGTAGAAAACTTTGCTCATTTCCAAACACTTCTTAATCCTCCAATCCTTCTGATTGAAGTCTTTCCATCAGCACTTTTCTCAAGTCATTTAAGAGCCCAGAATCTTGATAAAGGCATTACTTTAAGACTCCATATTCCCCTGGAGTTTGAGTTGCAGACTTTAAGGCGACCAGTAGAATCCCCTGGTTGGAATCTTGCTGAGGAAACTTGCCCTTTGGTCAAAAGATGAATATCAAAGACTTAGTTTGTGGAAAGTGTAGGATCAAAACATGCATGGCCAGAAGTGAGGCTAATATGCAAGATAGTCATCAGAATTAGAAATCAAGAATCAGCTTACAAGCAAATCACATTTTGTATAATGTGTCTATATCTGTATAATATTATCAGATTCTGGTATAACTGCCCTTTGGCATAACATACCAGCTTCTGATAAATACATCATTTATTAGAGTTGCACAGTCAGGCAGTATGTGAAAGCTTTTGACAAGAGTCAGGTCTTTGATAAAGATTTAAAAAGCCTTCTTATTTGCCAAAATTCTTATGCTGATCATGAGGAACTTGGAACCTTCATTGTCTATGTTAAAAAGAGCTAGGGAAATTTCCCTGGTACAATGAACCTGTAAATACTGTACATAGCGTCTGCCTTCTCTGTCATGACCAGTGAGAGATTTAAGCTCTTTGGTGAACTAAATCTGGATAGAGATCACTTTCATTTTCTTTCCTTAACTATCTAAGCTGTATCTTATGTTTATATAGCAGAGGGAATTCATTTCTCAAGCTAGCTGACATCTCGCACACACAGTCGTCCCTGAGTAAGACATCTGGAGCTGTATAGTTCCTGTTTAGAACTTTTATTCAGCCTGTGCAAGATGTCGGTTAGCTTGAGGAATGAATCCCCTCTACTATACAATGTATTATATTATGTTTAGACCTAGAAAATGATGGATGTCCTCAGTTGTTATTCCATTCACTTCATAGCTCATGCACAGTCCCTTCACACTTTTTTTTTCTGTGTTTTGCAGGAAAGTAGCAGAGAACATAAAAGAAGACCAGGGGAAGGGCGTGGTGCTGGCTAAGCCTCAGGGTGGCGGCAACAACGACAACGCCTGTGTACGCTGCAACAAGACCTTCTTCTTTCTGCTTAACAGGAAGGTGGGTACCATCACAAGCTGTTGTCTTATAAATTGTCTTAAACATTGAGAATAGCTATGCAGCAAGTTTAAACTGTAATTTTCAACACAAGAAATTTTTGACTGTACAACTCCAGTCTTTGTAAAGGAATGAAGGAATGAATTGAGGAATGAATTGAGAATAGCTGTTCCAATCTGTATAGACAACACTTATGTCTATTTTTTGGTTATTGGGTAACCTTGTCACTTCTGTCTTGACTTCATTTTACAATACTTAACGTAATTCTCTGTCAATTCTCTTTCAATATAGTTCTGTTCAGTATATGGGCATGTAAATACCGGTGCTAAACTACAACTGAACTGTAAGCTCCTAAGTATTAGTGACCCATTTTTACAGCACAATTCATGTTCTGCTCACCATTGCATTCAAAATTTAAGATGACTCTTCTAAACACATCTGATGGAGTATATAATTATCTGCCAAAGGTTTTTATAGACTGAAGTAGTAATGATAAGGTTGGATTAACTCAGAATTAAATCCTAAGTTTGTACTTCTGTATGTTTGCCCAGATCCGATGTGCAGACTGTAACAACTATGTGTGTAAGGACTGCTCAGCTCTGGACAGTAAGGACAACGTGTGGGTCTGCAGCTTCTGCCAGAGAGTCAGGTGGGTGCATTATAATTATAGTTCACAAAGTTTGGGATCCAAAACCTGGACTGCATGTCATGATTTGTAGCTGTTAGTAATAGTAGTAGTAGTAGTAGTTATATATATCTATACATTGTATATATCTATATATACACATGACCGCTTTTCAACAAGGTCGAGGGTGAGGGAAGGGCCACAGATTACAAATCAAACCAAAAAGATATAATACAAAATAAATAGTAAATCATCAGTCCGTTATCAGTCCAATTGCCAATTGTTAGTGTTCCAGAATCTTCAGTTTTCATCCAATAAGCCCTATCCAAGTTGTCAAATGTACAGTAGCTGGATGCCTTCCATAGCAAATCAATGCCAGAGAGTTAGGTGGGTCAGAAAGCTTTTCCATAATGTGAACAATATTTCCAGTCAGAGAGTCAGAGACTCCAACACATGCTACATAATGTAACCCAACACCACAGGGTGTCTGTTACAGCACCAGTTACCAGTTGACCTCATGTTTGGAGAAGAAGAAGAAACAGAGCAAAAACAGTACTATACTTTGATTCATATTTTCCTTCAGTGAAAGTAAAGTTAACATAATTATGATAATGACTAGTACAGAACTGTTGTACCAGTATTGGTTTAACAAACATGCACTTTAGATGCAGTACACTGGGCTAGCTCTTCAATATCCAACCCTGTATCCCATATCAGAGCAGTCAAATCTACAGTTACCGTACCTGACTGTCTCCCCTGGCAAATTAACAACACTGTAAAACTAATTAGGGGGAAACTTTCGATTTCCACTAAGTCAAAATGCCTCTGTTGTCACATGGAAATTAAGACTTCAAATGGAACTACAGAAAAGGTGAAAATGTCTGCTGCCGACAGCTCAACTAACAACCACAACATCCTCTAATTACGACTCTAGACACGACTGTTATAGGGAAAATGGCGTGCAGCGATGTAAAAATCAAAACCTGAAACATCAGCGATGGATTTTCCAGGGTACCTCATCCATCACATTGTAATTTGACACCTTCATTTGGCGTGTAATTTGATCTCCGATGAGCCGGCTTAATGCTGTGAATGTTAAACTGGTCTTAAAGAGAGAAGATGGGGACATTTTGTGAGAATGCTGCCTTAAGATTTGCACTGATGGAGGCTAAGACAAGAAGATTCTACTGCTGCCTGAAATGATCTAATAAATTGCATCTTTTCTTTCTCTGCCAAATAGCTTGGGCAGGATTTTAACCCCTCACCTTATGATCCAAACCCTTACAGTGTTAGTGACACTGATGACTTAAATACAACATTTCCTGGTCATGATTACATTCAAGCATGCATAATAAGTGTTATTCAATGAACATAGACATTTCTACAAAAAAAAACATTCTGATCGTATCAAAATGGCACAAATCATAATTCCAGTTCTTGATTTCCACCATGGATCCAAATTATATAGATTCAACCAAATTTTCAGTCACTTTGAACACTCTGTTTGGAGCCTGGTACTGTAGCTTGCCAAAAAACCATCTCACCATGGTAACTAGTGCTGTTACAGTAGCAGACACCTTGTGGTGTTGGGTTACACTATTAAGCAAGTAGTAGGACAGAGTTAGAGGGGCTGGTCACCATATATATATATATATATGAAGATGTTTGAGTATGAGTAAACAGACGTCGGCAGCTGTAGTTTATTAGGCCAGACCATGTGAAGGTAAACTTTATGCTTTTGCTTTGCAAATATTACTTTAAGTTTCTAGTCGTTCAATTGTTTTTTTTATCTATTTATCTATCTCCCAGAGAGCTGAAGACCCAGTCTGCGGAGTGGTTCTACTCCAACATCAAGCAGAGATTCAAAAGGTTCGGCAGTGCAAAGGTCGTCAGGTCACTCTACAAGCGCAAGGGGGAGAGATCTGGAAGTAAGTGTCTTAAAGACTTTTCAAACTTTGTAATTATGTCTTAGTAGACAACACAAATACACATTTCTTCCTACAAATGGTTTAGAATATTCATCAATCGGTGACTGTTTTTGAAACGCTAGGTAGAAAGTATACGCATACATGTACCTCGTCCAAATTTTTTATGTCGACTGTGTACATGTACATGTACATACATAGGTACGTGTTTCAACCTTTTGAAAACGGTCGCTCCTTGATGAATATTCTACTAACTGTTCATCTTACCTAACTGGTGAACCTCTTCAACGATATTCTCACAAATGATTTTTATAATGTTTTAAGACATACAATGTTTTCCTGTGTGACACCAGTGCCACCTTGTGGTTTGTGGCATAAGTGCAGCAGAGTACACAACTACATGTAAGTGGTAAGAGATAGTAGATTAATTCTACCAGCTTTACATGGCTATACAATTGAACCAAACTGTCAGCCACATGCCTTGTAACCTTAGCCAATCACAGACATCCTTTTACCAATCCATCTGATCAAGAGATAGCAAGCCAATCAGATCTTCCCTTTTAAACCTGTCGGCAGAACAGGTTCGACCACTTTCTTGTGAGTAAACAAAGGATATCCAGATGCCATTTTCTCAGAAAGGGCAAATCTGTTTTAAACCCACCCTACAAAAACTTCTCGAATACACTTTTCAACTTTGTTTAAACACCATCTTCTAACCTAGACATAAAGTTTCATTTTTTGATACTTGTCAACCATATGAAAGTGTGATGTCTAATATTAGGAGTGATCTATCAGCGTTTTGTGTCAGTTGAGCCAAATTAAGCCCAAACATGCCCCGAGGCATCCGGCCTTTCCATGTACCAATTTTACTTTGTTGCACACACAATTGAATATGTTAGCAGGGAGGCCCCATTTCTGGTTGGGAACGGGTAGAAAAGTCTTCTATTGACACACCAAAAGTACTGTGACTTTTTAAAGTTCTTCTACAACTATACTTACGAACAAACAATATATATAGAGCTTATTCACCACACGTCATCATGACGTCACGACCCCTCATGTCCCGTGCGACGCCATTTTGGGGCTACAGCGCCTACAGCGAGTTTCCAAGCGTTGAAATGGCCGACAAACGTTAGGTAAACTGTCCTTTGTCCTATTACACGAAGAGTTTACCACCACTCATACCTCTCGTTACTGGAACAAAATAAAATCTGTTGGGATTGACCCGTTTTTGTTGAGTTTTGATCAGTCTGCCTGATCGAGACGGCGTCTACCGCCAGCGGAGTCCATTGACGCGACTTAGCTTCGTATTTGGTACTGGGCCGAAGTTTTTACACACAACATCGGTTCAAACCCTCTAAGAGTCTGGAAGCGTTGTATCAGGATGTGTAGAGAGTGTTGTGGGACATGCAGTTGCGTGGTGACAAGTACGTTGTAGTCGGGATACGCAAAAGGTCGCTATTTTGGAACAGCCCCGGACTGTGTCTGGATAATAACAAACAAATGCGGGGCCATCAGCCGCCGGCCGCCATCCTCAGTCCGCACTGCCGCGACTGTGGCTGGACAAGGTGAGTGTTACAAGTTGCCAGTGCCCTGTTCTACATGGACATTTACCACAGAGTAAAGGGACAGGTAGCTCCGAGTCCAACATTTTACCGTGTTCATGGCTACCCACGTTTCAATCTACATGTACATGTACAGCCCCGTACGCCGCGCCAGGATTAAACACACCGATTTCTTATCAGCAAAGAAAGACTGAAAAGCCAATCTTGACAACATGAAAAGTGGACACGGAGCCAGAACAACCCCAAGGACAATGTTACTAACAAGAAGAGTGTCCAAAACGTAGATTGCGGCCCAAAATACACAACTATCGCCAAGAGTTTGCATAGCATTGCATAGCGATAGCATAGCGATAGCCCCAAAATGGCGGACGCCAGGGGGAAAGTCACGTGACAATCTGTGGTGAATAAGCCCTATAATATACGAATGAACTTACATACAAGTGTATGCCTTTGGATGGGTCAACATGTTGAGTTTAACGTTTTTAAATCTAAACATTCTTTTAATAGTGTTCTTCCGAAAATAGTTTCATCACTGGTCGGTAGAACATATTTTAGGATATTAGGGATTTTCTTTTACACAGACAGTAGTGACTCTCTTAGTCTGACCTTGCTTATGTGAGGAACGTATGCAGGGTGAGAGGTACTGGTGGTCATGTAAAAAAATCCCTATATCCATATAATATGTATTTGCCTATTATTTAGTACTTTCTGTACTTTCCCGCATCTGATCAGGTGAGTCATCTGACTGGGTTGTCTACTGTGATTAGGTAGGGTGGAGCAGTGATTACTATGTTATTAGGCCACACCAATTTAATTTGTTGGTTCTCGGATTCGCCTCTTCGTTTTTTTCTGATTTGCAAAAAAAAAAAAAAATTTGATTCTGGTCCTGAATCAACTGAAAAATGCTCATGTTTTGCCCCCAACAGTTGAGGAAAGTTCTTTTCTTCCTACTTGTTACAGTTTTCCCATCTATCATTGCAGTGGTTTGATTAAAAGTTCAAAATTCAATGTTTAAATTTTAACCCAGCCTTTTGTGTTGACTTCATGGCTCATTATGTAGCATTTAAGCCTATAATAGGATGCCTAGGCCTGTTTTTATTTTTATTTTTTTTCGCCCTGTCGCTTCATATTTTTTCTGAAAAAATCCGAGAACCAACAAATTAAATTGGTGTGGCCTTATCATGCTAATGCAGCGTCTGAAAAGTAAGAGTCTGGCACTTTTCCATCGAGAACATAGTTATCGAGACTCATCATGACAAACTGAGAAGGTGTGATTGTTTCAAAGCTCCCAAATGTTCCAAATGTTGAAAGTTTTTTTAAGAATTTAGAAGATAAGAAATTAGCATAAGCACACTCAAGTGTTTCTGCAAGGCTTTAGACCTTTTTCTTTTTTAAAAGTCACTCAAGAAGACAAGTTCCAAAACTAGACTGTCAAATGACACTTCTTCAAAGAGTGTTGAAGACAAGAAATTGGAAAAAAACACAGGTGTGTCAACAAGCATTTTTACCTGCCCATGTGTCATTTCAAAAAGTCACACAGGTAAGCCCTCACCTGCCCCTCCCACTAATTAACCTGAACATAACGATCTGTCCCGCTGGCCAGTAGGGCGGGAAATTGTCCCATTGAGGCGTCACAAAGGTGATTCCGGCCTCGTAAAGACGCTCGCGATTCCCACGCTTACGAGACGTTTTACGGACGCAGATCGGAGTTGAGACCAACAAACTTTGCAAACTTGGAGCATTTTATTCCACACAAGCCTCGGGATTGACAATTTGGCTAGGATCCGGAATGAACCAACTTTGGGACCACAGTGGGCTGAGATTGTGAGTGAAATTCCTGACACTGTCACTATCGTGGGAGGGAGTCTTATAAACATACAAGCTGGAAGAAAGGTCTGAATGCTTATAAGACATTCTAGAGACGAGTTGACACCAGCAAACTTTTCGTACTTGGAGCATTTTATTCCACACAAGACTCAGGATTGAGAATTTTGCTACTAGAGGAATGAGCCAACATTGGGACCACTGTCGGCTGAGATTGTGAGTGAAATTTCTTACAGCGTCATGTAATTATCCTTGGAAGACTTACAACCATATGAGCTTGCCGATAGGCCTGAAAACTGGACTCTCGGCAGGCAAGCAAAGTTAGGAAAGTCTTGGATGTTCGTTTTGCAAACTAGGATCAACCATTTGGATCCAAACTAGCCAACCCCGACATAGATTTGTGAATATTTTGGGTTGAGATTGTAGTAATTTTGCCTGAAGACATCTTGGATGTGAGTGCCTGGATCTTAACAACAACAAAGTAAGAAGGAAGGTGTGAAAACAAGACTGTTCACAAGCAAGGAAAGTACTTCAAGTTGTGTCTAAGTTATTTTGTGTTACCGGTAAACCTGGGATCAACTCAAAAGCCTGGCATCCTGTCGACATTGTTTATAGTCACTTTGGATCATTGAATATGCTTCTTGAACTTTCCTTATCTTAGAGAAGATCACAAAGACTGAAGGAAACCAGGACCACACCTTGCCATTCTAAGACATTTCTGGTACTCAGATTGCTGTTTTCTGTGCAGTTTAAACCATTTCAGTGCCTAAAAACTCGGGACAGAAGAAAAGTGGGCAGGTCCTATGGGTGGACATTGGAATGTGTGTCGTGAGTCACCGTGTTTGTGGACAGTGTTCCAGTAGGTCTCATGTTAGGACAATGCAGTGTATAAACATGTATGCAAGTTGAACATTTGAACCAGGTAACTTTGTGAAAACATACCTGAAATTTCTTTTGGAGGAAGCAAAATTTTTTCACAAATCAAAGGAATACCAGCAAATTATTTAGGATTTCTGGATTAGCACAATTTTTCACAGACTAAGTTCAGGGTACTTGTTGGTCTCTTGTCAAGACACTGCAGTGTATATACATGTATGCAGGTTGAACATTTAAACCAGGTAACTTTGTGAAAACATACCTGAAAGTTCTTTTGGAGGATGCTAAATGCAGTTTGAATTTTTCAGGAAGCAATCAGTAAACAGACAGGCAACATATAATTCCTAAAAACACCAGCAGTTGGTAGGACACCAAATTGATGATCAGTTTTGTGGTTTGCAGTTCGAGAAATTGTTGAAAGGTTGTGATATAGTCCCTGTTTAAAACATTTGTCACCTCTGGGTTTGACTTCTTGTCCTTTTAACTTCTATGAACTATATAGAGGTGTTATCCCAGCTTAACATACTGCAATTTTGAAGATATTTAGGATTGTTAGCGGCTTTTTTTTACTTCATTCTTAACGATCTAAAAACTTTCTCAACCTGGGATTTGGACAGATCTGTCTGTTTTGTGGTGAGTTGTGTGAAAACTACCACGTCACAGAGCAAAAACATAGTAATTATCAGGGCGTAGATTGCTGGTTGTGCCAAAAGTGTTTGAAAAGTCTGTAATTTGTCTCCCATAGTTGCAAATCCCTACAAATTTACGGTGTCTTCACTCTTCCAAATTCCAAACATCTGACTCACAAGAAAGAGTAGAGAGAAGTTTTTTTCAGCTGCATTGTTGCCTGTGTAGTGTGACAAATTGTCGATGAAAGATTTTTTAAAACAAATTTATAGTATAAGGCAAAGCAACCACTTCCAGGTACCGAACTAAGCACAGGTTACTAGTACAGCATCAGATTCTCTTCTTTTTTTATTGAAATTGAGGGAAAGTTTTTTTTCAGCTGTATTGTTACTTTTGTAGTGTAACAGGTGGTCTTTGAAGGATTTTCTTTACAAATTTGCTTAGTACAAGGCAAAGAGACCACTTCTAGGCACTGAACTAAGTTCCTGTTACTGAAACAGCCTCTCTTCTCCCTAAGTCAAAAACATCAGTGTTGGAGACAAGTTGGACTCACTGAGAGTGAGAAGTAAATAATCCAATAGTATCACAGAGTTTCAGAAGGACTGATATTTGAAGCATCTTTTGCTGATACTAACAGTAACTGCAGAAACTTATATTGAATTTCGTGACATTTGCTTTCACACCATAACTCAAGATGACTGACTACACATGTCTCCAAAACATCTCAGAAAGACCCAGACATGTCCACAACAACAAAGACTCAACCACTGCCACAAACAGGGACCACGGTAGTAGACACCATGATCACACCTTCTTTACTCACATATACGATTGCATGGAGGACAGAAACATGCCACCAAAAAAACCTGACTGCGGCGACCACGTACGGTTAGCTCTCGATCTCACTCCAGTCATTTACAGCATTCGACGGGCAAAAAATGAGGCTTACGTCATCCAAAACCGGCTAAAATGGATGAAGAAGAGCAAGAGCACGCCTGATTTGAGCCGTCTTGGGGATGAGATCTTGTTTTTGGAAGGATTTGCTGAGTCGTCGGCAAAGTTAGACACCCGAGGATGCTCTCACACATACTCACGGTCGCGTGCGCATCAGCGGAGAGGTGACTGTCCGTACTGTGCAAGAGTTCGCTCAAACTCGGCGCCGAATGTTCGAGAGAAGAACGAAACACTCACAGGACAGTCTGAGAACCTTCCGAGGGAAAAATCGGGCTCACAAAACGATCTTAGAAGCCCAACAAGATGGAGGAGTGAAGAAGACGTTGTGGATTGCAGTAAGAATGTGATAACAACACGCTACCAGTCTCACATGAAGATAGACATCAGTGGTGATTCTAGAGCACCAAATTCTCAGGAAATTGAGACAAAAGAAGTTGCAGAAGACAAGAAAGAGGAGAAGAAGATAGTTAGAGAGGAGCTTTCAGTACGTTTGGAAAGTGGTGAACAAAACAAGAGTAAGAGCAAAGACATTAAGGACATCAATCTCGGTAAAATTACAAGCAGGACAGAAGAAATGCAGCACACAGACCGAGAACTTTCTACAACTACAGCAAAATCTACTGGAGAGAGCAAAGACAGGAAATCAACTGTTACAAGAAGAGCACAAGCAAACAAAGAGCTTTCAGATATTCCTAAAATCCCAACCAAAACAGACGAAATGCAGTACACAGACCAAGAACTTTCTACAACTACAGCAAAATCTACAGGAGAGAGCAAAGACAGAAAAGCAACTGTTACAAGAAGAGCACAGACAAACAAAGAGCTTTCAGATATTCCTAAAATCCCTACCAAAACAGAAGAAATGCAGCACACAGACCGAGAAATTTCTACAACCACAGCAAAATCTGCAGGAGAGAGCATAGACAGGAAACCAACTGTTACAAGAAGAGCACAGACAAACAAAGAGCTTTCGGACATTCCTAAAATCCAGAGCAAAACAGAGGAGTTACAGCACACAGATGAACCACTTGCAACCACCACTGCAAAATCTAAAGAGCAGGGCAAAGACTTGGGTAGAAAATCAACAATTACAGAGAGAGCAGAAGAAATAAAACAAGACAAAGTGGTACAACCACCTCAGAAGCTTCCAGATTCTCATGAAGAAAATCCGAAGACTGAAGCAACAACAGAGAAGGACAAGTTTGTTCCTAAAAAAGTAGAAAAGCCCCCTCCCAAGAAAATTGATCTCAAAGGGTATTACTCTATAGAAAACCTGTTCCAGAACAGGAGCAAGTGGCTCTCAAGAAGCCAAGATGATCTCCTAGAAAAAGATTCACCAAAAAAGTCAAGGAGTCAAGAGAATCTGCTAAAGCAAGGGTCACAGAAGAAGTTTAGCAAAGATGGAGACAAGAAGACAAGCAAAAGTGTCTCAAGAAGCCAAGATGATCTCCTACACAAAGATTCACCCAAAAAGTCAAGGAGTCAAGAAAATTTGCTAGATGAAGGTATGCAGAAGAAGTTAAGCAAAGAAGGAGACAAGAAGGCATTCCAAAGTATGTCAAGGAGTCAAGAACGTCTCCAGGATAAAGGTTCACAGATTAAGAAGTTTTCAAGGAGTCAAGAAGATCTTCTAGATGTAGATTCTCGTAAGACGTTTAGCAAGGATGGAGACAAGAAGGCATCGCTAGCCTCACCTACAAGGACAAGGCTATCAAGATCTGAAGAAAACCTGATCAGCGATGAGAACTCTAAGAAGAGGCCTGAGGTTGGAACTTTGACTATTGACCCGTCAAAGTTCTCTGCTACAAACATTGAAGTTTTACGAGAAATTCCCAACGTTCAGGCAAATCTTGTCAAGGAGAGGATTTCTCTGTACGAGTCTTTTGTCGAGGAGGCTCCTTCGGTCGAGATTCGTTCCAAGTCTCTCCCAAGGAACGTGTCTAAGACACAAGGTAACTTAAGGTCAAGGTCGCTGCCAAGAAATGTGTATGAGAAGTTTGAAGGAAGAAAATCTGAAGAAACTGTAGTTAAGAAACCCACAGCGGCTGCAAGGAGAAGCAGAGGCTTGAGCAGAAGAGCTGACGCCTTGAAGAAAGGGAAAGTTCCTTCAGGTGATCTGAAAAGGGAAAGTAAGACTAAGAAGGAGGTCTACAAGCCCAAGGTGGCTGAAGAAACTCCTAAAAAAGATGTCAAGGATTCTTCAATGTCTCAAGATGTCAAATCTATTCATCAGTCAAGAAGCAGATGTTATGGTACAAAAGAAGAAATGTCCTCGGAGTCAAGGTCAAAAACATTTAAAGAAGAGACAAAAGAAACCAAGAAGTCTTCACCTCCTAAGGATGTCAAGAATTCTTCAACTTTGGATAAGGATGCCAAACCCATTCAGCAGTCAAAAAGCAGACATTTTTATGGTACAAAAGAAGAAAGTTCCTTGGAGTCTAAGTTAAAAACTTTCAAGGAAGAAACAAAAGAAACTAAGAACGATTCCAAGACTTCTTCAGCTGCCAAAGATGTCTCACCTTTCCAGGTGAAACAAAAAGCAAGAAGTAAAAGTTCAGAGAAGACAGAAAAGCCTAAAGCAGTTACACAGTCGCTGGTGGATGACATAGAAGATGATTATGTGATGCTTCACAAAGTCCGTAGGAGTGACAAAATCCCTGAATCATCCGAAGGTCTAAAAGCTGTGGAAGAAAAACAGCCACAAGTTGAAGAGAAGGTTGAGAAAATGAAATACCCCCGAGTCGAGGGTGACGCTTTCATTCTCACGAAAATCCGGACAACTCAACTTATGGAGGACGAAGAAGATACAAAAACGAAACCGACCAAGAACTGGTCAAAAGGAACTAACGGTCTGACCACAGCAGTAGCCGGATATGCACTGAATAGTACAGAGGGGAAACTTGTGAATGCGAAGCCTGTGTGGATTGATACAGGATGGCCAGAGAAGGGAGAACTAGATGACGGGTTCTATACGGCAAAATATGGATGGATCGAGCCACAGAAACCCAGGACTGTACAGGAGGGAATTTTCCTGGCTAAGATGGTCTGGGCAGGTAGGATTTCTTGTGAATTCTTCTTGATTTTATTTATCAAAGTTGTAACTGTAATGCAGTACATGTGGGACACAGGCAGCTGTTGCTGGTGTTGTGTCCCACACATAGAGACAAATACAAGACAGGACAATACTCATTGTCAGTGAAGTCAGGACTCAAACTCTTGGTTCCAAGTCAAGCACTCTGCCGTTACGCCACAAACCCCACACCTCAGAATTTTTCTTAGAGGGTGACGGATATTCAAAAAGATGGTAAAATCCTTGAAAAGTTTGAGATAACTTAATATAGTTTAGATGTATTATGTGGTAGTTATGTGAATTCAAAGCCTCAACTAAGATACATCACATTAAATGTGGTTTATAGTCTGTGAATGATTTCATCAGGTTGGTGAATGATTGAAATATTCATCAACTTCTTCATTCACAACCACTTGTTTAACAGGCCAATGCACACAATACAGAAACCTCAGATAACTGCATACTATTAGATACTTACATGTAGTTTCCTACATGTGAGCATTTGAATTTCTGGATCAACCTTTTCAAACTGTTGTCATTTTTTGTAGTGAAGATTGGAGTTAAATCAAAAACGTAGGGCTTCTTGAAAAGTCTAGATGAAGATCTGCCCCAAAGTTTTCTAAACCTTCCCTTCTGCCAAGACCTGGCAAGAAATTTATGACTTTAACCAGAGATAACATGGCAAGAAATTCAAAAAGCTCATTCTTGACTTCTTTTACCAGTAATAAGGTAAACTTGCCAGAGGTGAATATTTTGGATTGTTTTCCCACGCATGTCCTGCAATGACCTTTCTCTGCACTGTTTTAGATCTCTTTAAGTAGGATAACAAGTTGATCTGTCAAATCCTTAAGCTTAAAGGTAACATAATCATGATCAATGACATTCGTCCCAACCAAATCCTGTGATTATAGGATAACAATCTCTAGAATTACACTGGAATTTCCCTTAAGATTCATTTAATTAATTTATTAAAATAGTTTCTTTAGAGCTAACAAACAGCCCATATAGTAATAAGGTTTTTCCTTTTATTCTCTAACTCCAATCAGGGATTTTGGTCAGGTTTTTTTGGGGATGGCTTTTCCACAAATCTTTCTAATCAATTCAGTGGTTTACTTAAATGTTCAAAATTCATTGTTTAAATTGCAAACCAGCCTTGTATGCTGTCTTCATGGCTTGTATTTTAGCATATTGGGCTATTATAGGATGACTATGCTTCTTTTTCACAAAAGAATCTGAGAACCAACAAATTGAACTGGAGTGACCTTAAATTGTTGAATCGCAGCAGTGCTGATAGTTGCCAGGTGTGCCCTGAGGGTACCTGTGTTACCTGCCAGTCACCTGTCCTGTAGAACAACAGGTGTGCTCACCTGGAACGGTTCCCAGGACCTCACCTGTGCTGGTGGGTCACCTGAGATCGTTCTGACCTTGGGTGAGCTGAATGTTGGAGGTTAAGTGTCCGCTGGAATTAGTGTCATGTCACTGCAACTGAAAGAGACTGGCCTAACTTCTGACACCAAGTAGTAAATAGTAGAGGGGATTCATTCCTGAGCTACCGACATCTTGCACACGCAGTCGTCCGTCAGTAAGACATCTGGAGCCGCATAGTTCCCGTTTAGAACTTTTATTCAGCCTGTCACACGACACCAAGTAGCATACATGTATGCCAACACTACAAAATGCACATGTCCACATGTCCACCAGACCTGAAAAAGATTCATCTTCTTTCCACCATCAGGACTTCTGCATGTAGCTAGAACCTTGTCATGTCAGTGCAACTGAAAAAGACTGGCCTGACTTCTGACACCGTGTAGCATATGCCAACACACTTCCTGACGGAAAGCATTCTTTAACGTTAACTTAAAGGCAGGTAATGTGGCCTTGAGATAGATGCCTTTGATAGCTCTGGTTAGAACTTAAGTGTCTGCTGGAGTTAGTTAGTGGAAAAAGACTGGCCTGACTTAGTACTGACACCAAGTAGCATATAGGTTAGTCTATTGCAAGTGAACAACTGGCCACCCACAGACTGAATTGTGTTCTTACATACATAAGGAAATGTAACTACAAGTTGCACAATGCTGTTATCTAAAACTATGTCCAACACATTCAATATCATTGTTAACTCATTAGTCAACATCTATTCCTTAGGTCTGGTTAGAAGTTAAGTGTCTTCAGGAGTTAGTGCCATGTCAGTGCAACAGAAAAACTGACTAAGTCTGGGCACTGGGCAGAATCTCGTCTGGCCTCAGCTCGGGTCCGAGCATCTGGGTTCGTGTCGTCTCATCCTCAGCTGTTCTGGGGGTGTCGATGTCTTAGGTGGCTGGTCAGGCCTAGAGAAGTATAAAGGATGGAATAACTGGGCAGAATAACTAGTGATTAACTGCTTGTACAGTTATGTACTGGCAAATAAGTAGTCACTCTCTTGAAATTCAATGTTGTTTCTACCCAGTAAAAGCTTAGTCCATCTTTTCACCATTGCCACTTTGTGACATTTTGTTCACTCAATTTTCTTCCTTTGGGGGTTGTCACATGAGGTCACATATAACCTTGACTTTCAAATACTCAGTACCTCCCATCCTGACTTATACACAGTCAGAAGTCTTGGACATCTAACACTGAGGTAGAACCACTACACATGTAAATATTGATTGAATGGTTGGTGAATAGATTTTGCTTTATTGATTGATTTTATCTGTTACAACATCATGATCAAACAGTGATCATGACTTGTACAACATTGACTTGATTGTTATATTACAGCATGAGACAGCACTAGAGCTGTGTACCGGTATGCAGTACCGATACTGTACCGGAAAAATTGATTAGGTACAGGTCCAAAATACCTACTCCCTCAGTACCGGTACTGTACCTAAACAATTTCACACCAATTTTATGCCTATTTGTGACCTCAAATGTGTATAATGGTGGTTAACAATGGGTCCCTGTGTAAGGACAGCGTGTTCATGAACAAAACACATAGTTTTGCCTATATTTTATCTGAGCATTCGCCATAAACAAAGAATAAACCTTAACTATCAAGTTTATTTATGTTTTTTTGTTATTGAAGGAGTTCAGAAGACCATATAAATTGGTCGAATTGTTCAGGTACAGGTTCAGGTCCGGACCTGTACCTAAACCTGTGTACCTGTACCTGTACCTGTACCTAAAATTTGTTTAGGTACACAGCTCTAGACAGCACATGACCCCAACTGCATAGTGCATGATAAATCCAGTCATCAGCCAACAGTCACTAAGATTAGAATATCTATAATTGATTGATTGTTGAATGATTGTTTTCTTCCAGTATCAGACAGTGATCATGACTCCACTAACACAACATCTGGTAGACTCAGACATTGGCCAACATTCTAGGAATATCTATTGATCGATTGATCATTGATAAGTTTTTTTTATTTTTCTGTTCCAGCGTCAGACAGTGACCATGACTCCACATACACTGAGCCCTACAGACTTGCCCCCAAAATCAGCCTACCTCCCTGTTGATTGTTGATTGATTGATTTTTATAGATTATTGATTAATTATCGGTTATTGTATTTTTCTGTTCCAGCGTCAGACAGTGACCATGACTCCACGTACACGGCTCCCGGCAGAATCGGCCCGCGACCCCGACCGACCTCCCCAACCTCGGACGCCGGCTGCCAGACGGACCCGGAGTTCGCTTTCTCCGACACGGAAGTGCAGACCGACGGGCTCGACAAGTTTGCATACAACAGTCAGTACAATTTTATATTGATTTGAAAGACCTTAGACTAGATTTCAATGATTTCAGTTTAACCCTTGTCCTACAGAGCCCATATGTAAAAAAAATGTAATACATGTAAATGTATATGGGTTGCACATACATGTACAGTACCATCCATATAGCACCCTGTATAGGTACAGGTTGGGAGTATTTTTCATGCACCACATCACACCACAGCGAAACCTAACAAATGCGGAAGTAACTACTACGTCACTTTGTTGTGTCAAAAATGCCAGTAGGACAAGGGTCTGAAAACATATAAGGCAAGATTATCATTATGTATAATTTTTGCAACAGTTTACTACAATCTTTTCTTGTTGATGACATTCCAGTAACCTGGGGATACCAAATCTTATGTATGAACAGTTGAGAACCAGACTGAGCTTACAAATGTACCTGCAATGGCCTTTTAATGACTTTCTTTTTGTACACCGTAACAACAGCTAACATGTCATTTCATACAGAGACTTCCTACACATAACTGGTATGAACCCTGGAAGATTAGCCTTTTGGCTAAAAAAGGATAACGAAATAAAGAGAAATAAAGAGATAACTTAAAGGATAAAAGCATCATTGTAGATCATTCCGGTTGATCAATGAAATATTCTTCTTCACAGGAAGAGACCCGACCTCAGTGGAGAACTTCAAGAGCCAGATTGAGACCATCGTCACGGCGATGGCACAGCCCATTGTGTCAGCGGGTAAGTTCAACACTGAATTTTTGGTACTTTTGCTTATGACGTTTTATTATGTTTTGAGAATTGAGATTTGACTTGTCTTCTTTGTTGTGACCAGTGGGACATTAGCTCGTAAGCTAAAACTGGACCAGGATCACTTTCCTTTCCCATTTCTACGTA
>NW_017802858.1:220678-228505 GCF_001625305.1 Branchiostoma belcheri
CTTCTGCCAAGACCTGGCAAGAAATTTATGACTTTAACCAGAGATAACATGGCAAGAAATTCAAAAAGCTCATTCTTGACTTCTTTTACCAGTAATAAGGTAAACTTGCCAGAGGTGAATATTTTGGATTGTTTTCCCACGCATGTCCTGCAATGACCTTTCTCTGCACTGTTTTAGATCTCTTTAAGTAGGATAACAAGTTGATCTGTCAAATCCTTAAGCTTAAAGGTAACATAATCATGATCAATGACATTCGTCCCAACCAAATCCTGTGATTATAGGATAACAATCTCTAGAATTACACTGGAATTTCCCTTAAGATTCATTTAATTAATTTATTAAAATAGTTTCTTTAGAGCTAACAAACAGCCCATATAGTAATAAGGTTTTTCCTTTTATTCTCTAACTCCAATCAGGGATTTTGGTCAGGTTTTTTTGGGGATGGCTTTTCCACAAATCTTTCTAATCAATTCAGTGGTTTACTTAAATTTTCAAAATTCATTGTTTAAATTGCAAACCAGCCTTGTATGCTGTCTTCATGCCTTGTATTTTAGCATATTGGGCTATTATAGGATGACTATGCTTCTTTTTCACAAAAGAATCTGAGAACCAACAAATTGAACTGGAGTGACCTTAAATTGTTGAATCGCAGCAGTGCTGATAGTAGCCAGGTGTGCCCTGAGGGTACCTGTGTTACCTGCCAGTTACCTGTCCTGTAGAACAACAGGTGTGCTCACCTGGAACGGTTCCCAGGACCTCACCTGTGCTGGTGGGTCACCTGAGATCGTTCTGACCTTGGGTGGTTTGAATGTTGGAGGTTAAGTGTCTGCTGGAATTAGTGTCATGTCACTGCAACTGAAAGAGACTGGCCTAACTTCTGACACCAAGTAGTAAATAGTAGAGGGGATTCATTCCTGAGCTACCGACATCTTGCACACGCAGTCATCCGTCAGTAAGACATCTGGAGCCGCATAGTTCCCGTTTAGAACTTTTATTCAGCCTGTCACACGACACCAAGTAGCATACATGTATGCCAACACTACAAAATGCACATGTCCACATGTCCACCAGACCTGAAAAAGATTAAATCTTCTTTCCACCATCAGGACTTCTGCATGTAGCTAGAACCTTGTCATGTCAGTGCAACTGAAAGAGACTGGCCTGACTACTGACACCAGGTAGCATATGCCAACACACTTCCTGACATAAAGCATTCAACCTTAAAGACAGTGGCCTGGCTAGAATTTAAGTGTCTGCCTGAGTTAGTGTGTGTCAATGCAACAGAAAAACTGGACTGTTGCAGTAGATAAAAGTGTTTGCTAGCTACTTGAGTGTGACAGCAGGGCAACAGAAAGACTGTGTCTAAATCTGGGCACCCAGTAATATAACTGGTAAACTGACATGCTGAAAGAAAGAAAGTCCTAAAGCCTTAAATAAAATACACTAAGTCTTAAGACTTAGAGGAAACAAACCAGTTAAAAAAATTTAAGAAACAAAATCTGCAGATCACATAACACGATAAGTATATAATTTTTAACATCCCATCTCTGACCAACAGTCAAACTAACATACATGTAGTTTCATGACACACAGTGATCTCCCCATTGAATATTTTTGATTATTGATTGACTATTGATTCATTTATTGATGATTTTGTTATATTCCAGCCTCAGACAGTGACCATGGCTGCAGCTACATGGTGCCTAGTAGACTGGCCAACAGTCTAATATTAGAATATCTATTGATCGATTGATTATTTTGTTCCAGCAACAGACAGCTACCATATGACTCCACCTACACAGCGTCTAGAAGATTCAGTAAAGATTGATTATCAATTTATTATTGATAGATTATTGGTTATCGGTTATTGATCTGTTACAGCATCAGACAGTGACCATGACTCCACCTACACTGAGCCCTGCAGACTTGCCCCCCAAAATCAGCCTACCTCCCTGTTGATTGTTGATTGATTGATTTTTATAGATTATTGATTAATTATCGGTTATTGATTTTTCTGTTCCAGCGTCAGACAGTGACCATGACTCCACGTACACGGCTCCCGGCAGAATCGGCCCGCGACCCCGACCGACCTCCCCAACCTCGGACGCCGGCTGCCAGACGGACCCGGAGTTCGCTTTCTCCGACACAGAAGTGCAGACCGACGGGCTGGACAAGTTTGCATACAACAGTCAGTACAATTTTATATTGATTTGAAAGACCTTAGACTAGATTTCAATGATTTCAGTTTAACCCTTGTCCTACAGAGCCCATATGTAAAAAAAATGTAATACATGTACCTGTATATGGGTTGCACATACATGTACAGTACCATCCATATAGCACCCTGTATAGGTACAGGTTGGGAGTATTTTTCATGCACCACATCACACCACAGCGAAACCTAACAAATGCGGAAGTAACTACTACGTCACTTTGTTGTGTCAAAAATGCCAGCAGGACAAGGGTCTGAAAACATATAAGGCAAGATTATCATTATGTATAATTTTTGCAACAGTTTACTACAATCTTTTCTTGTTGATGACATTCCAGTAACCTGGGGATACCAAATCTTATGATTGTATGAACAGTTGAGAACCAGACTGAGCTTACAAATGTACCTGCAATGGCCTTTTAATGACTTTCTTTTTGTACACCGTAACAACAGCTAACAATAACATGTCATTTCATACAGAGACTTCCTACTCATAACTGGTATGAACCCTGGAAGATTAGCCTTTTGGCTAAAATAGGATAACGAAATAAAGAGAAATAAAGAGATAACTTAAAGGATAAAAGCATCATTGTAGATCATTCCGGTTGATCAATGAAATATTCTTCTTCACAGGAAGAGACCCGACCTCAGTGGAGAACTTCAAGAGCCAGATTGAGACCATCGTCACGGCGATGGCACAGCCCATTGTGTCAGCGGGTAAGTTCAACACTGAATTTTTGGTACTTTTGCTTATGACGTTTTATTATGTTTTGAGAATTGAGATTTGACTTGTCTTCTTTGTTGTGACCAGTGGGACATTAGCTCGTAAGCTAAAAACTGGACCAGGATCACTTTCCTTTCCCATTTCTACGTATTATAACAAACTATTGAGTTCGTGATCCCAGATATTTTCTTAATTTCTCTGTCTTTTTTATCTGCTGACAATTTTATCTGCCGTAGAAAATATCAAATTTAAAAGATGTAAATATGAAATTGCTACAAATAAGAGATTATCAAACCATGAAACCTTACGGGACCTTAGCTTAGTATCCATATAAGATAAGATAACATAAGATGAATGATTGTGTTTTGTAGAACCGTAGGTGACATTTCAATAAGGTTTCCATAATATTATGGTTCCTTTTTCCCTCTAACATTGTGCAGAGGCCTTTGAAAAATCTGCAGATGTCGTGTTTAACAGAATGATTTTTTTTCGCAGCTCTTGCAGCAGAGAGGCAACAGCAGTGACTGACTGTTTCCAAAATCATACCCAGTCGCTTGAGTAACATCTTTGACAAAGTGCATGATAATGACAAAGGTTTTAAAATTGATACATATACAGTATCAGGATACAGGATTAAGTTTTCTTACAGAGAATGGCTTTGAAAACTCTGCAGAAATCAGATGCTGTGTTTAACAGAATGATTTTATTTCACAGCTCTTGCAGCAGAGAGGCAGCAGCAGTCCCAGATGCCTCAGAATGGCTCTAACCCTCCGTCGTCGGGCGTCGCCAGCAGCCTGGGCATGGCCCTCAGGGTTGCCGAGGACGTGGTGGACTCTGCCATTGAGAAGGCGGGGAAGATAGCACGGCCACTTCCCACCACCAGAACATCCACTGTGAGTACATAAAAAAAATTATACTCAGCATTAATAAGCATAATTGATCAAAGCTTGAAAGGAGCACACAAAAAAATACTGGTAGATAGGAAAAAAATTGTCTTGTGTTCTTTGTCTGCCTTGGGAAGTGATTTGGCAAGATGACGCTTAATTTAGTATTGACACTAATGTGGAGGGTCTAGGATTATGATACTGATGGTTAATTGCTGTACTCTTGAGAGGTGATGGTCACCAGTACTAATGGCTAACTGCCGTACCCTAAAACGGTGATGGTGACAGTGGTGTTGAGGGTTCGGAGTGGGATATCATGGATAAACAGCTGATGGAAGAGTTGCTAAGCGATGTGATTACTGATAACTAATGGCTAACTGCTGTACTCCAGGACCTACATTTGTAAGTGGTGACAGTTACCAGTACTAACTGCTAACTGCCGTACCCTAGAATGGTGATGGTGACAGTGGTGTTGAGGGTTTGGAGTGGGATATGATTACCAGTACTAGTGGCTAACTGTATACTCCTGAGAGATGATGGTTACCAGTACTAATGGCTAACTGCCGTACCCTAGAACGGTGATGGTGACAGTGGTGTTGAGGGTTCGGAGTGGGATAGCATGGATGAACAGCTGATGGAAGAGTTGCTAACCGACGTGAAGGCCCAGTGCCTGAGGAAACTGGCTGGCGCTATAGTGGAGGAGGTGAGGTGGAGGGTGCTTGGTGTGTTCTGCTTAGTTTGGTGTTATCTCTATGATTTCTTTCCTGTAACTGTTACGGTTAAATGCCTTTCTTCCTCTTCTGCTCAAACCGTTCAGTGTTTTCTTTCTTTCCGCAGCCCTTCATTTAAGTTCGTTGTCCTATTGCGGTTTAGCTACATGTATTTGACTTCTTGTACGGTACCGTAACTTTTCTGTTGGCACAAAAAAGTTAATTATTGATACAAATATGTCTGTATTTCTACTCTTACTAGAGGAGATACTGTTATTATTACATCTAGTTTGACAATGGTTGATGGAACCAGATGTATTTCTGCTCCTTTTTCAAAACTGTCTTTTAATTCCTAATGAATCAAGTTTGAACTGCAATTTCAAACACAAGAAATTGGACTTACCGAAATTTTCAACTGTACAACTGACTCTTTGTTAAGGAATGAGCAATCCACCACTTCCGTGGCGTCACGCAGATAACACACATGACTCCGTGAGTGGTGGATCATAGGTGGAGATTGCAGTTCAAACTCATTTTGTAATGACTTCTACAAACACAGATGAACTTTCAAGGTAATTTAACTCCTGTTGCTTGAACCTGCTTCTGTAGATGGGGATACAGACAGAGCGGGACGGTCCATTCCTGGCTCCTGTGCAGGAGGAGAGGGAGGAGGAGGCTGAGACAGATGGCTCGGCGTTCCGGCCGCTGTCAGACCGGCTACGGAGGAAACGCGAAGAGAGTGTCAGGAAGGTGGAGCTGGACAACGAACCAGCTCTGCTGTATGAAGGTGACTAAGTCTTACTTACTGGCCTTAATGCCAGTCCCGGCATGTAGGGCAGCAGCCAAGGTTCTCCAGTTCCCTCTGTCCTGGGCTATTCTCTGGATGGTATCCCAAGTGTGGCTGAAGCTCTTTAGTTCTTTCACAACAGTTTACTGTTCTACGCCAGGTGATCTTAGGCCGTCCTTGTTTTCTCTTCCCTTCAGGTGTCCAGTGTAGTGTTGTTCTTGTTAAGTCATTCGGGTCTTTTCTCAGCACATGTACTTTCCATTTCCATCTCTTTCTAATGATGATGGTTTCCATACATTCTTGTTTTAAATTACATTTATTTTAAAGTTCTTTATCTAAAATGGTGTTTGGTCAAAAGATTTGTATTAAAGATGAGGAAGGGAAGAAAAGAGAAGCAAAAAGAGAGACTAAAAGAACAGAAAAGGAGTGAGAGCATGGGAAGAGAAAATAAAGCATCAGGAAATTGGAGCTCAATAACCCTTGAGAATTGTCAGCTTCTGTTTGGAAATTGTTAATTTTTACTTCATGGCATAAGGTCCAATTTTTTCTCTGTCAGGAACTAACAACAGTTTCTTCTTCCACCAGGTAAGAAGAGAAAGGGTTACGTGGACCCAAAGAAGGGAAGCATGCTGGCTAGAGCAGACCTGGACTCTACTCTGGGTAAGAAACTTAATGTTTTTCATATTTTGTTCCAATCATTTGTTTTGGTTCGCACTTTCTTTGCAGTTGCAAGTTTTATCATTTTGCATTCATTTGACAAAGAGCACTTGTATTAGTACTCAGTTCGCACACTTACTGTCTTAAATTTATGTTTTGTTTTGCACATTTTTAGAATGTACTGTACCTGTGCAAAACCCGTAATGTATTGTGCATATCAGAATGTTTCATATAAGGTCGTATTTGTGCATATAAGGTTAACATCCCGTCTGTAGTTTCCAAAGGTTGTGTCGGAAAAATATTGTCTGCAACGGGCAAAATTCTGATACAACATTGACCAGATATACAACCTGAAAAACACAGTTTTGCGCAGCTGCAGGACGTTCTATTTATTTATTTATTTATTCTGCATGCTTTATTTTTATTTTCCCCCTTTTGTTTCGGTTTGTAGCATCTATAATTGGGGAGGAAGCCCCTGAACAGAAGGCGGAGTTCACGACGGAAATGAAGTTCACAGCCGTGTACAAGACCAACGATTCAGCTGTCAGTGGGAAGGAATCACCCACAGGTCTATAATAACTTACAAATAAAAATGATATTATAATAATTATGTATAATAATGATAATGATAATAATGATAATGATATAAGACGGAGATGAAGTTCACAGCCGTGTACAAGACCAATGATTCAGCTGTCAGTGGGAAGGAATCGCCAACAGGTCTATAATGAATATTCATGAAATAGGGGAAAAAGCAACAAAAGCTGATTTGGATTCAAGTCAACCTATAGCCTGCTTTAATGGATGTAAAAGGAAAAATTGACATGATAACTCTAGGATACAATTTCCTTGTAGCCAATTTAATTTCACAATTTAATTACAAATTTGACTACTGAATTGTGACTTGATCTTGACTATGTTTACAGAGCTAATTATAATTTCTTTGTTGTTCTTACATGTGTACTTTGTTTCTTTTTCTTTTTCCTTTAACTACTAGTTTACAGATTGGACGTGCTTTTTTGGTCTTTAAGCTTTTATTTGCTTTCCTAGCTTAAAGGATGTCAATGCTGTATCTTGGACTATGGAAGAAAGTAAAAAAATCCAACATAGTGTCATGAATGTTAATTCCAGTCAAAAAATATGAGTGACACATTTTTTTACTCCAGGGTCCATCGACAGAGACGATCTTCTAGACGAAGACCAGAACTGGATGATCCCGGAGCCCCGGCCAAAGCGACTTCTCTCACGAAAAATCAGCGGAAGCATTGAGGCACTAAACTCGGAAACGCCTCTGGACAAAACTCCGTACGACGACCAGGATTCTGTCGTCAGCGAACCTGAAGAGAAAGAAGGCTCCGACGACGATACAATCGTGTTAGAAAAAGAGTCGAGGACACCGACAAACGGTTCACTTTCACCCGGCGAGATTCGTAAATCAGACTTTGAACCAGATCAGGTACAGAAATACGAAAAAGAGTGGCAAAAGAACAAAAACTAAGGAAGAAGAGGGAACTAGAAACAAAGTCTTCACACAACGATTCGTGCGATCACGATAAAACTTCCCTGCAGAAAAAAGTGCAAGCGACATCCAAACAACAGAATGTGGACAATGAAGAGCCAGCGGATGATTTTAACCTAAACAAGTTGGTGCACATACACGGACAGTTGGACAGTCTCGACACGCAACTTAAAGGAGTTTCCACAAACTCTGCAAGAACAGGGAAAACGAAAAAGAGTCCAAAGGAAAGAAAGTCGTCGGAAGAAGGATATTATTCTGCAAAAGGAGAGTCGATTTCCTCGCCTAGATCTGAGGTTACGGAAGAATTTACAGGTACCGAAACGTTGCAGCTTGT
>NW_017802858.1:228525-259992 GCF_001625305.1 Branchiostoma belcheri
GACGGAAATGAAGTTCACAGCCGTGTACAAGACCAACGATTCAGCTGTCAGTGGGAAGGAATCACCCACAGGTCTATAATAACTTACAAATAAAAATGATATTATAATAATTATGTATAATAATGATAATGATAATAATGATAATGATATAAGACGGAGATGAAGTTCACAGCCGTGTACAAGACCAATGAGTCAGCTGTCAGTGGGAAGGAATCACCAGCAGGTCTTTACTGAGTTTTGAAAAATAAACTTATAAGGAAAAAGCAACAAAAGTTGGTTTTAAAGCCCCTTGGATGCAAAATCCATATGTCTTTAAAGCCTCAGGTATCCAAATTGCCCCGGCAAAAAGAACAACATCATATCAAATCAAAATCAACATTAAACAAATGTAACTGGTACAATGTAGAGAATTGTACCACTACATTTGTAGGAGTATTATTTCCAGGTATTCATTGTACTTTTACCATTTGGACTTAGTGAAAAAGACTTCATGTACATTTGCAGATAATGTTAGAGCTTCTTAAAATCATTTCTTTACTTATCATCATATCTTTCATTTCTTTACTATGTAAGCTGAAATCACTAAGACTTTTTTTTATTTTTCGTCTACCCACTTGTTTGAAAGCTACTCCCTTTTAGTTCTTCATATTTCAATAGCTTAAGATCAAAACTGCTGTGTACAAGACCAATGATTCAGCTGTCAGTGGGAAGGAATCGCCCACGGGTCTATAATAAATATTCATGAAATAGGGGAAAAAGGAACAAAAGCTGATTTTAAAGACCGTTGGATTCAAGTCAACCTATAGCCTGCTTTAATGGATGTAAAAGAAAAAATTTACATGATAACTCTAGGATACAATTTCCTTGTAGCCAATTTAATTTCACAATTTAATTACAAATTTGACTACTGAATTGTGACTTGATCTTGACTATGTTTACAGAGCTAATTATAATTTCTTTGTTGTTCCTACATATGTGTACTTTGTTTCTTTTTCTTTTTCCTTTAACTACTAGTTTACAGATTGGACATGCTTTTTTGGTCTTTAAGCTTTTATTTGCTTTCCTAGCTTAAAGGATGTCAATGCTGTATCTTGGACTATGGAAGAAAGTAAAAAAATCCGACATAGTGTCATGAATGTTAAATCCAGTCAAAAAATATGAGTGACACATTTTTTTACTCCAGGGTCCATCGACAGAGACGATCTTCTAGACGAAGACCAGAACTGGATGATCCCGGAGCCCCGGCCAAAGCGACTTCTCTCACGAAAAATCAGCGGAAGCATTGAGGCACTAAACTCGGAAACGCCTCTGGACAAAACTCCGTACGACGACCACGATTCTGTCGTCAGCGAACCTGAAGAGAAAGAAGGCTCCGACGACGATACGATCGTGTTAGAAAAAGAGTCGAGGACACCGACAAACGGTTCACTTTCACCCGGCGAGATTCGTAAATCAGACTTTGAACCAGATCAGGTACAGAAATACGAAAAAAGAGTGGCAAAAGAACAAAAACTAAGGAAGAAGAGGGAACTAGAAACAAAGTCTTCACACAACGATTCGTGCGATCACGATAAAACTTCCCTGCAGAAAAAAGTGCAAGCGACATCCAAACAACAGAATGTGAACAATGAAGAGCCAGCGGATGATTTAACCTAAACAAGTTGGTGCACATACACGGACAGTTGGACAGTCTCGACACGCAACTTAAAGGAGTTTCCACAAACTCTGCAAGAACAGGGAAAACGAAAAAGAGTCCAAAGGAAAGAAAGTCGTCGGAAGAAGGATATTATTCTGCAAAAGGAGAGTCGATTTCCTCGCCTAGATCTGAGGTTACGGAAGAATTTACAGGTACCGAAACGTTGCAGCTTGCTTTTTATTTTATACACCTATTATTTATGATCTGGTTTACAGTTACTAGAGAGTTATTTCAGCAGTGACAAGTTTTTTAAATGTAAGTGTACTAACTTCCAAATTTTCAATGACTGTCAGTCCATCTTGTTCACGGAGGTTAGTACTCTTACCCTTCAAAAACTTGAATAGAGCACTAGTTAGTCTATAGACCATGTGAAGGTTAACATTATGCATTTGCTTTGCAAATGTTACCTTTTCAGTTCACTTTTTATCTTACGAAGGAATGATCAAATGAAAGACTTTTATATTAAATTATATCATATTTATGCTCTTACAAGCAAAGTACAGGTTATGGTAATAAAGTTCTAGCCTTTTTTTTCCCTGAAAATCAAGAAATTAACCTAATGTGGCTTGAAGTTAAATTAATGACTTTATTCTGTCTCTTTTTCTTGCAGACAACCTGTCGAAGTCAGCGTTTGACACCTACTCAAAGCGAGTTTCCCAGATTCCCCTGTCATCTACGGCAAGCTCTCTGTCTTCAGTTTCTCCTGACATTGACAGTAGTACTCCCATCTTCACTGACTCAGGACCCTCCAGCCCTGGTAAATTTTACATGATTATCTAATGATGTTGTCTGTCTGATTGGGTCATTGTAATCCTTTGTAACTTAAGGCCCCATAGCTCTTTTGGTATGTATCAATAAATATCATCAGGCATGGACAGTAGTACCCCCATCTTCACTGACTCAGGACCAAGCAGCCCTGGTAAAACATAGAAAATATTGTCAGATTGTGTCATTGTAATCCTTTGTAACTCAAGGCCCCATAGCTCTTTTGACCACGAGTAACAGGTAGTTTTGTCTGACTTTGCCATTGTCTTCCATTGTAACTCAAGACCCCCTAGCCCCTTAAACCATCTCACTTTTGGTAGTTACTCTGTTCAGAGAAGGGATGTGATTGGCATCAGTATTTTGTAATGAATCAATCAATCAATACAGATCAATACATGATATAAGTCTTGGCAATCTCTTCAGGTGGGAGCTACTCGGTGAAGAGGAAAGAGGAGATTGAGATCAGTAACCTGTCCGAGAAAGTCTCCGCCAAACAGGAGGAGGTGCTGGAGTCAGCTCAGGACATCCTGCACTCAGCCAATCAGGTAAGACTTTCCAAACTTTCAGCCAATCAGGTGAGTGTTTCAAACCTTTCGGCCAATCAGGTGAGTGTTTCAAAACTTTCAGCCAATCAGGTGAGAGTTTAAAAACTTTCAACCAATCAGGTGATAGCTTCAAAACTTTCAGCAAATAAGGTGAGAGTTTCAAAACTTTCAGCAAATCAGGTGAGCCAGTATAAACTTACAGTCAATCAGGGGAGATCTTTAATACTTTTGGCAAATCAGGAAAGGCCATGAAAACTTTTGGCCCATCATATGATTGTTTGAAATCGGTCCTCAGTTCTTGCCGCCAGCAGATGAGTCCAAAAATACTTTCAGCCAACAATATTGAACTTTCAGTCAATCACGGTAACTTTAGATGTTACAAACTTCCAACCAACTAGATATGACATATTTAAAAGTCTCTACCAATCCTTTGTAAAGCTTTAAGCCAACTTTAAGCATCATAAAATACAACTGTTACATTTACTGTTGTCTTTTATAGAGCATTGCAATATTTTTAGCCCTTTCGTTTTCCCTCATATCAACAACTGCATTTCTTGCCCTTGACCCTGCTATGTTCTTGCCCTTGAAGCTGCACAACTTGAGACACCAGGTGTGTTCCTTGGAAAAGTCGCTGCGGAGGATAGAGAGAATAGCCGTCTCCGACTCCGAGGGGTCAGGCTCGGGGTCAGGGTCAGGGTCAGGATTCTCTTCCGAGGGGGAAGAGTTCTATACAGACCAGGTGCTCTGTCAGCATTTCTCGTGCACGTGTTTTGGCATGTCAGCGTTTTTCGTGCCCGTGTTTTGGCATGTCACTGTGGATTTGTGCACGTGTTTTGGCTTGTCACTGTGGATTTGTACACGTGTTTTGGCAGGTTAATGTTTTCCGTGCACGTGTTTGTGGCATGTCACTGTGTTTTTCTACGCATTTTGTTCTTTAGGTATTTGTCAGTGTGGTCTTGTAGTTCTGCCTTCTTTTGTCAATAGTGCATTGTGCATGGGTTTTGCTAGCATTGAAGCATTGCTGGGAAGGATGTTGTTGTTACAAAGTTAGTGTGTCACTTTGATTTTAAATTACATTTTTTGTCAAGAATGTAGCAGCAGCTGCTGTAGTTTTAGGACTTAGCTTTTGCATGTCATTGTGTAAAGCTGTCATTGTGCATTTGTATACTTTTGTGCACTGACTGCTATAGCTGTAATCTGTTTGCATGGATAATGGAACTGTGAGTCTTGAAGATTGCTTGAATTGTTCAGTAATAGTATGACATGGCTTATTGAGTAGCAGTGACTGTCTTATTTCCAAGTCTATGCCTGGGAAATTTAGCTTTTTGACATAATAATTTTTCAATGCTTGCTTTCTAAAATCAGCATGCTTCATAGAATGGGTATACATGACTTGTATATGTGTGGCTTTGTATTTTAAAGCCCTTTCCTATTATAATGATTTGTCAACATTGTGTCCCTTTGCTGGCCCAGGAGGTTTTCTTTAACACAGAACAGTTGTCCAGCCTCACCGAGTACCTCAAGTTACTCAAAGAGAAGGTAGATTGTGGACAAAGTTACTGGCTCTCTGTGTTTTGTGATTTGTGAAGTACTTAACACATTTTATACAGTCCATAAGGCCACACCAATTTAATTTCTTGGTTAACGGATTTTTCAAGAAAAATAATGGAGCGGGCGGGCGAAAAAATAATAAAAATAAAAACAGACCTAGGCATCCTATTATGGCCCAAAATGGTACGTTAGGAGCCACGAAGTCAACATACCAGGCTGGTTCAAAATATAAGCAATGAATTTTGAACTTTTAATGATACCACTGCATTGAAAGATGGAATAACTTTAAGAACTAGGATGTAAAGGACTGTTTTCAACTGTTCAGGGCAAAATATGAGCATTTTGCAGTTGATTCTGAATTTTTATTTTTATTTGCAAATCAGAAAAAAATGAAGCGGCGAATCCGTTAACCAAGAAATTAAATTGGTGTGGCCTAATTCATGCAGTTAGCTCATAGGTTCAGTAAACATCTTGGAATTTTCAAAGATCTTAATCGAAGACTAAGATTGTATGTAGCCTATCCAATGTAGATTGTTAAGAAAGTGCCTGACTCTCTGCTCTATGTGTGATTTGTGAAGTAGGTACTACACATTTTATACTGTGTAACAGTACATAGTTTTATAGCAGTTAGCTTTTATATGCGTTCATATATATTTTGTGTGGCGTCGTGTGGTATAGTGTGGCGTCGTGTGGTATAGTGGTAGGGCTTTCGGCCCGGGACCCAGGGGCCCTGGGTTCAAATCCACCTACTACATACCCCGATGTTGTGCCCTTGGGAAAGGCACTTAACACACATTTCCTCATACAGCCAGTCTCTGAAAGCTGTCAAAAAGTTTAGAGTTTGACGTTAGGAAGAGCATCCAGTCAGTAAAAACCTTGCTTCAAGAAAAGACTTGCACAGGCTTGCTGTTGTGCACCTCAGCATGCTGAGGGGCAAAATGACAAGCCCAAACATGCACCTGTGCAAGCACGTCTATACCCCCGATTCGGGGAATCAATAGACGTAAAACTCGGATAAGAAGAAGAAGAAGAAGTTCAGTAGTCATTTTGAAAAATATTTTGATCAAAGAATGAATTTAATTGCCAAGACTGGTAGCTTTGCCAGTCACTAGTATATCTAAGAGGTATGAAAAAGTATAAGTTACATAATACATTTTTGCAGAATTATAATTTTTCCTTGTACAATATACTTGAACAATACTAACAAAGGACCTCTGCCTCTTCACACATGCAGACACTACTGGAAACTACCAGGAATGACCTGGGCTTGCAAACAGAGGTAACTAACTCAAACTGATGTTGCTGTGTAACAGTGGGGGGTTTATAGGCGCTACCAACAGATCCGGCAAATGGGTCTAGACCTTTTAGCTCACTCAGTTAGAGCGTCTCACTGTGGCCCGGGAGCCGAGAGTTCGAATCCGGCCCGCGACCAGTGGGGTTTTTATCTGTTTCTACTGTCTCCTCCTGGTTTCTTACACTGGTTCCCACACCGGGAATCGAACCCGGGCCTTGGCGGTGAGAGCACCAAATCCTAACCACTAGACCATATGTTCGAATCCGGCCCGGGACCAGTGGGGTTTTTATCTGTTTCTACTGTCTCTTCCTGGTTTCTTACAGCTGCATTGTCAGTAACACTTCATAATACATGTACTAGTTATAATTTCCATGTAAAGACATACCTCTGAACCTAAGGCCACACCAATTTGATTTGTTGGTTCTCGGATTTTTTGAAAATATGGTTAACTGGAAAAACCTAATGAAAACAAAGTCTGAGGACCTGGTTGATGCCTCGGTGGACTCAGTGTTATGCAGTAAATACAGTCATATTCAAGTTTTCTTCCTAGCCCTCTCATTTTATGATGTCTGCTTGCTATCTTTTGAACTAAAATGTCTGAGAACCAACAAAATGAATTGGTGTGGCCTAATAATGATTCAATTAGCTTTGAGACAGCTTGTAATTGTAACAGTAGCATTATAAGCCTTTTGTTGAGCAGATACTATATTCCCATAGCGACACTACAACAGCATGCATAAAAACCAACCCCTCCATAGCAACAGTCAGCATGAATTTCAAAATAAAGACAATTCAATCAAGTGAGTCAATCCTTGTAGAAAACTACAACACAAAATTTGAACATGGCTTTCACAAGAAAGCTACAGCAAGAGCATTTGACTTTTTTTACTCTTTTGCAATCCTTCTCCCAACTGGCTTTAAATTCCTGTAACCAATGCAGATTTGATGCATGAATTTGGGACAAAGTTAAACACAAGCAGAATGGGCTGATATTTGCCTAATCCTCAGCCCCAGTTCTTGGAGCCTGATATGACCTTTTAAAGTATCTGCCTTTTCTTACATTGTCAATCAAATGACCTGGTTTATAATGGAGGGTTTCCTCAGGGTCTTTAGAGGATGTGGATACAGGCACTGAGATGGGCTAAATGAGTTCTTGAAACCCCTATTCAAGCTCCGACAACACTCACATTATTTTGCTTCCCCTGGTCTAGACTTAAGTATGAACCTGGAAGTTGAAGGGACCACACACGAGTTATGACTCCTTCTGTTTAGTCGTTGGCCTTGCCATATTTTACTGGCAGTCCTGCTTTTCTGAGCTTTTCTAAAAGCTGTAGGTTGGACATCTATATA
The DNA here is from genome assembly GCF_001625305.1 of Branchiostoma belcheri. Classification (NCBI taxonomy): domain Eukaryota; kingdom Metazoa; phylum Chordata; class Leptocardii; order Amphioxiformes; family Branchiostomatidae; genus Branchiostoma; species Branchiostoma belcheri. The sequence goes on from NW_017802858.1 coordinate 235,727, forward strand.
ATAGCAGTTTTTGGATTGTTGCTTTTCTGATTTTGCTGGTGAGTAGCATAATTTTTGTTGAATTGTATGTCTTGGAAGCTGTGCTTGCCTTAGTTTCTTGGACAGTGTTTAACTTTGTAACACCATGCATGTGACTCTGGTGGATTGTCTAGTTTCATCGTGGATTTTTTATGAAAGTGTTATTAGGAATAATTGGCAGTATTGTCTTACTTAATATATAATAATTTATGTCCGTCTATGTCTACATGTAAGCCTTGAAATTGCCTCCTGTAAGTTGAACATTTGTTTTTCAAAACAGGAACTTCAGTACATAATGCTGTTACAGTAACTATTTTGGATTCAACATTCCTTTACTTACTGTAAAGTTTTGTTTGAGAATTTCTGTTAACAGTTCTGTTGCTACTAAGTTCATCTTGCAAATGCAGCACAGTGCTCCCACCATTCAATTGTCCTCAGGATGGCGTTTTTACACAATATTTTTCAATAATCTTATGTCTTAATCTTATGAAGTAACTAGCCCAGCAGTGGCATAGTTACTTCTGCGTTTGTTGCATTTCACTGCAGTGTGATGTGTTGCACAAGAAATACCCCCAAATTGTACCTAATATAGTATACAGAGTTCTATATAGATGGTACTGTATGTGCAGAACAACGTTTGTTGGGCAGTGCAGGACTTATAAGCTTAGGGTTAAAAGTGGGAGCTAGGCACAATTGTCCACCAGCCTATAACAGGATTCAATAGTGTTATGGTCAGAAAATGGGGCATGAAACAAGAAGACAACACAGTTTGGAATATTGTTACTAAGTATAGCCGAGGCTTTGTAAAGAGTTGACACTGTGTGTGTGTGGTAAATAGTGATTTTGTCAAAGGAAAGGTCTTCAGGTTCCTGTGTCCTCATTCAGAATCAAATCAATTTTTCATCAGCAAATTTTTATGTCTTCTGTCTTAACAATGTTTTAAGGCCAGCACAGATACTATCTGAAACTTCTGACTGTTAAAAGAGCTTACTATTTAGCTGATCAATCTACAATATATTCATGTTAACGCTTTGCTCTTTGAATTTTCAAATTCAACTTGCATGCAGCATAATACTTGCTGGTTTCTGTAAAATTTTAGCAAATTCTTGTTATAGTTCCTGTACTGTTTTTGGACCTGATTTTTGCTGTAACTTTCTATGTAATATTCCCTGCCTCTACTTGCAGCATAAGATTTGCTGGCTCCTTGTACAATTATAACTTTTTACTAAATTATTTTTACTGTTACTGGACTGTTTTTGACCAGTTTTTTGCTGTAACTTGTCATCTCATATATTATATAGTCCATGCTTCTATATATCTAGCCTGGGTACCATCCTGGTTAGTTTATGTCCGCTCCCACAGTTGCTACCAACCAACCATACAGTGCAACTGTGGGAGCAAATGTAAACTAACCAGGATGGTACCTAGGATGGCTACTTTATGTACAAATCTTATTTTCGATGACAAGCAGTACTATGTAACTTCTATTGGCTGCCTTCTTTGTCATTCTTCAAGATCTTATTTTCGATGACGTTCTTCCTCCCAGCAAACCGCGGCCCGAGCCGCGCGTCAGGTGACCAGCACGGTCCTCACGACCTTGAAGTCTGCGGAACAGGTGAGCCAAGGTCAGCCGGACGAACCCAAGACCATCAGCGTGAAGCGGAAACAGGGCAGCATGGATGAGGCAGAGAGACTAGAGGAAGAGGTGACAAAACCCCTTTATATAGACCTAACTGCAAAATCTTAAGCAATTACTAGTACTACAACAAAAATCTCATTCTTTTCCTGACACTTAGTTGGCAAGAATATCCTGTATACTACATGTATTATACATTTTGATATGTACAAAAATATCTGGCTGCACTGGTGCACCCACAGAAAAAAAATTGGGTGCACAGCTCCAATTTTGGGTGCACTAAGGTGCACAGGCACCCAGTAATTTGAGCCCTGTGTACTATATTGTACAATAACACCTGTATTCTCACCTGCCCAGGTGTACCTGAACGCTGGGAAGGTGGGGTATCTCCAGGAAATCCTCAACAACCCGCACTGTACAGTGCTACATGTATACATGTTTTTTTTTTTGTAACACCTGACTGTTTATTCTCACCTGTATAGGTATACCTGAACGTGGGGAAGGTATTTGGGCTCCATGAAAACTACACACCTTATACATACAGTACTATAACACCTGTAATCTCACCTGTACAGGTGTACCTGAACGCCGGGAAGGTGTTTGCCCTCCAGGAGGACCTGCGGCACCTGCAGAACCAGGTGGAGAACATCCAGGAGGACACACCTGAGACGCAGGTGCGCGCCTTGGAGGAGCGAGTCACGCGCACCATCGCACAGGTGCAACAGAGCGCTGAACACGTGAGTCAAAATTTACGTTTTTACAAATGGGTCTTGTAGTGACTTTTAAGATCACCAATTCATACTGGTATAAAAGAATAGTTACTTAGTATAAAGAAGAACTTATTTTAGATTAAGAGCTAAGCTCCCTGTGTTGGTAAAAGATATCCTTCCACGAGCTCCTTCCCATACTTGCAGACCGAAGCATCCCTTTCATAAATCGCGGTCATGTTTTTAACTCCTGTGTCAGAAGCGTAATGCTTTATGGGTCTGAGACCTGGACGGTGTCCACAGAAGACCTTAGAAGGCTAGACAGATGTGACAACGCCATGATTAGATGGATATGTTCCAGTAGACTGGCTGATAGGGTGTCAAGTGATCAGCTTAGGTGTAGGTTACATGTAGGTGTAAGCAGCCTACATGTACGTGAGATCTTGCGCTACAACAGACTTCGCTGGTATGGGCACGTGCAAAGGATGGACCCGCAGAACTGGCCAAGGAAGGTCATGACAATGCCCGTAGAGGGACGAAACCCGCGGGGTCGTCCAAAAAAGAGATGGATAGACAGTATTAGGGAAGATGTCAAAAACTTGAAACTGCAGAAGGCCAACCCGCTAGACAGAAGCAGCTGGAGAGCAGCTATTAGACCCAAACGACACCCCACGACGTCCAACCCTTGTATGACGGGGAACAACGGACGCTAAGCCGAGCAGTGAGTGTGAGTGAGGTTTGAACAAACTGGTTGAACATGATTGAATTCGACTTTTCATCCCCAGTCAAGGAATGAGCAATCTACGGCTTCTGTGACGTCACGTTATGCAGATAGAACACATGACTTTCTGACCAGTGAATCACAACTTATTTTTTTCTTACCTGCTAAAGAATAAGTGTACAACTGTAGAGTGTTGTTGGTTTTCTGACAACTTTATTTCCTCTTCATTGCAGGTACGCAAGAGTCAGGAGAGGCTGGAACAAATTGGTGTTGGGCCGGTAAGATTTTGTTTTTTCTTTCAGTGAGTTTATCTGTGACTGTTAAGCAACATCTTGCCAGCTTAGCTATAGATCTTAAAGGTGACCTATTCCAGTGTTTCTCTGTTTGTTACTGAATGTTCATTTTTGACCCAACAGTACAGCTGCCAACTCTTATGTTATGATGTTGCATAGAGCTGTGTACCGGTACGCAGTACCGATACTGTACCGGAAAAATTGATTAGGTACAGGTCCAAAATACCTAATCCCTCAGTACCGGTACTGTACCTAAACAATTTCACACCAATTTTATGCCTATTTGTGACCTCAAATGTTTAAATAGCTGGTTAACAATGGGTGCCTGTGTAAGGACAGTGTGTTCATGAAAACAAAAACATCTTAGTTTTGCCTATATTTTATCTGAGCATTCGCCATAAACAAAGAATAAACCTTAACTATCAAGTTTATTTATGTTTTTTTGTTATTGAAGGAGTTCAGAAGAGCATATAAATTGGTCGAATTGTTCAGGTACAGGTACAGGTCCGGACCTGTACCTAAACCTGTGTACCTGTACCTGTACCTGTACCTAAAATTTGTTTAGGTACACAGCTCTAATGTTGCATGATTGTCAATGAATGTGTATTAATTTTGCTTTGTTAACATAATGTTATATTTTAGATTATAATAGTCAATGTTATTAGTAAGAATAGATGAAGTGCCTACTGTTGTTAAGAACAACACAATTCAGACACATGAGTAAGAGACTCAGTTGTTTTAGTAAATTAAGATTGAATGGAATTGTTCACCTGTAATATATTTCTCCAGGTGAAGATAATAGAGGACAGGATGAGGAACGTGAACCTGGGCAGTTCTCCCACCAACACGACCTCCCCGGCCCGGCCTGTTCCTGCACCCAGGAAAAGTCTGCAGCAGAAGGTGGGTCCAATCAATCAATCTGTCAATCAATCAATCAGTAATCAATAAACCTGTCAATAACCAATTCATCAATGATAAATAATCAATAAATCACTGCCCCAGCCCGGCCTGTTCCTGCACCCAGGAAAAGTCTGCAGCAGAAGGTGGGTCCAATCAATCAATCTTTTAATAATCGATCTTTTAATAATCAATAAATCCCAACCTGACCTGTCCGTGCACCCAGGAAGAGTGTAGAGAGGACAGTCAGACTTTGGTTAGGATTAATGTGTACAATAATTGTAAACCAGTCCTGTAATTTTGATGCTCAACATTTCTCTCTCTCTCTCTTTCTCTCTCTCTCTCTCTCTCTGGGGCCTGATGGTAGCTTGCCATTTTGCCTCTGTCCTGTGGTTCTTGGGCACAGCAAATGTCAATACCCCTGTGGGTTAGAGTCTCAGCAACTTCACCAGCCAGACACTTGGTGTCCTAACATTACCTGAATCAGATGCAATCCATGATTTGGATGCTTCTTCTTTATTATGGCACCCTCCAGGGATGATACAGGGCTGTCTGTGTGCAGTTTTGTTCTCAAGACAAATCCTGACAGACACTTCATCCATTGCAGGTAGCAGAGGAGCACAACAGAAGGAAAAGTCCAGGGAACAGCCGTCGTCAGTCCAGAACCAACTCCAGAACCAACCTGGCCGCGTCTCCCGAGAGAGAGGAGGAGGGGTTTGACAGGTACAGTAGTTATGGGTTTCAATCATCACAAAATGCTGTTTCATCTATTTATAACATTGTCACTGTGAGAGCATTCTTGTGTTGAATCAAAAGTTTGTCATGATACTGATAGACTCATATTTATTCTTTCAATCAGTCATATTCAAACTTCAAAATATTGTTGCCAACCACATTTACAGATGAGCTTTCAAACCACAATGTACATTGTATTTCATTACTGCTATTTCATTACACAAACAGAACTGGACAGAGAACATTTAAGTACAGAGCAGCTTCAGCCTATAACTCGCTTAACACGGTAACTAAACAGGCATCAACAATAAATGCTTTTAAAGTAGCACTAAGAACATACGACCTCTGACCCTGACCTCACGAACAACCGACTGTCATTATTTGACAATATGAATATGCCTAACGATTTTGACTATTTGTTTTGGTTGTTCCGTTGTGTTTGTATGATTGATTATTTGTACCCTTTGTTATTATATTATTTATTGTCCTTTGCTACGATTGATCATTTGATTAATCTGTTTCATTTTGTTTAATTTCATTGTATTCCATGTTGTCCAATGTGTATGTTCTGTTGGGCTACCTTGGAAATCAGTCTTTCAGAGACTGAAGGTACCACCCAACTGTTTTTAAGAGCAATAAATAAATAGATAAACTGCTTATAATTACTCAGATGCAGACCTTGAAGTTAGACCCCCGTCTGCTACCATAAGACCCAACTATTTTTCTTAGTAGAGTAACATCGGTTTTAGACTTGTTTTTCAGTAGATTTTAATCAAGTCAAGTCAAGTGAAGATTCTGTACATGACTTTTAGATAGTTCTTAAACGAATATACTTAAAGTGCAATATAGTTTGACGGCTGGCTGGCTGAATGATTGCTAAAATGGATCCCCAAATCCTGTAGAAACCTGGCATACAGAAGTTCGATCACAAAGCGTGGCGGTGAGTCTGGGCTTAAGTAGGAACCAGCCCAGGAAGCAGAGAAGGAACCGGAGACAGAGACTGATTGATTGATTGATTGACTAATTAACTGATTGACTAATTGATTGATTGTTTAACTGATTGATTGATTGATTGACTAATTGATTGATTGATTGCAGAAACCTGGCATACAGAAGCTCGATCACGAAGCGCGGCGGGGAGTCAGGACTGAAATGGGAGCTTGCCCAGGAAGCAGAGAAAGAACCAGAAGAGACAGACAGACCCAAGAGGCTGGCAGACGTCAGGAGGTGGAGGGCCAAGAACCAGCGAGCAGACACGGTGAGGAAGAAATGTTGAATATGAGGAGTTTAAAATCTGCTTTATTGCAATGAATATACAAGACGAAAGATTTGGGTAAAGCCTTAGTCAGCCCTTTATAATAGGAGAGCACAAGGCAAGTACATGTAAGACAAATACAGTTTACAAGTTACTACATCTAATTTTCCTTCTTTCAGAAGGAAATCTATTTGAAAGATGTTACATTTTGATAGCAGGCAGCAGACAGCTTTTGAGACATTCAAACAGTTTTAAGTACAGTGTACGTTCATTGATTTTGACTCAAATCAGGGAATTTTCCTGTACCAAAGTAGTGCAAAGTATACAATAAAAAAAAATTATAAAGTTGTACTTTCTGGTCTGTTTTTCATGGTATGTATTATTACAGCTTGTATGTAGAAAACTTATGTTATTTAATGATCATTAACCAGATTGGGTTGTATGTACAAATGTAGTTTTGACAATGGTTAGTTGATATTAACCTAATTGATGGTTAATGATGATTAACCAGGTGGGATAGTATGTAGTTTTGACTTGTAACAATGGCTAGTTGATATTAACTTGTGATGGTTAATGATGACCAATCAGGTACGATTGTACATAGTTTTGACATGTTGAGATTAACTTGTGGTTAGTTAATATTAACTTGTGGTTAGTTAATATTAACTTGTGTTGGTTACTGACTAACCAGGTTGGGTTATTGCTGTTGCAGTCGCCGGTGAACAGGCGTAAGGTGGAGGAGGGTGACGAAGGGTTCGATAACGGGAACCTGGATGTAAATATTCTCCTTCCCCTTCTCATAGGATGTCTTCAAGATTCTCTCCTTCCTTGCATGATCACAATGTCATTGACATTAGGGTAGACACTGGGTACTTGGAATTTGAACAGCCATCTTAAAACCCTTGTCCTGCGGGACCCATCTATATAGTGCCCTGTTTATGTACGATTTGGGGGTGTTTCTCATGCAACGCATCACACCGCAGTGAAACACAACGAATGCTCAAGTAACTACATGTATGCCTCTGCGGGGCAAAAGAAGTAAAGGGTCTGTGACCTGATTAAGACTTCAAATTATTGGAAAATATTGTGTAAAAAAGTCCAGCAGGACAAGGGTTAAGAAAGCAATGCTGAAAACACAACATCTTATCGTCTGACTGTGCCTCTCCAAATTTAACGTAACCAGTGTTACTTATTCTCAGCATGAATGTGTAGAAACTGTTTCCTACTCCTCCTATTGGGGTGTCTACAAAGCTTTCTTCTTAAAACTCCAGTGCATGATCCAAAGATTGTCCAAAGAATTATACTCGTCAACCCTTACCAGGTGTAGAGCATGATCAACAACCTTCATCCCCTTCATTTTTTTTCATTCAACATCTTTTATTCAATATTCTACAATCATGAACATCATAGAGTCTGATTTCACCTAGTTTTGCAGATTTCAGTGATGTGGCATTATCTTGATTTAGGCCACACCAATTTAATTTGTTGGTTCTCGGATTTTTTCAGAAAAAATATGAAGCGACAGGGCGAAAAAAAATAGAAATAAAAACAGGTCTAGGCATCCTATTATAGGCTTAAATGCTACGAAATGAGCCATGAAGTCAACACAAAAGGCTGGGTTAAAATCTAAACATTGAATTTTGAACTTTTAATCAAACCACTGCAATGATAGATGGGAAAACTGTAACAACTAGGAAGAAAGGACTTCCTCAACTGGTTGGGGGACAAAACATGAGCATTTTTCAGTTGATTCAGAACCAGAATCATATTTTTTTTTTTTTGCAAATCAGAAAAAAACGAAGAGGCGAATCCGAGAACCAACAAATTAAATTGTGTTATTCTTGCATAATATAATAGAATATGATTATCCATTGTAGAACCCCCAGTCATTCTACAGTAGTTTCATGACTTTTTCCTATCATGAAAAGCAGCAATTAATCAACCTTCCTTAATTTCAGCACAGTCCTTGATTCACACCACCTATCATATTCATTAATTAATAATTTATACAATCATCTGCATGTACCCTCTTTCCACTAAGAAAGTTATTGTTGAGTGACCAAAACTCTCATGGGATAATTAGCAGTTCAAAGGAATTTCGTTTTTAAGATTTTTGTGCTTATTTCAAGTCAAACATTTATATTATGTATTATATTTAACTCATTTAATTATTGGTCATGTACAAAATTTAATTTTGGCCACTCAAAGGTTTCAACACAGTGGAGAGGGGGTGTTAGATCATAACATCATGATTTAACCCAGTCTAGCCCAGATATACACACATCAGATTCTCTAATCCTAACCCAGTACCTCTTTCCCTCATCACTGACCAATATGCATGTCAATGATACCACAATCATATAACTTCTTACCCCAAGAATTCAAGAGATGAACTGTGTGACTGCACTGATAGCATGTTCCATTGCATGATCCTAGTTTGACTAGCCTCCATAGCATGCCAAAAACTGGGGGTTTGGGGGTCTTCAGGGTCTTTGGGAGCTTTTATGTGCTATTTTCTGATTGCATATAGACAACATATTACCGGCCTGGTTGAATTACCCCCGTTTTTAGAACTGGGCTAATCAGAAAACAGCCGAAGACCACCAAACCCCCAGTTCTATAAGCCTGCTACGGAGGCTAATCAGAAAACAGCCGAAGACCACCAAACCCCCAGTTCTATAAGCCTGCTACGGAGGCTACAGTTTGACCATGATCGGTGATTTAATTCCATTTATTTGAGTCGCATGATCATCACAATTGCATGTTTTCATGGCATGATGACAATTTTTAACCATGATCCTAACCAGTGTTCTAGCCAACATCTATCTTTCTGTCATCTTTGACAGACAAAAATTGGCATGAAAAGATATGTCATTAAACTAGGCTTAGTCTACCAGCAAAATTTGCCCCTCAAAATGCAGGAAATACTGTTTCAAGGGAATCGAAGCTTCAAAATTTTATTTGGGTGGATGCCCTTAACCCCCCTAACATTCTCATACCTGTGGCAATCAACGTGATTGAGATGACAGAAGAAAAAATCAGGCTGGCTAGAACATAGCCTATGTAACCCAAGCTCCGGGGGCTCCCTACATAGTCCGCCACCCAAGGGGGCCGGCTGGATGTTGGGCGGCCGGCAAAAGCAATTTAATCAGGCTGGCTAGAACACTGGCACGATACAATACAACTGCATGTTTTTCAATCTGCATGAGCACTGTTTAACCATGATCCTAACCCTGGTGATTTTCCTGTGATGTGTTTTTGACTCCAGTACCCTGATGAAGGTGAAATGGTGGAGGATGAATCAGACAATGGCAATGTAAATATAACACAACCCCTTTGTCATGTGTGCTCTGCTAGGGCTTGAAATTCATCCTTGGGAACAGGTGCACTGGTGCACCCAACCTAAAAAATTGGGTGTACATATTAAACATTTTTGGGTGCACCATATAAAACAAAACCTAATTACAGGTCTTACTGCTCCTCTTCTAAGCTTGAATCTGAAATGGGAGCTAACTTCAAAATCTTACACAAGTGTGATTACACTTAGAATATCCTGTTTATGTACATTTAACATCTTTACATATTATGTAAACCTACCAAAATATTTGGGTGCACCCACAGAAAAAAGTTGGGTGTACAGCTCCTAATTTGGGTGCACCAAGGTGCACATGCACCCAGTATTTCAAGCCCTGCTATGTGTACTCTGCTTCAGTCTACACTTGCTTGTAACCCTCATATCATCCTAAAAACTTTTCTTTCTCAAAATTGTCCATGAAAAGATTCTCAGAATGATGATGCATAATATATGAGCCACTGCCTATAAAATGAAATCAAACCCTTTATTGGTAGTGTATGTAGAAACAGCAGGTAGATCTATAGACTAGGCACTTTTACCTCTTCCCATACATGTATATAAGTTGTACCATGTTATGATGAATATTTGTTTAGATTTATTAAGACTCTGAATCATGTATCCAAGTCTGATGTATACATTATGTGTTTTGTAGGAATTTGTTGACCCTTGAACCTCTCCCCTGCATGATGACCACAATGAAAAGCGGCCTGTTGGCCGAATTGTGTATTTTCATCAATAAATAAAGGCGCAAACAAACAAACAGTGTTACCTTGCAGTTAGCCTTAGAGCATGAGTGTGCAACAGAAGATTGTACAATCATGTACATGTATTTGTTATATGCTGAGCTTAGATCATTCAAACTTTCCAACTCAAATCTGTAATTCACAGATCACAAAAACTCGTACTTCCCAAATTTTTGACTGTACAACTCCAGCAAACACATTTAAACTTTCAAGCCCCATTGATGCATTTCAACTTCCACTTTTGTGGTCTTAAACTTTCACTTTGAAATTCATGATCTCAAACTTTCACTTTCATGATCTTAACCTTCCCTTTCACACCCTTCCAGGATTCCTCGGAGCCGTTGAGCAGGTTGAAGTCTGATGGCCTGACGAGCCCTTCGGTACGAGAGCGGGCCGCGGTGTGGGACCAGCACTGGAGACAGGAGTCGGACAAACAGAGGTTGAAAAAGTGTGTAACTCTGCACTAACACACTAATGTGGGACAGAAGGGGGGCAACAATGTCTGTATTCAATGTAAGGTCACAGCAAGTAATTTTTATGGATGACATCAGTGCGCACATAAAGTTTCGCCTGATTTTGAAAAAAAAAAATTTTGTTACCCTCTGACAGTGGTCGACATGCCAAAAATGGGCAAATTAAGATGTCTGTTGCCATGCCGGAAGGTGGATGGCAGATAATTATGAAAAGAGGAGACAAGAAAAGCCTCTGATTTAAAGTTTTGTTCCTTAATTTGATGCAGTGATATGTGATGCTGGCTGTGTAGAACACTGCATGTGATGCCCCCACCGAATTGAAACCATTTGTACAATGATTGAGTCAAAATTTTCAAATGTAAGGCCACACCAATTTAATTTGTTGGTTCTCGGATTTTTTCAGAAAAAATATGAAGCGACAGGGCGAAAAAAAATAAAAATAAAAACTGGCCTAGGCATCCTATTATGGCCCAAAATGGTACGATAGGAGCCATGAAGTCAACATACCAGGCTGGTTCAAAATTTAAACAATGAATTTTGAACTTTTAATGATACTACTACATTGAAAGATGGAATGACTGTAACAAGTAGTAAGAAAAGGACTGTTTTCAACTGTTCAGGGCAAAATATGAGCATTTTGCAGTTGATTCTGAATTTTTATTTTTATTTGCAAATCAGAAAAAAATGAAGCGGCGAATCCGTTAACCAAGAAATTAAATTGGTGTGGCCTAATGTGAGTCTTCTTATTCAACGTGGAAGGCCACACCAAATTATTTCCTTGGTTCTCGGACGTTTCATGGTGAAAATAAAGCAAGTAGATATCGTAAAATCAGAGAGCAGCAAAGAAAAATTGAACATGACTTTGTTTGTTTGTTTGTTTGTTTTCATGCTATTTTTTCAGTTAAGAGTATTTATTTTCAGGATCACAACAAAAAACTAAAACAATAACAGGGATAATATGGTGAAAATTTTCTTACTTTATAAAGGACAATATGTAAGCAATATAGTGTATGATCACATAAAAACTTGAATTCCAAAGTCTTTTTACTATTGTACACAAAATTACTTCAGCTTGACCATAGTACCACGACACTATAAGGGTGAACAAAGCATAAATTTGTTTTGTTCGAATAGCTGTAAGACTATCACTATGTTCAACATGCTATCCAACATGAACCACTTGTGTCACAGTGACTCGATGCGAGTTTTGAGCCAGTGGGAAGTCGAAAGAGAGAGAAAACGCCAAGAGTGGAGCCCGACTCGCCTTACTAGCCCCACTTCTCCTGGTTGGTCAAGAGAAAGTTCAGTATCACCTGGGCGTACACGTGATTGGTCAAGAGAAAGTCCCTCCACACCTGGGCATAGATTTGATTGGTCCAGAGGAAATCCCACCTCCCCAGGGAGTCAACGTGATTGGTCCAGAGAAAGTTCCACCTCACCTGGGAACAGACCTGGTTGGTCGAGAGAAAATTCAAAATGGGTGACGGTGATCAGGTTACATGGGGAGGCTTGTGGTTGGCTGCTTGGTGGGTGATGGCTATCGGGTTACAAGAGAAGGTTTCTGATTGGCTATAAAATTGGTGAGGATTATCAGGTTACAGGAGAAGGCTTCTGATTGGCTAGAAGGAAGGTGAAGGTTCAAATTTTCATTGGTGATTGGGGAATAACGTAATACAAACAGTCATGCTTTCACATTACTTTATGTCTCCTAACAGTTTTGTTCAGAGGGGACTTTTAACCTGGCTATTGAATATGCCTTTCTTTCCGCAGGTGACTGTTTGGTTGTGGTACTACTAACAGGTGACTGGTTACTGGGTTGATTAATTGGTCAATTGGTTAACAATTTGTTGTTTGTTTAGCTGGTTAACTGGTTGGCTGGTGAGTGATTGTACGAGTGGTTACTTGGCTGATTTTGTGAACTAAAGACTGAGCAAAAATTGAAAGTTTTGATTATTATTAATATGTTGCTGTTTGTTTGGTTGGTTGGCTGCTTATTTGCAAAATAGAAAAAGAAAATGTCCTATGAAGCAAGTTTAAACTGTAATTTCCAACGCAACAAAAATGGACTCACCCAAATTTTCGACTGTACAACTCCAGTCTTTGTCAAGGAATGAGCAATCCACCTATGATCCACTGCTCACGGAGTCACGTGTGTTATCTGCGTGACGTCACAGAAGCGGTGGATTGCTCATTCCTTGACAAAGACTGGAGTTGTACAGTCGAAAATTTGGATGAGTCCATTTTGTTGTCTTGGAAATCACAGCTTAAACTTTCTTCATGATGATTTCTACCAACACAGATGAACTTTCAATCTAAGAAAATGTCTTATTTTCATCTTGCCCCTTTTTTACAGGTCCGACTGCTAGTGAGAACCGCCCTGTTTACTACAGCAGGAGGGTCCTGGGAAGGAGAGGCATGGTCACCAGTCTGTAACTCTGGGAACAAGAACATTCAGGAACTCGCTTCCAAAATACAAGAAGAAGAGACTATACAGAAGAAAATTAAACTGTTCTCCAACTACAAAAACAAAATTAAATCACCAGAAATTTTTGACTGAATCGCTCAGTCTTCATCAGCTTTATGACCCAAGTGCTGTGGACACGTGACTTTTAGCCACGTGTGACGTCAGCACTGGGTCAAATTTCACTGGAAGTTCAATTTTCTTCATGTATTTTACCAACTCAGATGAACTTTTATGCTAGTCTGTACAGAAAGTTTAAACATATTAAGACTTATTGTGAAAAGCATATCCAAGTGGCCACTAGCATAAGGACTTGTACTTAAAAACTAGATTGTATGGACTTTAATAATAATATATAATTGTCACCATATGAAAGTTGTATGACGCTTTGTGTCAAGCAGTATTAGACCTTTGACCTCCAGTAGCCTTGGCCTTTGACCTCTGAAACATGTTGAACCCTGACCTCCCAATCACAACCATCAAACTGGAAGTCACCAATAGACTGTTATAGAGGGCCAATAGAATTATAGATTCATATTTATAAGGCCACAGCAAGTAATTTGTATGGATGACATCAGCGCACGCATTAATTTTCGTCTGATTTTGAAAAAAAAAACAAGAAATTTTGTTGTCTTCTGACAGTGGTCACCATGCCAAAAATGGGCAAAGCTATCTGTTGCCATGCCAGAAGGTGGATGGCAGATAACTATAAAGAGAGGAGACAAGAAAAGGCTCTGATTTAATGTTTTGTTTCTTACTTTGATGCAGTGATATGTGATGCTGGGTGTGTATATGTGATGTTCTCACTGAATCAAAACCATTTGTACAATGATTGAGTCCAAATTGTAAAATGTAGGAACTTTGTTTTTTCGGCCCACCTTGTTTTTTTTTTCGCCCGCTCGCATTAGATTTGGAGTCTGCGGAGGATGTCATCCATAAAAGTTAATTGCTGTGGCCTAAGCAGAAAATGGTGCAATGTTGCAATGACTGGAAATAGTAGAGCTAGCTGTATTTCTGCAGTGCTGACTAACTTTGCTGACAATGTTGTACAAGAATGCAGTATTATCATACCACGTTACAAAAAGGAACAAAAATCAAATGTTGGCCACATGAAGTGTAGCAATGATGTGTGTGGGGCAAACTTAATGAAGAAAAATGTAGCAAATTAGGAGGACTCAGAATATTCACAGAGTACTGGACATTGTAATATTGTGGTAAGTTGTAACCAAGGATTTCAGCACCAAGGACAGGTACTACATGTTTGTTCAATTTTGTGTTAGAAGGTCTCGTGTAACACAAGAGCCCAGGCTAACCTGTATATATATCCACTGTAGTGAATATGTAATGTAGGGATGTACAGATAGACACTCAGAAACTTGTACATGTGCATATTTACATGCTAAACGGGTACAACTGCAATTATAGTATAATAGGTAAAAAGTTGGTAGGTGCATTCTGTGTCAGGAAAAAAGTTTAATATATCTAGCCGGGAGCTTGAAATGTTGGTGTCGGGTAAGGAAATTATTGTAAAATTTTGCTTGGGCCTCAGAGAGACTATAAGAAGACATTCAAGACATTGTATTTCTTCGTTCTTGGCCATTCTACTCTAAGTGTAGGGGTGGCGGAACGTTCCATTCTGTACTCTATTCGTACATAATTTTAAACAAGATCTTTGGTGTTAGTTCCCGGGAAATGCAATCATTATGGCTGTTGATATTATTTGTGGTTTTAAATGTCAATTTATTAGAGAAATCAGTTTTTATATCTCTTTGTACATTGTGGACTCAATTTTTTTACCTCTTTTAATGAAAGATATGCATACATGTTAATGTGTTTTTTAGAATCATGAAATAATGTTGTAATTTTCATACTGTATCAAAAAAGTTACTAGTAAGGCCACACCAATTTAATTTGTTGGTTCTCGGATTTTTTCAGAAAACGTTTACGCAAACCACTGCATTGATACATGGAAAAACTGTAACAACTATAGGAACAAAAGGACGTTCCTCAACTGTTGGGGGTAAAATATGAGCATATTTGAGTTGATTCAGAAACAGAATTTTTTTTTTTTTTTGTCAAATGAAAAAAAAATGAAGAGGCGAATCCGAAAACCAACAAATGAAATTGGTGTGGCCTAAATGCTTGCTTCAATAGTGGCAGTAAACTACAGGATGAGACCCATACCTGGCCAGCCAATCAGAGCTGTGAAGCAGATGGTCTCCCACCGGAGTTTGTAACAAGCACATCAGGCATTTAAAGTTATTTCCTATATTGTTGTTTGGTTCAAGTTGGCATGAAAATGGTTATCATATATTATGTTGACATTTCCAGTTCATGATTATGTATTTTGTAGTTCATAACTATCCAGGACCATGTATGTGATGTGTCCTTTTTCACCTTTCCCACAAATTTGTTGAACGTTTGCAATTTGTACGACAATATTTTTATCATTACTATCATTTTCAGATGAGAATTTAAGACAAAACCTCAATTTCTCTTTACTGAATTCATAAAAGCTTGCACACTGTTTATGTACGCTTTGAAGTTTCTCAATACAAAACGTTGTAATTTATGAAAAGTTGTGTTTCTTTTGTGTATTTTGTGTTTCTTTTGCTTGTATTTGTTGGGAATTAGGTGACTGGCGACTCTATTCAGATCTTGTCTGTTCTTCAGACTAATAAAATGTGGAAAATCAATTGAATTTAGTGAAATGAGTTCCTGTTTTATATTTCAATAACTATTTTCGATAAGTGCGGTGGGTTCTTTAACATGGGTTCTTTAACGGGCGGGCGAAAAAAATGAAAGTAAAAACAGGCCTAGGCATCCTATTATGGCCCAAAATGGTACGATAGGAGCCATGAAGTCAACACACCAGGCTGGTTCAAAATTTAAGCAATGATTTTTGAACTTTTAATGACACCACTGCATTGAAAGATGGAATAACTGTAAGAACTAGGAAGAAAAGGACTGTTTTCAACTGTTGAGGGCAAAATATGAATATGTTTTTTGTTGCAAATCAGAAAAAAATGAAGCGGGCGAATCCGTTAACCAAGGAATAAAATTGGTGTGGCCCAAAGTACTAATTAATTTCTGGTATTTTGTACATATTTTCTAGTGGTGTTTTGATCTCTTTACCACCACCTATTACATAAAGAAACAAAAATTCCACAAAAGAATTATGAAAAAATGACTTGTGTGCACTGTTCATGAGAGCCTGTTAATAGACAGTAATGCATAACATGGAACTGATAGTGCGTTCAGCACCAAGGAGAGGGCCATACCTATGATATGAAGGCATTGCTACTGTTTATTTAAGGCACCAAGTCAAGCTTCCTTTAATAACACCTATGCTTAGAAGAAGACATAAAAGAAAAGATTCATACATAAGGTAACTTTTCATTGTAATTTTCCTTTATAACAAACCATCTTGTAGGTAATTTTTCATTCCAGTACGTAAGCACAACATTATTTTCATGCTGCCATCAACACAGAGGACAATAAAGTAGTCGTTTTCACTTGAGCGATGTGAGGAAAGTCAGACATGTAAGGTGCCTTTCCCAAGGGCACAAGATCGGTGGCATGGCAGGTGACTAAAATATTGTCTGAAAAATCAGGTTTCCAAGCCCTAACAACTGCACTGGATGCCTTTAAACAACTGTCACTGTTATCAGTCTCCCATAGACCCAGCATAACTTAAAAAGACGTCTATGGATTGTGATGAAATATGGTCTTAGAAAGACAAAGGTCAAGGTCAAATTTGGGCCATCCTTGTGAAAGGATAGGACTTTCATTTTCACGGGACAATACAGGACTCATTTTCAACTCTGCGAAGTGAGAAAAGTCGGGTTAAGTGCGTTTCCCAAGAGCACAAGGTTGGTGACATGGCAGGGTTCGAACCCAGGACCTCTTGGTTCCGTCGAACACTATGACGTAACGCGTCCCCTCGATTAGCTAATTAACATTACAGTGCTTGTAATTAATGAGCTGGCCATATTCCCACAATGCATGTCTGTAGATCCTTTATTAGCATACACACCATTTACATAAGTCTCCTGATTCGTCTGATCCTAAATCTGATTACATCCATCACCTGTCTGAGACGCGCGGGCCAGGTGTAGCGCTGCGAATAGGACACATCGAGCGTGGAAGATGTCCACCCTGAACAGGATAACACTGAAAAGGGTTGAGGATGTTATCGCAAGTCTCAATGACCAAAAAGGAGCATCCGCCATCGCTATACAGAGAAGGATCCAGTCTGAACACCCAGACATGAAGGCAGAGCAGCGCAAGGAGCTACTGCGGGCCGTGTTACTTGAAGGGCTAGACACTGGACGGCTTCGCCGACCGCATGGCTCGAAAGTCGGCCGCGGCCTGGTCGGACGATTTCTGCTCGGAACGTCTGCGGAAAGGTTGCCCACTATACCGGAGATAGAGGTGAACACAACACAGCCGCAAGTGACTCTGTGACTGTGATTTGCTTATTTGCTCATATACAACGAAATACACAATAAAGTAATAAAAAAAATTGACAAATATGCGCGTGGGCCTGTCCCAAACGAAAAAGTAAATAATGAAATACCTTTATTGTACATTCATGCCACGACGGGCTAGGTACAGGACAAGATATAACAGACACGTAACAAACGTATATAGCAAATTGGAGACAACAGATGCACTACTTTGACATACATACATAAGGAACATACAAGGGTACTATACTAGGCTATAATAGCACTTACATTAACAACTAGAGTTCCACGATCTCATACCTTCGCCAAATGATGTTAGCCTTTATGACTAAGGCCATGTTGATTTGATTATATGGATGACATCCTCTGGGAACCCCAAAACTGATGCGAGCGTGCGAATAAAAAAAAGTTTAGCAAAAAAAAAAAGTTAGCTTTCATGATGAAATCTACGTGGTCATGAAGGTCAAACAAATGACACATAGTATGGTATGGCGAATAATCTACTCCTCAAATTCATTTCTTTACAATTTTGTCTTTTTCGTTTGATTTTGGCATTCTGCGACATTGGTATCGTTTTTTCCAATATTTATTTTGCAACTTACGGTATATATTTGCTCATTTTGCAACGGTTTTGTACGATTTACAGTATGGTTGTAAAACTTTTTTTTTTTGGAAACGGCCGAAAATTCATGCGCGCGCGGATGTCATCCATATAATCAAATCAACATGGCCTAAGACATTATAGATAAATCCCCCTGATTGTGCGAATAGGATCCTATATTGCATCAATTATATCTGTTGATCATATTCTACACCAGAAGACAGTCTTATCTTATCAATGCATGCCATTATAGCATGTCCTCATAAATTATGCAAATGAGGTCCTTATTTGAATAAATTATGTTTAATAATGTTCACCTTCACATAACTTTCAAATATCCCAAGTATGAAATTCCAGACATTACCACTATGTAATTATAACATTTTCTCGTTAATTATGCAAATTAAGTCTTCATTTGCATAATCGATATCTGCCTGTATTTCTGCCGTTCTGCATTACATATATCACAAGCTTGAATAGTCCTATCATGGAATGCAGCTGATATATAGAATTTCCTCATTAATTATGCAAATTACATTAATATTTGCATAATTGTAATAACATTATGTCAAGCATCACTTCAGCTACCTACATGCCAAAAATCACGACGATCCATCAATCGGTTCTTGAGTTATCCGCCTTTAAACATTTTTCAACTAATGCCCCTGCAATTCCAGAGCAAGCCGCTAGGGGATCCAAACTCACGTCACTTGTTCCCCAGCACAAGAGCTACCTACCATCCAAATTTCGTCACCCTAGTATGTCTAGATCACGAGATATCACGGAAGTTCAGCTGCGGTACCATAACAAGCCGTTAGGGGGCCCAAAATCTAATCAGTTCCACGTCTCATGAAGACCTACCCACCTACCAAGTATCAAGACAATCCATCTTAGCCTTCTTGAGTTATCGTGCTCACACACACACACACACACAGACACACGAACGCCAACGAAAACATAATCTTCTTGGCGAAGGTAATAAATCAAATTGTGGTGCAGATCAGAATAACTAAAACACAATTTTATTATGTGTTGGAAGATAAAGTTTAAATATCCACTCGTCATAATGAAATATATCAACACAGATGAACTTTCATGTCATCGATGATATGTGTACTTATATTAGGAGGAGGAAGAGGAGGAGGACCCACCAGTGGCGGCGGGAAATCTGACGTTTGACCTAGAAGAGCCTTGCACCCCAGCCGCCTATATACAGCGGGTGCAGGAAAAGAGGGACAGGCTTGTTTCACAGTGTCAGGAGGCAGAGAAATACCTGAACTACCGGAACCTCCCTGCACATGGTATGTGAAGTGTATAGTCCCCCATCCGTGAATAGTTTTGTCAGGTTGGAAAGACACTGAGTAAAGAGACTCTTTTTACACAACCAAGTCTTTTATATTCAGCCGACGTTTCAGTGATCGTCTGTCACCTTTCTCAGGGTAATTCTGACTGGTTCACATTGCACGGCAGCGCAGGCGTCGCTGCTACAGATGCACGTTTGGGAACGCATTGTAGATACATTTCCCTGTAATCCAATCACGCATATGTGTAGATATGGAAATATTGTACATTTGGGAATGCAACATCTGTAGCAGCGACACCTGTGCTGCAATGCAAGAACCAGTCAGAATTGCGCTGAGGAAGGTGACAGACAGTCACCGAAATGTCGGCTGAATAAAGGACTTGGTAGTGTAAAAAGAGTCTCTTTACAATGTAGTCTGTTTCACGTATAGCGACGCAGAGTCTATCGGTTGGCAACCCTGCCTCTGGACCAAGAGGTTGGGATCTCGAATCCCGGCTGTTGTCGCTCCCCGGTACCGGACATGCGCGCTACTACTGGAAAGGGTCGCAGGACGGGACGTTAGGCTGTGGTCCATTGTTCATTGATTTGTGTTGGTGAAAAAAAGGGGAATTTCCCCGGTACAGTGAACCTGTAAATACTGTACATAGCATCTGTCTTCTTCGGATTCTGAGTCAACAACCCAAACCACCTTGCCACCTAGCCTGTACTTCTCACTAAATCTGCCATGTGTTGCTCTTGTTCAAGTGCAACCTTGGACATAGACGTAATTTGTTGACTTTCAGTGCCCAAACATATTAGTGGACGACAAGTACATACCGAAAAGTATTCACTTAAGAAATTCACTTTGAATTGAATCTCATTTTGAAGCTCTTGTGTGGCATTCTGATGAAGTCTTCACTACATTATGTTGTTTCAGCTCTTGAACAAGTCCGCATGGCGGTTGGCAGATGTAGGCTGATCACAAGTAACTCGACATCCCCGCTGGCCAGGTTTGAAGAGTTGTGCCACGAAGCCATGGTGGGTATTTAGAGGGCTTTGTTTGTTTTATGTTGAACATATGATTTTCCCATGATACGTTGATACTCTACTCAATGCAAATCATTTGTGTATGTTTGCAGCCATCCCATGTTATGTTTCGATTATGTTTCCAAAAGTCAAGTTGTTTGCCAAGAAATGCTCTCTGATTATGATGATATTTGTACGTGTTTGTAACATTCTTTGTGTGAGACACAACACCAGCAACAGCTACCTGGGCCCAAAATTCCAATAAATCAAATCAAATCAAATCAATTACGCTGTTTTTCCTCCGACAGACGCTAGGGGGCGACAACCCATACAAACCCGACCTGAACGACCTTGATGGGTATTGGGAGGTTGTCGAGCTGGAGGTAATTATGCCAACAAAAACACAAACAAACAAACAAGCAAATAAACTTTGTCTATTCAGGTAATGATATCAACAAACAAACCAGCTTTGTCTATCAGTTCAAGGATATCATTGGTCTAAGACTAGCATGTTCAGGAAACGCAATATTTATGTTTACCGAAGGAAAACATATTGTTTTTGCTCCATTTCGTCCTTCTTCTGTTCCAAACACTAACCTCTGACCTGGCCAATGGCCTCTTTTGTTGACGTATGTCACCATAGTAACTGGTGTTGGGTTACATAATGTTGCAATTTCGTAGTAGGCATTAGGACTCCTGTCACCATTATATGTATGTGAATGTCGCCTGTAGTTTAGTATGGGAGCTTCACTTCAACTTTTCGCTCTTTCTTCTATCACGTTTAGGTCCAGAAGATTGACGACCTGTTTGAGAAACTTAACGATATCGGCGAGTTGCAGAACTCCAGTCAGAAGCTCTGAGGAAGGTGTCTGATAGACATCGAAACGTAAGCAGGTGAGAACCTTACTGGTTGTGTAAGAAGAAAATTCTATACCCTGTTTGAGAAACTGAAGCGGAACTATGGAGTAACATTGTCCAGATGAAGGACTGACATTACTACCAACCAAGCATGGGAGACTGGAGGTTAGAGGTGTTCAGGTACGTTTACAAGTTGTTAGTTACAACTAGAAGAAAAGTAATGAGCGCGTGTGTTCTGTACACATACCTTGAGTACATAGTATACTGTGAAATCCGTAAGTCCCCTCACTCTATCTGTCTTTGCCGATTTCTTCTCCCAGTACAAGTCCAGCCTCGGTTTAAAACAGTTCATATGCATATGTATATTATATGCATATGTATCTTATATTGGGGTATTAGCCCACCTGCCCAAGGAGGTTTGAAATTATTTTAAATCTCTTTGATTAGCCCAATCAAGTAAAAGTTTCCATGATTCTATATTATGCCTAGCTTTATAATTTATAGATCCATGCCAGAATACTAGTAGCCTGGGTACCAGACATAGGGCACACTAGGCTCAAAGCCAGTTATCAGGTTTTGCACTGGATAACTTGGGCCTATAGCTAGGTCTGGCATCCAGGCTATGTCAGAAATACTGATGCTGATTACAAGCAAGACTAGAATGGACAATTATGTATGAAACTTAAACCATTGTGTGATACTCATAGTCATACTGAAGTGTCCTCTTACAGTTGTATAAGAAAGAATGATGTAATTCATTAAACTCAAACAAGGAACGTTCATGTGCTTGCTTGACTAATATGTATTTTCGCAGAAGTTTGAAATCTCTGATGTCTTGTTTCTGTACCATCCCAGGTTGTCCGTGCATGATGTTTTTTTCCCTGTGGGCATCTTCTGGTACTTTAACCAGCCTGACTACTTTGAGGAACACGTCAAGAAGCGCAGAGAAGAGCGTCTAAAACTGTACTCCAACCCAGAGTACCGAAGGGAGGTGGAAGAATTTGCGGAGAGAATGAGGAAAAGACAAGCCGAGAGGAATGAAAAAGGATGAGATGGAGTTTTGTGTAGATGAAGACTGAACTGATTGTACATTTTGTACTCAGGAATTTATTTTCTACTGCGGTCTCTTAGTGTCACTGACGAAAAGGTTACAGTGGATGCTACCTGAAACGTCTGACCATTTCCACAATCATATCCAGTTGC
Organism: Branchiostoma belcheri; assembly: GCF_001625305.1. Classification (NCBI taxonomy): domain Eukaryota; kingdom Metazoa; phylum Chordata; class Leptocardii; order Amphioxiformes; family Branchiostomatidae; genus Branchiostoma; species Branchiostoma belcheri. The sequence continues at coordinate 258,460 of NW_017802858.1, forward strand.
TTGAGTTAACTGACTTTTGGCATATCTTATTACCTGGATGTCTAACCTTCAATGACATAGTAGTTTTAGTTAATAAATTACATCATAAACTGCCTTGAACATATTGTACATATTGTACATATTGTATGCTAAAATATTGCACATATTCTTTGCTGCACATATTGTATGCTAAAAAAAGACAAGCCTTGAGAAAGAAAAGGGAGATGCAATTCCATGTAGATGAGGACTGAACTGATTCAACCAACTGAATGTACATTTTTTTATCTTGCAAGTTCATCTGTGTTGTTAGAAATCATTATGAAGCAAGTTTAATCTGCAATTTCCAACACAACAAATTGGACTCACCCAAATTTTAAACTGTAAAACTCTTTGTCAAGGAATGAGCAATCCACCACTTCCGTGACGCACGCAGATAACACACATTACTCAGTGAGCAGTTGATCATAGATTGCAGAAAGTCTGTGGCGCCCCCGTCATTTTTGTAGTCAGGAATTTTTTTTCTTCACTTGTATTGTCACAGATGTCATGCAAATTATCCTGAACAATTTTGTTATTGAATACTGAACATTGTGAAATATTCACTGTGGTTTTATGTTTGCAGTAAAGACCCTAGAACTCTTCAAACCAGAACATGTGAAAATGTATTTGTGTGTACAATAATTAAGGTAGCAGAACACAGTATTCCTCCGCGACCCCCGGAGCGATGACTTAGGGATAAGAAATGAGTGCGACAAACAGCTTGCACCGCTTGTACACAGCCTAACGTGGATGACACCGGGACATACAAGTTACCGTATGGTACCATAATATGTCGGCTTTGATATCGCATAATTGAGATTAGGAAGGCTGCTCGGTCGGCGTATAAATGCGCGTGACCTTTTCGCTGCCTGCCATGGTGAGTCGGCTGCAGTTCCGGTGCGCTCCGCAGGAGGCCATTTAAAAGAGGGCGGCATGATGTCAAAAAAACGATAACTTTTTGTACTTTTTTGTTATTTTGTACATCGTACCCTATATTTGAACATATTCGTTTCTCGTGCTTTTCTATGGTACCGTACTGTATTTTTATCCACGTCGATGTCAGTCACTTCCGGGTCCTTAACTTTAGAAATCCCCATAGGCGAAAAACTGTGTTCTGCTACCATAAGCTAAGAGTACTAGTATTGCATCATCATTTACATATTTTTTTAACCATCACATACATCATCATCACATACAAGATGCCAAAAAATGACATAAGTCAATGACATAAAGAGATATACAAGATAGAGCAACAATACTCCAAGATAGAGCAACAATACTCCAAGATAGAGCAACAATACTCCAAGATAGAGCAATTATAGTAATCTGGCACAGTACTTGTGAAATCTAGCACACTGTAAGGTCTACACATTATAGCATCACTTACTTGTCTTATTTTAAACTGGTAGACAGATTGCTGAGGAACGGAGAGAGACAGCCATTTCCTATTGCGCATACTATCTATATCGGTTATTACACCATGTCGCTACATTATGTGGGTAATCAAAGTAAACA
>NW_017802858.1:260012-263195 GCF_001625305.1 Branchiostoma belcheri
ATGAAGCAAGTTTAATCTGCAATTTCCAACACAACAAATTGGACTCACCCAAATTTTAAACTGTAAAACTCTTTGTCAAGGAATGAGCAATCCACCACTTCCGTGACGCACGCAGATAACACACATGACTCCGTGAGCAGTGGATCATAGATTGCAGAAAGTCTGTGGCGCCCCCGTCATTTTTGTAGTCAGGAATTTTTTTTCTTCACTTGTATTGTCACAGATGTCATGCAAATTATCCTGAACAATTTTGTTATTGAATACTGAACATTGTGAAATATTCACTGTGGTTTTATGTTTGCAGTAAAGACCCTAGAACTCTTCAAACCAGAACATGTGAAAATGTACAAATTTGTGTGTACAATAAATAGTGTATATGCTAAGAGTATTGCATCATCACTTACATATTTTTTGAACCATCACATACATCATCATCACATACAAGATGACCAAAAAATGACATAAGTCAATGACATAAAGAGATATACAAGATAAGCAACAATACTCCAAGATAGAGCAATTATAGTAATCTGGCACAGTACTTGTGAAATCTAGCACACTGTAAGGTCTACACATTATAGCATCACTTACTTGTCTTATTTTAAACTGGTAGACAGATTGCTGAGGAACGGAGAGAGACAGCCATTTCCTATTGCGCATACTATCTATATCGGTTATTACACCATGTCGCTACATTATGTGGGTAATCAAAGTAAACATACAGTTCCCTTCGGGAGGTACAGCACCCTCATCATCATCAACATGGCTGCCGCGGATGCAAATTTTCCTCACTGCTGCAGCTGGTTCCCCGACCAATAGCAGCGTGGAGGTTTTGAAGCATGCTGGAAAATTGACCAATCGCGGCGTGGCCGTCTTTCGTGGCCGACCCACCATATTCCAGACATAGCCATACCTCCTTCGGGAGGTACAGCACCTTCATCATCATCAACATGGCTGCCGCGGACCAAGAAACCCACGCCAGCTCAGTCCGTCTTCGTTCCTACCAAGACGAGAGCTATCTGCACGGGTTTCTTGGAGTTTTGGGTGACTTACAGAAGGAAGGGGCACTACAGGATGTCGTCATTGAAGTCGAGGACCGGCGGTTTCCCTGCCATCGGCTTGTTCTGTCCGCGGCCAGCCACTACTTCAGAACCATGTTCACAAGCGACATGGCGGAACGTCGCCAGAACACGGTTGTTTTACAGGTAAAATGTAGGGTTGGCAGAACGTTTAAAGTGTTACAACAAGACCACAAAACACCTTGCTTCAAACAAGTGTCTTGATAAGATGTTTTTTGTCAAATGAATACTGGCTTTTTTTTTTATCAAACCTTGGTCAGACCAAGGACATTATAGAGGGTCTGCATGCCCTTTTTCGTTAACCGTTATGGGCTATTTTAATTTACCGTTAATCGTTGCCAGCTCGCTCTAATTCAACGTTAAGCGTTATCAGTATATTCCTCGTGAAGCGTTATGGGTCGTTTTAATTCTGAACGTAAAACGTTATTTGTCATCCTAAATTCAACGTTACGCGTTAATGAATAATTCTTCGTTACGCCTAATTTTGCCTTTCAAAGTGTAGGAAAATGCGTCATTGAAGGTTTAAAAATACAAAATTTCCCGGGGGAGAATGCCCCCGGACCCCCCTACATTGCTCGCGCCTTTGGCGCTCGACTCGCGCTTCTGCGCTCGGTCCCTTCGGCTCTAGCCAGAACCAGTTTTCCCTTCAATTTCCGGAAGTTTGCGGAGAGTTACAGAATTTTTTTTAACGAATCCGTCAACCTTGACAGGCAAATTAACAAAAATCTTGAGTAAAATATGAAAACATCAGAAGTACCGACAAACACTCTCAACACCATGATTTGCCTCTCAAAATGCGGGAAACTGCGTTTTTGAGGGCTTAAAAATCCTAAATTTCTCGGGGGAGCATTCCCCCGGACCCCCCTAGATTACGAGCGCCTTCGGCGCTCCCCTCTCAAAATCCATCGGTAAAACTGGGCAGACTGAAAAAATGCAAGCTGGCCGACGTCGACTCGGACACCCCTGTATTTGTGGAGGTACTCGGGGACCAGGGCAGGTGGGAAACAGAGGGAACACATACTTTTAATGTGTGCTTCATTACATGTAAGGTGTACGTAATTTTGTCAGTGATCACCTTTTCTCACAAAGCGAGATACCAATTCCAGTGCAGCTCGAAAAAAAAAGCCTATCAATTTACCGTTAAGCGTTATCGGCCCTGCTGAATTTACCGTTAAGCGTTATCGGCCCTGCTGAATTTACCGTTAACCGTTGCCAGGACCCCCCCATGCAGACCCTCATTATAATGTCCTTGGTCAGACCGTTTCTTTCCTAGAACGATCGCAGAGTGGAACTCGCTGTCACCAAGTACAATAGGGTGTATCACAAACATGATCTGCTCCCACATTTTCCACTGTACAAAAAAGCGAGAAGAAGTTGACCTGTCTGTATTAGCTCAGTGACTAGAACACTATGTATTAGCCTAGTATAGTACCCTAGAAAAAAGTTTTCAACCATACTGTAAATCGTACAAAACAGCTGCAAAATGAGCAAAAATATACCATGTTACAAAAAAATTAATAAAAACTATACCAATGTCGTAGAATGCCAAAATCAAAACGAAAAAGACGAAATTGTAAAGAAATGAACTTGAAGAACTAGATTATTCGCCAAACCATATCTGTGCCATTTGCTCATGACCATGTAGATTTCATAATGAAAAGAACTTTTTTTTTGCAAAACTTTTTTTTCATTCGCACGCGCGCATCAGTTTTGGGGCTCCCGGAGGATGTCATCCATATAATCAAATCAACATGGCCTTATGTATGTATGTCTAAGTCAAGTAGTGCATCTTTTGGGGATGGGGTTTTGTGCGCGTGAAAAATTTGCGCGCGCGTGAAAAATCTGCGCGTGAAAATATGCAAATTAGGTGATTCCCAGGGGGTCTTGGAAATTTTACATTTATTCGGGAATCTTAATTCTATCTTTATCTTCCACGCGCAAATTTTAACCTTTTTTGCGCGTGAAAACTTCACATTCGAACAAGTCCCTTGGGATTTGCACATCCATCCTTAATTTCCCATTTTCAATAGTAGTTTTCAAATGTTTAGTTTTCACGCGCAAAAAAGTTTGAAATTTGCGCGTGAAAGAATATGCTTGAGAAAAA
>NW_017802858.1:263215-270268 GCF_001625305.1 Branchiostoma belcheri
AACACAATACTAGTAATTGATGCAGATACCATATGGGTTTGACACCTAGAATTTCAGACAATATGCTTTTGAATAAGCATATGTATATAATGTATGCATACAGGATTTTATTTAAGTTGCAAGATTAATGAGAAACCGTGAAATGTACGAAATGTATAAACACGTGTATACAATATGACTTTAGACTTTAAGACAGGCTCCTCTTAGTACACGCGGAGGGCAGACCCTAATATACTCGCCAAAGCGTAATTGGATTTATGGGAAGAAGTTGCGAGACCTTATGGCGCGGCTTTTTAAGAGCCAAGTGGTAACTCTTCTATTAGCTATTTAAATGATTGCTGGTACAGTGTACCCGTCTCACACATGCGTAGATATGATAGTGGGGTTACTATATTGGAAGTCAGTCCGACTTTGGAAAACCTAGGTAGTTACACGTATCATTGAAATGATACACAAGGTACTTCGAAGACGACCCGACTTTTGCGTGTATCATTTATATGATAGACACGGAGGGCAGAGCATAATCGCCTTTGCGAGAAAGGGTACTCGCCAATTTTTGGAAGAAGTTGTGAAACCGTAACGGCTTTGCAAAGGTCACCTTTCTAGTTGATGATTATTTTATACTTATGTTTAAATCATGTGATTTCTGTGTCCCACGTACTCATGCATGGTGTCCTATCAGCCTATATGGGACAATATTTATACACTTCTATGCACTCCAAAGAAGCCTGACTTTTACCAGTATGATTGCAATTATATACACGGGAGACGATTTTGCAACGATTGAGATTTTTAAAGTCGGACTGTCTTCATGCTGTCTAACAACAATTTTGGTAAAAATTAGGTAATTTTCGGGGCGCAATGCCGTGATTCAGGTGAAAGTCGTGTTGTCGTCGACGTGTTTGCAACGATACAGGCAAAATGTATCGGCTATCGAATGATTGCTAGCGTACTCATACATGTCAGTGGCTCGTTCAGTTGAAGCAAAAGAGCCATATATATAATTCTTGAGCATTCTTCCCGAAAGGGTGAGTATTGCGCAGTACACTGCCCTTAGCTTGGCAGCGGCCCTTCGCCGGGTAATGACGTCGCTGGACGTGACCCGGAAACAGATGCAACCAGATACCGCGAAACCCCCATAGGGTGCCTATTTTGACGGAAATCCAATGGCGGAAACCTCGCCGAAAAATGGAAATGAGTCAACTTTGACGCTACAAAGCTCGTTTTTGTGTACAAGTGTGATCTTCAAGTGAACTTCCCGAGGTTCCCTGACTTGTAAGGATTACAACGACATATATTTTAGCCTGGCTTTCCCGATTCTGACTGCGCTATGATAAATTCTGTGAACCATGCTAAGGACTCATTTCGGCGGTTAACACAAGAAACCCACGCCAGCTCAGTCCGTCTTCGTTCCTACCAAGACGAGAGCTATCTGCACGGGTTTCTTGGAGTTTTGGGTGACTTACAGAAGGAAGGGGAACTGCAGGATGTCGTTCTTGAAGTCGAGGACCGGCGGTTTCCCTGCCATCGGCTTGTTCTGTCCGCGGCCAGCCACTACTTCAGAACCATGTTCACAAGCGACATGGCGGAACGTCGCCAGAACACGGTCGTTTTACAGGTAAAATGTAGGGTTGGCAGAAAGTTTAAAGTGTTACAACAAGACCACAAAACACCTTGCTTCAAACAAGTGTCTTGATAAGATGTTTTTGTCAAATGAATACTGGCTTTTTTTTTATCAAACCTTGGTCAGACCGTTTCTTTCCTAGAACGATCGCAGAGTGGAACTCGCTGTCACCAAGTACAATAGGGTGTATCACAAACATGATCTGCTCCCACATTTTCCACTGTACAAAAAAGCGAGAAGAAGTTGACCTGTCTGTATTAGCTCAGTGACTAGAACACTATGTATTAGCCTAGTATAGTACCCTAGAAAAAAGTTTTCAACCATACTGTAAATCGTACAAAACAGCTGCAAAATGAGCAAAAATATACCATGTTACAAAAAAATTAATAAAAACTATACCAATGTCGTAGAATGCCAAAATCAAACGAAAAAAGACGAAATTGTAAAGAAATGAACTTGAAGACTAGATTATTCGCCAAACCATATCTTTGCCATTTGCTCATGACCATGTAGATTTCATAATGAAAAGAACTTTTTTTGCTCAAACTTTTTTTTTCTATTCGCACGCGCGCATCAGTTTTGGGGCTCCCGGAGGATGTCATCCATATAATCAAATCAACATGGCCTTATGTATGTATGTCTAAGTCAAGTAGTGCATCTTTTGGGGATGGGGTTTTGTGCGCGTGAAAAATTTGCGCGCGCGTGAAAAATCTGCGCGTGAAAATATGCAAATTAGGTGATTCCCAGGGGGTCTTGGAAATTTTACATTTATTCGGGAATCTTAATTCTATCTTTATCTTCCACGCGCAAATTTTAACCTTTTTTGCGCGTGAAAACTTCACATTCGAACAAGTCCCTTGGGATTTGCACATCCATCCTTAATTTCCCATTTTCAATAGTAGTTTTCAAATGTTTAGTTTTCACGCGCAAAAAAGTTTGAAATTTGCGCGTGAAAGAATATGCTTGAGAAAAATGATGAAATTAAGCTTACAGAATGGAAAAAGCCTCAAGTTGTTACATTTTATGGTATAAAACTTTGCACTTGTAACTTTTCCTTGAATTTTTGACATATTTAAAGATCTTTGAATGTTCAGGTCTCATGTGAGGATATGCAAATTTAACTATTCCCAAGGGATATGCAAATTAAGCTATTCCCTAGGGAAGGGACCATCAAACCAGGAAATTTTTTTAAAAATCAGAAAAGTCATATCACGGGACACACTGATCTGCCTATACATGGTATTTACTTGAACTTGTTGAAGCAAGAACGGGCATTTCATAAACTCAAGTATCAATTATTGTCACATTGCCCAGTCACTTTCCAGGAAGAATCTTCATTGGTCAATGGTGTAGAAATAATCTTCACTTGGGTACAATTTATACAGCAAACATACAGCAATTTGATGAATGTGTTGAATTCATTAACCCTACTTGACAATGAATGTACCAAATGAATGTACCAAAAAATTTCATCAATTGGATAATTATGTCATCTACATGTACATGTACCGGTACATGGACAGGCCTGATGGTGGACAATGCGTAGCGTTATTCCATCGGAACATTATGTCAGGATTTCTCTATATGACTGTGTTCTAACTTCTAGCCAAATTTTCCCAGTCATTTGGCCACACCAATTTAATTTCTTGGTTAACGGATTCGCCTCTTCATTTTTTTCTGATTTGCAAATAAAAATAGAAATTCAGAATCAACTGCAAAATGCTCATATTTTGCCCTGAACAGTTGAAAACAGTCCTTTTCTTACTACCTTGTTACAGTCATTCCATCTATCAATGCAGTGCTACCATTAAAAGTTCAAAATTCATTGTTTAAATTTTGAACCAGCCTGGTGTGCTGACTTCATGGCTCCTATCGTACCATTTTGGGCCATAATAGGATGCCTAGGCCTGTTTTTATTTTTATTTTTTTTTCGCCCGCCCGTTCCATTATTTTTCTAGAAAAATCCGTTAACCAAGAAATTAAATTGGTGTGGCCTTACTGACAATAATTTTGCCCACTCCACCATCTTTGACAGTGTAGACGGTCTCCAAAAAAATCAAGATGAAACTCTTGTGTAATTTTGCATCAAACAAAATTTTACCCTCAAAATGCACAAATTAGCATTTCAAACTAAAGGGCCAAGATTTTAAAAAAACCTCCAGGGTATGATTCGGCACATTACAATGATGATATCATGTCAAAGAAAGTTGACAAGAAAAAAATTCAGACTGGCCCCTATGATGTGTTTTCATGCTGGGTGGGAGGAATGCAGAAATTTCATGGGGGATTATGGCCATATGGATGTTGCACTGGCTGAGTATCTAGCACTTTGAGGAGATAGTGGAACTAATGTCATCCAGAAAGTGGTTACATGACAAGTCTAGAGCTAGTAGGCCCTTTTCAATCGTCAACCAAAATACAATTTTAATCATTGTCACTATTTTGCTCTTTCAAAAGCGTGTAAGTAAGTGAGAAGCTAAGAGCTTTGATTATAGTTGTTCATGATACCATAAAATCTGTAAACTGAAGACTATTTCAGTATTTAATTTGTGCCCATACCTTGTTCTTCATGAAAGTATAGGTACTTAAACTTGTGTAACTGAACCGCTCACACTGTGGGAAGGGCATAGCCGTTTTGAGCCCAAGGGGAGTTTGGCCGACCCTAGAACTAGTTATGAGGGTCTAAATTTGTATTTTTAAACCTTCAATGACGCATTTTCCTGCACTTAGTTTGAAAGGCAACATTAGGCGTAACGAAGAATTATTCATTAACGCTTAACGCTGAATTTAGGATGACAAATAACGTTTTACGTTGAATTAAAACGACCCATAACGCTTCACGAGGAATATACTGATAACACTTAACGTTGAATTAGAGAGGGCCGGCTACGATTAACGGTAAATTAAAATAGCCCATAACGGTTAACGAAAAAGGGTATGCAGACCCTCAGTTATAGGAAGGATCCAGGCAGGGGATACAGGCTACAAGTGTGCTGGGTTGTAACATCCTATCCAAGAAACAGCTAACTTGCTCATGAAAACTCATGAAAAAAAAAAAAATTGGAAATAACATTGGATGATCCCAATGTGAACTATAAAATGAACTTGGCTATTGACACTCCCAGAGTGGATGTAAAAATTTTTGCCCCATACTAGTATTATATCCATATCCATTCTCAGAGTGGATAAAATTTGACAAGCCTCTCCTCATCTCTTAGCTACAATGATTTTCAATGGGATTTTCAATAGCCTTTAGGCCACACCAATTTCACTTGTTGTTTCTCTGATTTTTTCAGAGCGACAGGGAAAAAAAAAAGGCCAAGGCACCCCACAAAGGTTGAAAATGTTATGATATGAGCCATGAAGTCAACATACCAGGCTGGTTTATAATTAAAAGAATTACATTTTGAATTTTTAATGAAATGATGTTGCATTGTTACATTGAAAAACTTAAACGACTAGGAAGAAAAGGACTTTCTTCAACTGTTGGGGCCAAAATATGCCTTTTGCATATGCATTTTGCAGTTACATGTAATTCAGAACCTAGAATCTATTATTATTATTTTTTTTTTGCAAATCAGAAAAAAATGGACAGGGCGAATCCAAGAAGCAACAAATTAAATTAGTGTGGCCTTAGCTGGTAGACAACATTCAGACATTTTGAGATACTAAATTCACCAGACTCAGGATCTACCGATACATGTATACAATATATATTTTTGTTATACTTTTATCGGCAAAATCTATTTTGTCCCACTTTGACTCTTGCCAAATTATGTGTGGCTGGCAGGTACTATTGTGTAATTTTGAGGCCCAAGTCTGACTTAGTAACTATGTTATTGTTGTCCTTGTTTAGTAGTAATATCTTGCTAGATGCTGTCTGTTGGTGCTGGTTTACGCTTGGTTCAGTTCAACTTGTCTCTCTTGGTGCCTTGTGCTGATTCTGGAATTGTCTTGAGGAGAGCATCTATCTACTGAGGAACATGTTCTGGCCTAATTCTTTCTTTACAGGTCAATTGGGGGACACTGTAAATTGAACCCATTGGGTCAGCTAGCGTGAAGTTTTTGTGTTGCAACTTAATTAGTCCCATACATGAGCATGGTAACAACACAAAAAACCTTGTGTGCACCGATACACTGGCTCAAAATCCTTTTTTACCTCCATGAAAAATGGAGGTATTGTTTTTGGCGTGTCTGTCTGTATGTCTGTCTGTCTGTGTGTCTGTGTGTGTGTCTGTCTGTGTGTGTTTCCGCAACTTTGTGGTCAGCATAACTTCAGAACGCTTTTATGGATTGCGATGATATTTGGTGTGCTGGTAAGTCTTGGAAAGACAAAGGTCAAGGTCAAATATGGGCCTCCTAGTGGATGACCTTGGTACTGCAGCAGAACTTCCGGTTTTTGTATCTTTTGTCCTGAACAAGCTATGGTCTTGACTTTTTGGTGATAGATAGCTTATCCTGTCAGCAATAAGTGGTGTGAGTTTGGTCCCCCTAGCAGCTTGTTCTGGAACTGCAGGGGACTTTCTGGCGAAACCTTTAAAAGCCAATAAGTCCATATAGGAACAACGTATTTTCATGATATTTGGTGTGTAGGTAGCTTAGAGAGAGATGTACATGATTAAATGCAAATTATGCAAATGAGGACTTTATTTGCATAATTAATGAGGAAATTCTATAATTACAGTGTTTTACATTATACTACTTTCATACATGTAATGTATGTAACCTATGGCAGGCAGAGCATAAACAGATACTAATTATGCAAATGATGACCTAATTTGCATAATTTATGCAAAAATTCTATGATTTCTTAATGGTGAATAATGGGAATGTCATACTTGGGACATCTGTAAGTTAATCAAAAGTTAACATACATAACGATGCATATATCACGTTAATGCGGAGATTTACATTTACATATCAAGCCCATATTTCATGGAGGTATGAAATCTCGGAATTCTTGTTCTTTACTGGTGCAGGTAACATTGAAAATTACGTACACCAGACAAATTAGCTACACTATTAAAAGTTTTGGGAAAAATGAATCACACTAAAACTGTTCAAAAGCCACTGCTATTATTTCTTTTTAAGTTTTATACACCATATATTGAAACATGTCAAGTTCCATAACAAAGTCCATGGAACTTCAACCCATACCCATACCATTCTTTTTAGACTTGAATGTTAAAATCTAAACACACCAATGAGACTTTCTGGTATAACTATAAGTAAAGGAATGTGTGAAACCCAACCATGAAGTCGTCAGTTACAAGGCGGCACCAAATTTCAATGGATTAAGGGCAGAAGACAACAGAAATTTTTGAACTTGTTTGGAGTTTGTGGTGATATAGGCACTTAGTGAGCAGAAGTTAGGGAATTGATACGTTCTGTTTAAATTATTTTGACTAAGATAGTCAGTCAAACTTGTG
>NW_017802858.1:270288-280346 GCF_001625305.1 Branchiostoma belcheri
ACGATAGCAAAATCTACTATTGCGTCTTAATATAAATGTTTACCAATTTACTATGTACAGGTTCAACTTCTTCTCTCTTCCTTAACACAGTTGCAAATTTAAGACCTGATGATAAAAAGAAAGTACGGTGGAAATTTCATATAAAGGAATCAAAACTATTAGAGGCAGATTGATACATATACTGAGTCTTATAGACAGACTGTCGAAAATACAGACAAGAAGTTGCAATCTGGAGGAATTTCATTTTGGGGAATAGGTATTCTTGCATAACTATTTAGTGGTTACAATTTACTGATGTCACAGCGTATAACAAGTTATTTTTCAAGAAATACAAGAAAGGGAAAATAACACACAAAGATTGAGCAAGATGTCATTCTCTACACTATTTCTAACCTACATAAACTACGTCTTGGCCACTATGTAAGGCCACAGCAAGTAAATTTCTTCTGCTTTCTCCTGGCTTCTCCTGTATTCTCCTGCTTTCTCCTGTGTTCTCCTGGTTTCTCCTGTGTTCTACCGCTTTCTCCTGTGTTCTCCTGCTTTCTCCTGTGTTCTACCGCTTTCTCCTGTGTTCTCCTGGTTTCTCCTGTATTCTCCTGCTTTCTCCTGTGTTCTACTGCTTTCTCCTGTGTTCTCCTGCTTTCTCCCGGTTTCTCCTGTATTCTCCTGCTTTCTCCTGTGTTCTCCTACTTTCTCCTGTGTTCTCCTGCTTTCTCCTGTATTCTCCTGCTTTCTCCTGTATTCTCCTGCTTTCTCCTGTATTGTCCTGTGTTCTCCTGGTTTCTCCTGTGTTCTCCTGGTTTCTCCTGTGTTCTCCTGGTTTCTCCTGTGTTCTCCTGGTTTCTCCTGTGTTCTCCTGGTTTCTCCTGCTTCCTCCTGCTTTCTCCTGTATTCTCCTGCTTTCTCCTGTGTTCTCCTACTTTCTACTGTATTCTCCTGGTTTCTCAAGTGTTCTCCTGCTTCCTCCTGCTTTCTTCTGCTTTCTCCTGTATTCTCCTGGTTTCTCCTGTGTTCTCCTACTTTCTCCTGTATTCTCCTGCTTTCTCCTGCCTCCTCCTGCTTTCTCCTGTATTCTCCTGGTTTCTCCTGTGTTCTCCTACTTTCTCCTGTGTTCTCCTACTTTCTCCTGTGTTCTCCTGTTTTCTCCTGTGTTCTCCTGCTTTCTCCTGGTTTCTCCTGGTTTCTCCTGTATTCTCCTGCTTTCTCCTGCTTTTTCCTGTGTTCTCCTGCTTTCTTCTGGTTTCTCCTGTATTCTCCTGCTTTCTCCTGGTTTCTCCTGCGTTCCACTGCTTTCTCCTGTATTCTCCTGTGTTCTCCTGCTTTCTCCCGTATTCTCTTGCTTTCTCCTACTTTCTCCTGTATTCTCCTGGTTTCTCCTGTGTTCTCCTGTATTCTCCTGTGTTCTCCTGCTTTCTCCTGTGTTCTCCTGGTTTCTCCTGCTTCCTCCTGCTTTCTCCTGTATTCTCCTGCTTTCTCCTGTGTTCTCCTACTTTCTCCTGTGTTCTCCTGCTTTCTCCTGTGTTCTCCTGCATTCTCCTGTATTCTCCTGCTTTCTCCTGTATTCTCCTGTGTTCTCCTGGTTTCTCCTGTGTTCTCCTGGTTTCTCCTGTGTTCTCCTGCTTTCTCCTGTGTTCTCCTACTTTCTCCTGTATTCTCCTGCTTTCTCCTGTATTCTCCTGCTTTCTCCTGTGTTCTCCTGCTTTCTCCTACTTTCTCCTGTGTTCTCCTACTTTCTCCCGTATTCTCCTGCTTTCTCCTGCTTTTTCCTGTGTTCTCCTGCTTTCTCCTGGTTTCTCCTGTATTCTCCTGGTTTCTCCTGCGTTCCACTGCTTTCTCCTGTATTCTCCTGTGTTCTCTTGCTTTCTCCTACTTTCTCCTGTATTCTCCTGGTTTCTCCTGTGTTCTCCTGTATTCTCCTGCTTTCTCCTGTGTTCTCCTGCTTTCTCCTGTGTTCTCCTGCTTTCTCCTGGTTTTTCCTGTATTCTCCTGCTTTCTCCTGTGTTCTCCTACTTTCTCCTGTGTTCTCCTGCTTTCTCCTGTGTTCTCCTGCTTTCTCCTACTTTCTCCTGTGTTCTCCTGTGTTCTCCTACTTCCTCCTGTGTTCTCTTGCATTCTCCTGCTTTCTCGTTTTTTTTACTTTATTCTGTTAAGTTATTACGTATTTGCAAGGTATTTGCATGTATAAGCACCTCATTTACATACTCGGGACAAAATAAATGGTCCCTTTACCCTAAATGCAGGCGCCCTCCCCACCTCGGCCGTCCAATTTGCCGGCAAATTTCTACTTTTTTAAAGGGTTTCGGGACCTAAAAACTAACACCAGAGGGAAAATAAACCACATACGTTATTTTTATGGTAAAAATCGCTAAAATGGACCAGGCATTTTTCTGCCGCGTTGCCGATTTTGAGATTCAGGACTTGCGGCCACCATGTGCTTTACGTCGATAGCGAATTTTCTGCGGTTTCGTAAACGTATCGGCTTTTTTGTTAAACTTATTTTCGGGGTCGAGGGCTTTGTTTTACAAACAAATCAGACAATAAGCGTTGTTTACACGGCTTCAAAACGCTAGCGGGGCGCCCGATGTTCCACCAATGACAGCGATTCTCTCGGTAGCGTCGTGCAAATGTTTTGGTTCAGCAATATGCAGGGGTCCACACAAAAATAAGTCTAGGGTCGGCGGTTTTTTTTAGGGTCGGTCGGGAAACAGGAAACACAACATTTATTTTCCTAGGCCCTATGTTATTGTTGTCCTTGTTTAGTAGTAATATCTTGCTAGATGCTGTCTGTTGGTGCTGGTTTACGCTTGGTTCAGTTCAACTTGTCTCTCTTGGTGCCTTGTGCTGATTCTGGAATTGTCTTGAGGAGAGCATCTATCTACTGAGGAACATGTTCTGGCCTAATTCTTTCTTTACAGGTCAATTGGGGGACACTGTAAATTGAACCCATTGGGTCAGCTAGCGTGAAGTTTTTGTGTTGCAACTTAATTAGTCCCATACATGAGCATGGTAACAACACAAAAAACCTTGTGTGCACCGATACACTGGCTCAAAATCCTTTTTTCTTTACTGGTGCAGGTAACATTGAAAATTACGTACACCAGACAAATTAGCTACACTATTAAAAGTTTTGGGAAAAATGAATCACACTAAAACTGTTCAAAAGCCACTGCTATTATTTCTTTTTAAGTTTTATACACCATATATTGAAACATGTCAAGTTCCATAACAAAGTCCATGGAACTTCAACCCATACCCATACCATTCTTTTTAGACTTGAATGTTAAAATCTAAACACACCAATGAGACTTTCTGGTATAACTATATTAAAGTAAAGGAATGTGTGAAACCCAACCATGAAGTCGTCAGTTACAAGGCGGCACCAAATTTCAATGGATTAAGGGCAGAAGACAACAGAAATTTTTGAACTTGTTTGGAGTTTGTGGTGATATAGGCACTTAGTGAGCAGAAGTTAGGGAATTGATACGTTCTGTTTAAATTATTTTGACTAAGATAGTCAGTCAAACTTGTGTACTAGTAAGGAAGCAAGGAAGTAGAGGTTCAGTCCTGGGCTTGGAGGTTCAACCACCCTACCTGTGTCCCATCCTCTGCAGTTTCTGCCAGCTCTCGACACATTAGGGTCATGCTATAGCTAGCCTGGATTCCAAACCCATAGCACACTGGACACAAAATATCACTGAGATATTTTGTGTCAGGTGTGCTATGGGTTCGGAACCCAGGCTAGCTTACGTAATAGCCTGGATGTTAGACCCAAGCACACTAGGCCCAAAGCATCCAGCCTCTAGGGTAACTAGTGGTGACATGCTGTACAGATTGTCGGGTCTCTTTTGCCTTTTTGGTCTTTTGGTCTTTTGCCCTCACAGTCATCCTGTGAACCAGGAGTATGAAGGGTCATCTACAGGTCACTTGTGTAAGTGATACAGCATGAAATCTAAATCTGCTGACAATATTCATATACATTTTATATTATAACAAGCAGGCTGAAAAAACTCAGTGTCCCTAGTCTTCCCCACAAATTCAAATTGATAAGGTCCTTTTTGTACCCATTTTAGTGGTAGGTCTATAGTCCAGGTACCAGTACACTACAGATGCCTGCCCTGACTCAGTCTATTGCCCTGTGTTTGGGGTCACTGGAGTAAAACTGATACTTTTGGGTCATCTTCCATGAAATCTCAATTTGCTGAAACAAAAAACACAGAGTCTTGTAAGATTTCTTTGGCCTGATATATATTCTAGATGAGAGTAAAATTTAAACTATATTGTCTATATATTTTTGGGAATCTGATGAGATCACGCTAAATATGACTGACACAAAGACTCTACTGAGTTTAGTACTGTGTAACAGGTCTCTAAACTCAGTAGATGAAGATGTTCCACCAAACTCCAAAAGTAGGTCAAGCAATATCAATCATCTGCCAGTGTCTAGATCATGTAAAAATATCTCCAGCATTTCTTGACCATAGAGTTGTCAAATGTACAACTGAAGGTAAACACATCATAATGGATTTGACAACAAGTACAATGTTTGTAACTGAGACAAGAATTTAGTAGTGCCCGTGGCAGAGTGAGACTGTGACATACAGACATGAAAGAAAATGTACTGGCTCAGTATAACTAACTTCAGTATTCATTTTTTACTGAAGTATACGTATATGATTATAAAGAATTTCTTGGTTTGACTTCGCCATCATAAGAGGCTGAAAGAAGCAGGCAATCTGAAACAGCTACCACATTCTGCCTGTGAAAATATGCAAATCTTGACTCCCAAGGGATCTTAATTTAACTTTTTGTAGTTTAAAACTTTAGAGGATAAAACAGATATGAAATGGAATTAAGTATCATAGTTATCCTAGAGTACAGAACCTTTTTTTGAGTGATTTTCAAATATGTTCAGTTATCACGCGCGCGTGAAAGAATCTGCTTGAAAACATCTGAAATTTAGGTTATATGTAAATATGTAATTACCAATTGTCTTACAATACAAAACCTGATGCTAGGAACAATCTCTTGTATTTGTGACATTTTTGAGTGGTTTGCAAGGTAACCTATTCCCATGGGACCTACAGAATCAGTAGATTTTAAAGCTAAGACCATGGCTAACAGATGGAAAATTATATCATGGGATCACATTTTGTTATCTTAGAATTTTGTACTGCATATTTTCTGACATAATTCAGGAAATTAATTTTTTCACGCGCAAATTTTTCATGCACAAATTTTTCACGCACAAATTTTTCACGCGCCGAAAACCCGTTCCCATCTTTTGTCTCCAATTTTCTATATACGTTTGTTACGTGTCTGTCATATCTTGACCTGTACCTAGCCCGTCGTGGCATGAATGTACAATAAAGGTATTTCAATTTCAATTATCATCAGAACAAGTCCATCGGTGTAAATTGTAGCCAGCTGCCGCCACGCCGCGTGCCCGTGAAGCTGGTGTGTTACAGCAAAAGGCGGTTATACTGGCTATACAGATACAGAAAAGCATATCCAGTTGCTTGAGTAACTGTTTTTGGCACAAAGAAACATCTGTTTCCAGAAAATTAACAACTTACTAGTAACTATAAATGATATATTTGAAAATTTATTTATTGTTTGCTTTGATGCTACAGGGTTTGGATGCAGACATGTTTGAAGAGATCCTGAGTTACATCTACTCGGGAACCCTCCACGTGTCTCTGGACAGAGTGCAGCCCCTGTACCAGGCAGCCGACCTCCTGCAGATGGACTATGTGAGAGACACCTGCACCAGCTACATGGCCATGAACGTGGAGCTCTCCACCAGCTCAGTCCGTCTTCGTTCCTACCAAGACGAGAGCTATCTGCGCGGGTTTCTTGGAGCTGTGGGCGACTTACAGAAGGAAGGGGCACTACAGGATGTCGTCCTTGAAGTCGAGGACCGGCGGTTTCCCTGCCATCGGCTTGTTCTGTCCGCGGCCAGCCACTACTTCAGAGCCATGTTTACAAGCGACATGGCGGAACGTCGCCAGAACACGGTTGTTTTACAGGTAAAATGTAGGGTTGGCAGAACGTTTAAAGTGTTACAACAAGACCACAAAACACCTTGCTTCATACAAGTGTCTTGATAAGATGTTTTTTGTCAAATGAATACAATCGGCTTTTTTTTTCAACCCTTGGTCAGACCGTTTCTTTCCTAGAACGATCGCAGATTGGAACTCGCTGTCACCAAGTACAATAGGGGTACATCATTATTATCATCAGAACAAGTCCATCGGTGTAAATTGTAGCCAGCTGCCGCCACGCCGCGTGCCCGTGAAGCTGGTGTGTTACGCCAAAGGGCGGTTATATTGGCTATACAGATACAGAAAATTAAAACATATCCAGTTGCTTGAGTAACTGTTTTTGGCACAAAGAAACATCTGTTTCCAGAAAATTAACAACTAGTAACTGTAAATGATATATTTGAAAATTTATTTATTGTTTGCTTTGATGCTACAGGGCTTGGATGCAGACATGTTTGAGGAGATCCTGAGTTACATCTACTCGGGAACCCTCCATGTGTCTCTGGACAGAGTGCAGCCCCTGTACCAGGCAGCCGACCTCCTACAGATGGACTATGTGAGAGACACCTGCAGCAGCTACATGGCCATGAACGTGGAGGGCTCCACCTGTGTGGACCTGTACAAGTTTGCTGATGTTTTCATGGTGGAAGTTGTTCTGAAGGCTTGTCTGGAGTATATATGTCAGCATTTTGTGGAGGTCGGTCTTCAATTACATTGTGATCTGAGGGACTTTTATAAAATAAATTTTCGTGCATGTCACTGCTCCTAGAGACATCTCATTGTCATTATTAGATAGCTTTAAACAGTGTCTAGAGTAAGGTGTTCAAGGGTTAGGTGTAACAAGTCGATCGGTGTAATGAAGCCAGCTGGTGGGTTACACCGAAAGGCGGTTATACCGGCTATACAGATCTCTCCAGGATATTCTATTTACAGCATATATAACTTCCAAATGACCCTGGAGACCCCACAAAGTGTGTTAAAGACTTGGTCATCCAGCCTGCTCCTAAACTACTGGTGTAAAACTTAATGAAGACACATATATATTTGAATTGCCAATTATTTTAAAGCATGTCACACCTCCACAGGTTTCCTCCAGTGAGGAGTTCAGCAGCCTGAGTGTGGATCAGCTGACTGAGATCATCAGCCAGGATAAGCTGGAGGTTAAAGAGGAGACAAGAGTGTGGGAGGCTGTGGTGAGATGGGTGCAGCACAGCAGGGAGGACAGGTGAGCAACACCAAAGGAAAACATATTGTTTTTGCTCAGTTTCTTCTTCTTCTCCAGTGACCTCTGACCTGGTCAATGACCTGAACCAGGCGGTCCCTCACCATGGTAACTGGTGTTGGATTTAGATTCCTGTCACCATATTTTTTTTTTCAAACTCTATTAATATTCACAATGTTACATTAAAAAGAGATACATAGTTGACATACACCATATATGTTGATGTGTTTGAATAAGAATCGACAGAGCAGACCATATGCGAAGTTGAACATTATGCATTTGTTTTGCAAATGTTACTTTTCTAGCTGTACAGGTATCTTTTAGTGATGAAGTTAGTTGATAATTACATAATATTACTGAAGAAACCTCATACTACTGATGACATGCACATGTTGATTTTGGAAGTTGTTTACTAGTCAAATGATTTGACATCCCAGTATTATTTGCAGTGATGTAAAAATATGACCCAAAACTCTGGCTTCACCTTGTTCCCTGCAGACTGCAGCATCTACCCAGCATCCTCCCTCACATCCGCTTCAACCTGCTGACCTCAGACGACACGGCAGCCATCTTGGAACATCCCCTGGTCAGGGAGGATCCTGGGAGTTCTGAGGTCATCAGGAATGTGGTACACACCAACCAGAAGCCGAGGCTTGCAATGACCACAGAAATGGTTCTGTTGCGTCATGAAGTGAAGTATGTATAATATTATACTTGTTCTTCTTCTTTGACTCTGTTTTCAAGTTTGAATTTCTCTTCAGCATTATCTTCCTAAATCCTAGAACCAACATTGTATGTCCTGATCATTGAATGTATTTTACCTTTTATTTACAGTGGTAAAAAGATGCTGTGGATGAACCCAGGAGAAGGGAAGTACATCAGGTGTGACTATGACCAACCAGTATGTCCATACAGGGGTGTGGTTACTTGTGATAATGAGATCTATGGCTTGGCTACAGATCCAGACAGCATCTATCTGTGTAAATACAACCATGTTGAGAACAAGTGGGAACAAAAGTCTACTGTGTGCAAAGGATGTGAAAAACCGGGACTTCGATACCAGGATATATCTAACCACCTGATGGAAGTCGATGGACATCTTTTTTACCTTGATGAAGGAGAGGTGGTATTGAAGAAATACAACCAGCATAAGAATGAGTGGCAAAACTGTTCAACACCTGATATTGGTGATGAGTTTTACTCCCTCTTCGCAGTGTCCTGCAATCAGCACATCTACCTCTTCACCAAGTTAGATTACTTAGATGACGCAGACGTACCAGAAATGCATTGGTACGACCCAAGGGAAGACCGGTGGTCCAAGAAATCCCTGTCAGTCTACAGTCCTAAAGTGGAACTAGACTTCGGTATGGCAGTTGCCATGGGAACAGAGATCTTTTGGATGGATCCTGGCTACTCCAACATGTTGGTGTATGATACAGAAGCAGACAGCTGGTCTGAACATCCAGTCCCAAGCTTTCTGGAGACCCATGGAGGGAATAATCCAGACATATTCTTTGTAGATGGATCTTTCTTTGTACTCGCAAACAAGCTGCATGCAATAGTCGATTATGATTCCCCGAAATGGGTCAAGCTAGAGCTATTTCAAGAGCTTTTCGTGTATGACAGGCCTGAAGGTGTTTGGAGAGAGTCTGAACTGCCTTTTGCGCGGCAGTGTTGCTACAAGTGTACAGACGTTGTGGCGCGGATGTACCTACCATATCTGAACACCAGCCATGCAGACACACAGGATGCAGCAAACCCAGAGGGACCAAGTGGAGAATAGTTTTGGTAGTGTACAACCCATCTAGCCTGGTTACCAAACCTATTATAGCTCCAGAGTCCTACAGCCTCTCCGCAGATAGCTGTAAGACTGGGGAGCTATAATAGGTTTGGTAACCAGGCTACAACCCATCAGAGAATGTGTTGGAACATGCCAGAATGTCATGAGACTTTGATGACTTGTCTGAGTTGATTTTATAATTCATTTCCATGAATTAGAGAATAGGCAGTTGAGTTGATGGTGGTGTAGACATGCTGAAAATGTAAAAGTCTGGTTAGTTACTATGTTGGAGCATGGCAGAAAAGACAACATTTGTGGTTGATAGCAGGAATATGTAAAGGCAGTGAGTTCCTAGAACTACCTAAAGAGTTGTGTTCTTAACTTCTTACATAAACAAAAATGTGAAGTTTTATGTTAAATGATGTAAAGCAAGATAGAGAGTGAGTGTGATGTTGTAATGGTTTACTTTGGAATAGATTTAGGGAGGGGGAACTGGGAAAAACAATGTGGATAGTTGAGACCTGAAAATGGTAGAATAAGGACTGCAGAATGGCAGCAATGACATATAAATGGTGTATATTTTGTGCCTACCTTGAGTACTGTAGTTCTGTAGTGAGAACTGGAAGACGTTCGTAGTCTGTCTGAACTTGACAAATGGAGATTGACGGGTGGCTGTGATGCCAGTGGGTACAAGTAAATGTAGTAGGTCACACCTGTACAGTAGGGAGAAGTTAGATACTAGTAAACAGAACTAAGGCCACACCAATTTAATTTGTTGGTTCTCGGATTCACCTCTTCGTTTTTTTCTGATTTGCAAAAAAAATAAAAATTTGATTCTGGTCCTGAATCAACTTAAAAATACTCATGTTTTGCCCCCCAACAGTTGAGGAAAGTCCTTTTCTTCCTAGTTGTTACAGTTTTCCCATCTATCATTGCAGTGGTTTGATTAAAAGTTCAAAATTCAATGTTTAAATTTTAACCCAGCCTTTTTGTGTTGACTTCATGGTTCATTTTT
>NW_017802858.1:280366-309503 GCF_001625305.1 Branchiostoma belcheri
TTATATGGATGACATCCTCTGGAAAACCCCAAAACTGATGCGAGCGTGCGAAATAAAAAAAAGTTTGGCTAAAAAAAAAGTTGTTTTCAGTATGAAATCTACGTGGTTTTGAAGGTTGAACAGATGACACAGAATATGGTTTGGCGAATAATCTAGTCTTCAAATTCATTTCTTTACATTTTCGTCTTTTTTGGTTTGATTTTGGCATTCTAAGACAGTGGTATCATTTTTTGCTACTTACGGTATGTCTTTGCTCATTTTGCAACTGTTTTGTACGATTTACAGTATGGTTGAAAACTTTTTTTTTTTGGAAACGGACGAAAATTCATGCGCGCGCGGATGTCATCCATCTAATCAAATCAACATGGCCTAATTTTTATTTACATTGAATTCTCTCAACACAAAGAATATAGCGACAAATAAAATTTAGTACTAAGTACTTGTAAGGAATTAGAATCCTTAAATTTTGCATGATATAAAACGTACAATGCCTTTTTTAATGAGAACGTTTAAACGAGCAAATTGTAGTACGAGCAAGTATGTTAGCCACAGCGCAATTCAGGAAACAAGAATTCGTAGATCTCATACCTCCATGAAATATATGAGTTTTTGTAAATGACATGTCCTCATTAAATATGCAAATGACCTCTACATGAACATAATATATGCATAGTGGTGTTAACCTTTAAGTAACTTACACATGTCACAAGGTAGAAAATTCCCATCATTCGCCAATATGGAGTCACAAAATTTTCACATTATTTATGCAAATTACTAGTATGCCATCATTTGCATAGTTGGTATCTGTTGATGTTCTGCCTGCCACAGATTAAATAGATTACATTGTATAGCAGTACTATTATATACACCGTAATTATAGAATTTTCTCATTGATTTTGCAAATTAAGTCCTCATTTGCAAAATTTGCATTTAATTATGTACAACTCTCTCTCAGCTAGCAACATACAAAAAAATAATGAAAACATATTGTTCCTATCTGGAGTTATTGGCTTTAAAAGTTTTTACCAGAAACTAACCTGCAGTTCCAGAATAAGCTGCTAGGGGGATCAAACTTACACCACTTATTCCTGACAGGATAAGCTATCTGTCACCAAAACATCAAGACCATAGCATGTTCAGGACAAAATATACAAAAATCGGAAGTTCTGCTGCAGTACCAAGGTCAGCCACCTGGAGGCCCATATTTGACCTTGACCTTTGCCTTCCTAAGACATACCAGCATACCAAATATCATCACAATCCATAAAGGCGTTCTGAAGTTATGCTGACTACAATGTGCGGAAACACACACACACATACATTGTACACACACACACACACAGACGCGCCAAAAACAATACCTCCATTTTTCATGGAGGTAACTAGATTACGCTAATTATGACCTTATTTCCATTGTCAATGAGACAAATAAAAAACATTTACAAAGACTCATATATTTCATGGAGGTATGAAATCTCAGAATTCTTGTTTTTGGCATGTTTTTAGGCTTTTTTATTGGGGTTTCTCTTTTGTACTGGAATTTTTTTTCACTCACCCCGGGGCGGGGCAAACCTATGCAGGAAACGTGACATCGACAGTGCTCCTCCCTGGGAACCATCAAGTTATCATTAGGGATATCCATTTTAAGTTCCACTACAGTGACGTACGGACCCCCTACGAAACCCAAACTTGCAGTTGACATTGGCCTCAAAAACGGTAATCTGCTTGACAAAAATCATGGACGTCGAATTACGCCTTCAAGAGTTATTCCACTAAACCTGCAGTCACCCACAACACGATGAGACAATTCCATAGTCTTTCTGACAAAGACAATAATCATAGCACAAAAGACAAAAATACATATCTAACACTACACAAATATGTAGGTGCAAGAATACTAGAGAACACTGAATGTGTGATTGAACTTTATTACTTTTAAAATAACTTTTTAAAATTTCACATACATACTCAGATAGGAGGTAACCTACTTTGTTCTATGTTGGGCTTTCAGGTTAGGTACACCAGTGTTACCCAAAATGAATTTCAAGCCTAGGGTATAGAATTTTCTTCTTACACAACCAGTAAGGTTCTCACCTGCTTACGTTTCGATGTCTATCAGACACCTTCCTCAGAGCTTCTGACTGGAGTTCTGCAACTCGCCGCTATTTAACGCCAAAGTAGGTGGTGCTTTTGTGGCGAGAATGCAATCCCAAACGTGGCTGAGCTTGTATCCCCCCTCGTCCCGGTTCATCACTGGGGTAGACTTCCTTATCCAGACTGCTTCCAGAAACAACAAGCACAAAAAGAAGAGAAGAAATCGGCAGTCACAGACCATGTTGCCAGAAACAATTGTGTGATAGACTGGGAGGGAGCCAGGGTCATAGATAGGGAGAACAGAAGAATCCGTTGGATTAAAGAAGCAGTCTGGATAAGGAAGTCTACCCCAGTGATGAACCGGGACGAGGGGGGATACAAGCTCAGCCACGTTTGGGATTGCATTCTCGCCGCAAAAGCGCCACCTACTTTGGCGTTAAATAGCGGCGAGTTGCAGAACTCCAGTCAGAAGCTCTGAGGAAGGTGTCTGATAAACATCGAAACGTAAGCAGGTGAGAACCTTACTGGTTGTGTAAGAAGAAAATTCTATACCCTAAGTATCTTCCAACCTGATGAAATTATTTACGTGAATTTCAAGCCATGCCCAGTCATTTGAGCATATAAATATATAATATGCACAGAGGATTACATTTACGAGTCAGTACTCGCTATTTCTCTTTAAAAAGTCAATTCCATAGTCTTTCTGACGAAGACAATATTCATAGCACAAAAGACAAAAATATTACAGTGTTATACATATCTAACACTACACAAATATCTAGATGCAAGAATACTAGAGAACACTGATGTGATTGAACTTTAATACTTTTAAAATAACTTTTTTAAAATTTCACATACATACTCTGGAGTTACCTACTTTGTTCTATGTTGGGCTTTCAGGTTAGGTACACCAGTGTACCCAAAATGAATTCGTTTCAAGCCATGCCCAGTCATTTGAGCATATAAATATATAATATGCACAGAGGATTACATTTACGTATTTCAGAGTCAGTACTCCCTATTTCTCTTTAAAAAAATTGTTTCTCTTTAAAAAAATTATTTAAAAAATCCTGCAAAACTTAACTTAACTTAACTATTTCTCTTCAAAAAGCTGGCAGTCTTCCAACACCTGCGCTACTGTCCTACATGCTAAGACTTGTTTCAGAAAGGTTCTGAACTTCTGCTGCCACTGCCTGTGGATCTTCTTCTGTCCTCTGTACTTCTTGTGCAGAAGTTTGTCTGCAAGGTAGTGCAGCCACAACACATTTGTGTACGGGTGGTGTTGCTTCCAGTTATCTCTGTTTCAAAGGGAATGGAGAAAGAAAGGTGTAAGAGATGCACGATACAACTAAGTCTTGATCTGTGGTACTGCAATATGTCAACACAGGCCACACCAATTTAATTTTTTGGTTCTTGGATTTTTTTCAGAAACATTATATGAAGCGACAGGGCGAAAAAAATAAAAACAGGTCTAGGCATCCTATTATAGCCCCAAATACATTGTACTACAATTCGAGCCATGAAGTCAACACAAAAGGCTGGGTTAATATTTAAACAATGAATTTTGAACTTTTAATCAAACTACTGCTTAGATTGAAAAATTGCAATGACTTTCCTCAACTGTTGGGAGCAAAATATGATCATTTTTGAGTTGATTAAGAACCAGACTGAACATTCTTTTTGGCAAATCAGAAAAAATGAAGAGGTGAATCCAAGAGCCAACAAATTAAATTGGTGTGGCCTCATAAAAAAAATTCAAAAGAGGATGACCTGCGAAGTGATGCTTATAATGATTAAGTGTTGCTGAATATCCATAAAAGAATTAGAAGACTACACTTTATAATATGTCACAAATTTGAGTCCTGTCCCAATTTTTGGAACAAAGCTTTATTCTGACCCAACATAATAACCTGTGATCCAGTCCCTGTGATTCAGCCATACCAATTTCAAGCTCCTTGCCATTCAGCCCCTGGCTGCACATAGAGACTAGGCTGCCCACTCAATAATAATGTAACAATAATAACAACATACCGATTTTCCTTCTTCATCTCTCTGTAGATGTCGAACTGATAGTCTCCCTTTCCCTCAAACAGGGTAGGGTTAGCTGACAGGTCACAGTATAACGGCTGGCCATCTACAGGGGGAGAGAAGCAATTATTCATCATTTTCTTGTTTGCACAGTCATCTTAATTCAGTAGATACGGAGACGTAATTTACTGCCTAATTAAAAATCAAGAATTTGGGCATATCTACAGATTATTAGTATATTTTCGTTGGCTCAAACGTACGTTTGTAGCTTTCATCACTATGAAATCAAAAACAAAGTTTTATGTTGTTAGGAATTGCCAAAGTTCTGTATTTCTTATTTGAAAAACTGTATTTTTTATTTGAAAAAAAATAATAAAAAGGGCAATAAAACTTGACGTTATGCATGTGGTACCAAAAATTATTTTGGGGAACCTTATGTTGATAGATACCAATATTCAGTACAATCCCAGTTCTCTCTCATTCCTTTACTAGTAAAACAGTACAAACTCAAATCACCAAATTAGCCGCCCCGGAGACCTTAAAGTAACCTTATTTTAAATGATGAATACATTTTAAAGGACAAGAGCCAGAAGTTTGACAGGAAAGTCAGGAAGCAGACCTTTCAAAAGTGTTGTGCAAGTTGTGCAAGACAAAATGTGTTTTCTGACTTTTCTGGTGTTGATCAACTGACCCCACTTTCCTGTAGCCTCCTTAGCCACAAAAGGCACAGACTATGTATGGGGCTTTTTTATGGCTTCTATGATGCATTTTTTTTTCTTACGGCATGTTACTTCTGTACAGAATAGAAGTTGTACACCATAAGAAAAGTGCATGTACAAGCCACCTAAAGAGCATCATTTGTAGAGCCTGCCAAGGAAGCTAACTCTTCAGCATCCCAACTGGTTACAGTCCTGAGTTGTAAGTGAGAAGGATTACACTCCAAGTCAGAGGTTTGGGTTTGGGTTTGGGTTATTTTGGGCGTGTTTTTAGGCTTTTTTATTGGGGTTTCTCTTTTGCACTGGAATTTTTTTTCACTCAAACCTATGCAGGAAAGGTGACAGTGCTCCTCCCCGGGAACCATCAAGTTATCATTAGGGATATCCATTTTACTGTGGTGGATTATCACACATCTAGCCAGTCAGAAAGGCATTCATTCGGCCACACGCCTGCTGCTGACTGTACCTATTCATACGTCTGGTTCACACCTTGCAGAACGACTGTAATGTGTTGAAGTGATTAGGTTTATAGCTTATTGAAGCTTTCGACTGCCGGCAGAGGTTGGGTTTGGTGGGAAAAAAAATTCCAGTGCAAAAGAGAAACCCCAAAAAAAAGCCTAAAAACTGAATGCCAAAAATAACCCAAACCCAAACCTGCTTGGAGATTAGAGAAGGATATCTCTTCACACCAACTCACCCTTGTGTATCCTGGAGAGCGTGAAGTCAATAATGTTCACATCCAGTCCTCTGGTGTCCACACACACCTCCTCCCCTGCCAGGTGGTGGGTGGAGCTTTGTTCCCCGACTTTCCTCACCAGCACGTTTCCCCAGTGGAGGTCCCGGTGTTCAAACTGGAGAGCAGCCTCCGCAACAGCCAGGGCGATGGTGATCTGGTGCAGAACAGCCTTGGCTTCCCTCAGACTGTAGAACTACAGGAGAGAAACAGCTTGTTTTCTAAGGAAACTGAAGCAAGATGCGACATTTTCATGTTTACCGAAGGAAATCGAAAAATTGTTTTTGCTACGTTTCCTCTTCCTCTTCTTCTCCAAACACTAACCTCTGACCTGGCCAATGACCTGATTTGTTGATGTCTGTCACCATGGTAACTGGTGTTGGGTTACATAATGTTGCAATGTTATAGGAGGGGTTTAGACTCCTGTCTGACCATATATATGAATGTATTTGAGTAAGAATTAACAGAGCAGACCATATGCGAAGGTAAACATTATGCATTTGCTTTGCAAATGTTACTTTTCCAGTTGTATTTAATTTTATTTTATTGAAATCACAAAAATGCAATATAATGGGCTACTAGGCAGCTTGGTGATATTGGTTGCCATCAGTTGAACAAATACATCTATCAAACAGACATATGATTTGTCTTCTCCATAGTAAGATTGTATCTAATACACTAGAGACTTGTATTATAAACAACACAGTAATACATGAGCTTACAGAACATCAAATAAGACAACTTTTTGCTGTCCATTATGTCACCTCTACATCCTTCTGGGCATGCTGAAACATCAAAGTAATTTGTAAACATAAGGCCACACCGGCTTAATTTTATGGATGACATCCTCCGAAGACACACAAACCAGTGAGAGCGGGCGAATGAAAAAAAATCTGACCCAAAAAAAAATGCTACTGAAGCACAGGAATACAAGGCTCAGTGAATTTGAGGCAGTACATAGAGAGGTATTCGACAAGCCGACAAATGCTGGCTTTTTGCGGAATTTACGAGTCGGCACTGTACGCATGTACTGAGTTCTTGAGTCGTGGAGCTTCGGCATCCTGGGTGCCATCCTCTTACCACCGGCTCCCTATTGCCGCTAAGAGCCAGGCCAGAGCCTTGGAGGACGTGATCTTTTTTTTTTTTGAGAACAGGCGAAAATCAATGCGCGCGCGGATGTCATCCGTAAAATTAAGTCGGTGTGGCCTAATATACATAAGAATAATACCTGGTAGTGTTCCAGATCACAGCCCCCATCCTCGGACTCCAGCACAACGAACAGCTGGGAGCGTGGAAACATGTCTGGCTTGTCGTTCTCTGACCCTCCTGCCTTCTCCTGGTGCCACTGGTCCCACATGGCCAGCAGGTGGTCCGGCCAGGCGCCCTGAACCAGACACACACGGTGCAGGTGGATGAAACCACCTGTCTGGTTACCTGTCTGGTTGTCCTTTAGCTCACTCAACTCCCTGCAAAATGTTCACAACAACATCAGTACAATAGTAGCTTAAAATAGGTAACCCTTCACAAATATATGCACCCACAGTAAAAAATTAGGAGCGCAGCTCCAGTTTTGGGTGCACAAAAGTGTGTATGCCGCCAGTACACCTGGTATTTACTAGAAACTCTTACATTCATCAAGTCAATGTCTTATATCAACATCAAAGCATTTTAACTGAACTTGTAATGATACACATATTACTTGTATCAAGCAACACACATACCTTGAGATGACGATTTCAGGCAGGATCTCTTCAAAGGTTTTCTGAGGCTGGTCATTGACAGGGAAATCCCCTTCAATGGGAATGATCTAGGGAATAGAAGAGGGTCAGATAATAAAACAGTGCACGGATTTGACTGTTTTCATTTTGATTTTCTAGTTCAGAATTTTCTTTTAATGTAAAAAAAAAAATCGACTTGGTGTTACACAAACATATGTATGGAGTGAATTCTATTGTTGGCTAGAGATCAGCAAAATATAAGTGTGTTAGATGCAATCACAATCACTGCTGACTTCATTGATTTCCTGCAAAAATCTAGCTATCATAAGTGCAATATTTATGTTTCCCACCTTGAGTACTACTGAACTGCCATCATCTCTCCTGGTGCGAAAGACTTCCCCGAACACGCCCTCCCCGATTTTCACACAGCGCTCCATCATGGTTTCTGGTATACACTCCTGAAATGGTGGCAACATGAACATGTGGAGTGAGGGAAACAATAGCTACTTACACCACTCAGCAGCGGTAAATACGACAAACAAAGACATGTACTCATGAACGAAATCGACATTGTGTATGAAACATACGGCACCAGCAAAGAAACAAGAGTGGTGGACCTCGTAACCCTTGCAGGAATGAGGGAGGACTTAAACGACGAAGCGAACAGAGACATGTATTTAGCCCTTTCAAAATACATTGAGACCACGTCATGGTTCTCAAATGAATACTAAGGGCCAACAGCCATCATACGCCTGCGCGAAGTACCAGAGCAAAAGCACCAGTGAGGACAAAACCATCAACGCACTACGAAGAGAAAAGCACCTAGCGACTTCGTCTAGCGAGAAAAATAGACTCTAAACAAGGACAACAACAACAACAACAACATGCAAGGTCTTCATTCTCCAGCCCAACAACAGATCATATACATTTAACATCTAACCACATCTCTCCTGCTCCAGGGGTCTCCAGCTCATAACTTTGACATAAATACAAAACTCACAGATGCACTGGCCACATGTTCATTGCCAAATTTGTACCAGATTCTGTACCTCTTCCAGCTAAGCCACACTAAACATTCAATTGCTGTACAGTAACATAAAATTGATTTTAATTGCAGGTGTAACTTATAATGTCATTTGTGTATACATCTTGTTCTACGTAACTATTTATTGTTGTTCCTATGTCATATGTCCAGGTATGTGTTAGGTGTGGGACGCTATCAGCATACTTGCTGCCTAGTGAACACTTTGCATTGTCATGTTACAATTCTGAATATTGTAGTAAAAATAATAGACAAGAATGAACATGCATGGCCATGGGTGGCAAGAAAACACAAAACATGTAGATTAGCTCGTTAGAATCATATTGTGCTGTACCTGGAAGGTGAGGATTCTTTTTTCATGACAGTGGGTTAGGAAATCCTCCTGTCTTTTCCTTTTTCTTGATCTAGTCATCATTCTTCGACATTCATTCTGAAAGAAGTGAGACAATGACTCTGTTTAGCTTCAGGACAACACTTCCGTCCACTATGAGCTCGGGTTAATGGAAAAAGGAGTCCAGTCCGATTGGCGGAAAAAGCAGTCCAGTCCAATTTTGGAGTGGAAAAAGCACTGTCCGGTGGTTTCTACAAAATTTTACGAAAGACCATAGGCACAATTTTTTCTTGTGTGTGTACTTTTAGTTTCTATGGGTACTTCGCGTTTCTATGAGTATTTAGAGTTTCTATGGGTACTTAGAGTTTCTATGACTATTTAGAGTTTGTATGGGAACTTGAATTAGTATATATGTGACTCACTATATGCCGCCTTAACCCGTAATTCAGGCAGCCTTGGGTGAGGAATAGCGGACAACTGATTTACACCTCTTGGGACCACCGAAAAGTAGTTTCTATACATACAGGTCACCTATCCACAATAAACAAAAGTTAATTATTAAGGGATTCTTTCTTACAATTGTACTTCCGGTACTAATACATGCTTGTCGGTGTAATGCAAAGTCTGCTATACGTGGCTTTAGCAGGGGCCGGCAGGATGTTGGGCAGCTGGCAACCGTACAGCGATTTAATCAGGCCACTTGCAAGCAGGATCGGCCCTGGAAATCTCATCAGTTGACCGCTTCATCTTTTGACAAATTATTATTACTTATATGTAAGTAATAATCCGGAGGTATGATGATGATGATGATATGTAAGTTACAAACTGTAAGTTCCCATGCAAACTCTAAGTACTCATAGAAACTCATTTTTTCCCATACAAACTCTAAGTACTCATAGAAACTCGAAGTACTCATAGAAACTAAAAGTGCACACACAAGAAAAAATTGTGCCTATGGTCTTTCGTAAAATTTCGTAGAAACCACTGGACTGCTTTTTCCACCCCAAAATCGGACTGGACTGCTTTTTCCGCCAATTGGACTGGACTCCTTTTTCCATTAACCCCTATGAGCTCATGTTGTTTGTACTTGCCTATATTTGCCTGTTATGTACCTATCTCTTACAGGTATATGAATGCACAATACAGTAAAAGCTCTTTCATTATCATTGAAATATTTCCATACCTTTATGAGGGACCCCATGCTGTATCTGTATCTGTATCTGTATAGCCGGTATAACCTAGTGAGTCCTGCAAAAAGTCGCCAACCAAGAAGGTAAAATACGCCAAAAAGCAGTTACTCAAGCAACTGGATATGATTTTGAAAACGTCAGACGTAACCCACTAGCTTTCGTCAGTGACTGAGAGACCAGAGGGGGAAAACTTCAAATATGGCGGCCTTTGCTTTCACATTGCAAGAAGAAATTTAGTTGGCCGAAGTTGTCCGACTGTATTTCTTACAGGAGAGCTGATTGGTCATTTTTCGGACATTTCGCCTGAAATCGGCTGGCGCAAATCGTCTATTTGTCGCAAAATCTCACTATGTTTAGGCCATGTTGATTTGATTATATGGATGACATCCTCTGGGAACCCCAAAACTGATGCGCGCGTGCGAATAAAAAAAAGTTTTGCAAAAAAAAAAAAGTTGCTTTCGCTATGAAATCTACGTGGTCATGAACGTTGAACAAATGGCACAGAATATGTTATGGCGAATAATCTACTCTTCGAATTTATTTATTTACATTTTTGTCTTTTTTCCTTTGATTTTGGCATTCTACGACATTGGCATCGTTTCTAAATGTTTCCCTTGCAACTCATGGTATATTTTTGCTCATTTAGCAACTGTTTTGCACGATTTACAGTATGGTTGAAAACTTTTTTTTTTGGAAATGGCCGAAAATTCATGCGCGCGCGGATGTCATCCATATAATCAAATCGACATGGCCTAAAGGAAAGACGCAGAGACAAGGCTTTCCGCACACTGGGCACGGGAGACTTTTAAGACGGACTGGCTATGACTATATGATACTGGCTACGTTAACCCGTTCAGTCTTAACTGAGTTATCTTTTGCTTCTTGAACTGACGTCCCTTGTGGTAGAAATCCTGTGTCTTTATATTCTGTATTACCGCATAACAGTGGTACATCACTTCAGCAAAGAATAATACATTTGTTCAAAGAAACACACATATTTGTAACCGGAGCAATAACAGGGACCACAATAACAGAGAACTGTATAAGTAATTACAAGGGAACTGTTCGGAGTTTCATCAGATCTTGCACTATCATCTTCTTACAAGTTAGTTAGTGAGTGCGATCGTACCACAGCTCCCATATACACCGATTGTTCAGCATCTTTATGGTTTTCAAAATGTGTACATTCTCCTCGGTTCGATTTGAACCGTCATATGTCCAGCTTACAGTGAAGAAAGACAAACACTTATGAACTCTATCACCAACAGCACAAGTATTACATTACCTAAGACAGTCTCAGATACCTTTACTTTTCTTATGTCATGCCCCGATGCAATCTCACCATATATAGGCCAATATATTTCTAACGCCTTAGTTAAAAGAAACAATGTCATTTCCGAAACAATCAACTGATTTCTTACACATAACAATGGAATCAATTATATATATATCCATTATACTAGTAATACTTAAGTATAGGACAGAGTAGTGTTTAGTTGTAGATTTATAGAACCCCTGTATAATGTTTGCCATTCCTTTTGTATACGATGTAACTTAAGTTCAATTCATATACAGCATGTATGTAGTACTCATTTACGCATTAGTTTAGATTTTAGACTTGTACCTAGTACCGCTAATTGCCATACGATGTATCCGTACATTAGTTGTGCAATAAACTTTGACTTGACTTGGCGAGGTTTTGTAAATACATATAAAATAGGTCATTACAATATATACACTAAGATACCGTAAAACACAGGCAATGTATCATCGTAGTACAGACGTATGTAAGTCATCCCAGTAATCTCTAACTGGTGTAAGGCCACACCAAGTAAATTTTATGGATGACGTCCTTTGGAGACCCTAAATCTAATGCGAGAGGGCGAAAAAAAACAAGAAAGGCCCTAAAAAACAAAATGCCTAGATTAGAAATATACTAAGAGATGACAAATGTTAGTACACAAATTGAATGAGGTGACACAGTGTAACAAGCAAGAAGTCTTTTATTCATCATCAAAGCAGCAATAAATCAGGTGGAACAGCAGTTGTCGTCCTGTCCTGTTTTCGCGTGACGGGTTTCACGTCAATCTGACGATTTGAGGCACTGTAGTGACTCTTTGGTCATAGTTACAGGAAGCAGAATTTCTTGCTTTTTTTTTCTAGGAACAGGCCAAAATCAATGCGCGCGCGGACGTCATCCATAAGATTTACTTGGTGTGGCCTAAGGTTTACTGTGGCTAGCAATGCATTACATAGCCTGCACGTTATGGATCTGCTACTGATCTGGTTCCCTCCCATGTTGCCTTCTTTCTGTCGACGATGCTACTACTTAATACACATATGATATCAACATGCTCCTTCTACCATCATCAACAATATCGAAACAAAATTGTACACAAAGGATGCACATGGTTTGACGTCATGACGTCAAAACGACGGAATGTGCGTTAGTTTTATCAGTTTTATTTGATGGCATGGACCTCTAAAAGATTGTTAAAATTGATTTGAAAACTTAAAATTATTTCGTTAATTAGCTATGAGTAGTTGAATATTGAGTTGCATATTGAATACTGAATATCGAGTGTTGCATCTATGACGTCATGACGTCAAAATGAAACAATGTGCGTTAGTTTTATCAGTTTTTTTTGGTGGTATGGACCTCTTAAAGATTGTTAAAAATCATTTGAATACTGAAAATTATTTCGTAAATTAGGTACGAGTAGTTGAATATCATTATATAAACAGGGATTCTGGCCCTACAAATCTGTATGGTTGAATCTATGACGTCATGACGTCCAAACAACGCAATGTGCGTTGGTTTTATCAGTCGAATCTTGTGGTATGGACCTCTTGAGAATTTTTAAAAGACATTAGGTTTCTAGAAATTATTCCGTTACTTTGCAACATGGCGTTTATTCTCTATGCATACACTAGTGTTGCGATCCTCGAAAATCCGTATTGTTTAATCTATGACGTCATGACGTCTAAACTTCGTAATGTGCGTTATTTTTTCAGTTTTATCTGATGGTATAGACCGCTAAAAGATTGTTAAAAAACATTTGAATACTGAAAATTATTTCGTTACTTTGCAACAAGGTGTCTAATTGAAACATGTCGGGTGCGGTCCTGGACGGCATTCTTGAATCTTTGACGTGAAGATGAATCCATGTGCGTTGATTCAATTTGATAGTATCGACCACTTAAAGATTATTAATACTCATTTGGTTGTTAAAAATTAGAAGATTATTTTATCAAATGAATACAGAGTCTGAAAGGCTGTGGTTTGCTTTGACATACGTATGTGCAATGTCTATTTACATCCTGTATGCGTGCTCATTTGCATACATGGGACAATAGAATGCTCCCGCGCCTGAGGCGTCTACGAAATAGTGCATACCATTCGAATCGAAGGCTGGCGAATCGAAGGCCGAAAGGAGGGCTAACTTTAGGTTGGTAATTTTCGGACAGTTCTTCCTTCTCTCCTATGTCCAGCCGCCATGCTGTCGCCTTCTTCCATTGCGCGATGCACCATGGGTAACACCACTTGTGTCTAATTAAGGACTCATTTTGGCGCCAAAACTCTTAAGACCTACTCTCCAAGCAGATGTTGTGGGGGAATGATCGTTAGCTTTTTATACCCACGTCGGTGGCCGGCGACCTTCTCTGGCTAATGGATACTGCCTGGCCAATTTGATACTGTCTTTTTGCCACCGAAAGGGATCTTCTTGGAGATTAATTCAGACCAAATTTGGGCAATTGGATAAAGTACATTCAACTGATAGTGTTAGGAAATGATGATGGCCTCGCTATAAATGAAATATTAAAAAGATGTTGTTGAATTTCAAACTGCAGAAGCATCACAGTTTCAGCACCAAGGACAAACACAGTAATGGCCACGTCAGACTTTCTCCTTTCTTTAGGAGTGATACAGTAATAATCGTTTATTTCAAATACAATAATTGCTAATACACAATTGCCACAGCTGAATTATGTTTAACTGTTCACAAAAATGCAACCTTTACAAGATAACTTTAGTTACATAGGAAGTTAAGGCATTTAAGCCTCAAATGACAAAAAGATGGCAAATTGAATACAAAACATAACATAAAAACAGTGAGCATTATATAGTAAATTAATTATTAGATAAAAGCATTTCAAGGTAGGACACGTAGGATGCATAAAAGGTAGATTTAAGTAATCAATAAACTATGTACATATGTATAAAGTATTTTAGTATATAACATACAGTGTGTACATTAAGGTACAAACAAGAACAGCAAAAGTATGGAATGTCACTTTATTGATTCTTGAAGTCTTAACAGACCTGGAGTTAAACTTTAAAATGACATGTATTCTTTTGACATGCAAAACCTCTTTGTACACGAAGGTACACAAAATATATATTTTTTAATGATGTATATGGTTTCAAATGAATATGCAACTTGGCCAAATTTTCAGAGAGTAAAAAGACAGTCGATAACCCCCCAAAGAACATCACAATATTTTACTTCAATGCTGTAGTTTATTAAGCATGTAGTCATGTAAAGCTGGCGGTTAAATTCATCATCACTGCACATATCCTGCACCTCCCCATGGAGAAGAATGGTTGGTTCCACTTCAGTGATGGACTCATTCCTGTACAACAAAGTGGACAAAAAAAAACCACAATCAAACTAGAAAAGTAACATTTGCAAAGCAAATGCACAATGTTTACCTTCGGATATGGTCTACTCTGTTAATTCTTACTCAAACACATTCACATACATGTATGTATATGGTGACAGGAGTCTAAATGCCTACAATGAAATTGCCACATTGTGTGTGTGTGTGTGTGTGTGTGTGTGTGTGTGTGTGTGTGTGTGTGTGTGTGTGTGTGTGTGTGTGTGTGTGTGTCACATTGTGTAACCCGACACCAGTTACTATGGTGACAGACGTAAACAAAAGAGGCCATTGGCCAGGTCAGAGGTTAGCGTTTGGAGAAGGAGAAATGGAGCAAAAACAATATGTTTTCCTTCGGTAAACATAAATATGCTTTTAAAACAACCACTTATTGCAATGATAATTGCAATTATTATTATGCTTCTGTATTTACTACATTCATTAATTTTGCAATATGCTGTATGCAAAGTCTACTACCATAACTACATCCTCAAGGAAAGACAATCCTACAACCAAATGTCAAAGATGACATACCTTTCAGTTCATACTTAAAGGCATCCAGTGCGATTTCAAGGCAGCAAAACTGGAAATATTCTGAATAAGGCAATCTTTGTGATATTAACACATAATGCTTTACATTGGCACATTTGTGTCAGCATTTCATACTTTGGACTTTTAAAACTGCAGAAACTTGGGAATTTTTCATTGGGATAGTGTGGTTTTAACTTGGTATGTAAATAAATGATTAGAATATTGGCTCTGAAAAACCAGGTTTCCAAGCCCTAAAATTAAAAACGGCACTGGATGCCTTTAAAGTGACAAGCAAAATGGATGTTCAGATTCTGTTTAACAACTCAAGACTGTGTCTTGCCCTTGGACATGACCTCCAAGTTACATAAGACACAGAAAATTATGCTACTCCTTTATTACTAGGCTAAACAACACCAAAAACAGCATAATACAGTGTCTTCTGAGGTCAGATTGTCAGTACAGAAATTCTTTTTTTTAATGTATATAAGATGCTGTATGTATAGTTTGTGTTTCTATGTTTGTACCATTGTTTTCTAAGGGTGAAATACCTGACATAAAGACATTCATTCATTCATTCATTCATTCATAACGGTCACCAAGAAGTAAAAATGTCTGGAGACGCCTTTATCTTACAGACACAACTTAAGAAACAACAGGTTTCTACAAGACACCCAACACTCCACAGGCACACTGTGGTTCACTTCTGTTCAGGATTTTTGAAAGGGTTAGCTGGCTGAGAACACTATAAGTATGCAGATACATTTTGTACCATAACTGAAACATTGTACAATCAGTTTTCCAACATTGCCATTGAAAATGAAGTGTCCTCATGCAAGTTTTACTTTGCTAAACTGCATTGTATGTCCTCACTAATTAACTCCTCGTTAAGCACTTTATAACGATGTTCAGCCACACGGTGCCAATGGCAGTCCCGGCTACGTTGGTCACCTCGCACGTGTATTCCCCCGCGTCACACAAGTCCGCGTCAGTTACCGCTAAACATGTCTGATCTTTGTCCTCTCTGACTCTGATGGTGAACTTTTCGCAGGCGTTCAGATGTTTGTCGTCTCGACTCCACCTGATTTGAGGCTTCGGGCTGCCGGAGAAACCAACCTCGAGTTTGGCCGTGTCTCCGACTTTTACTGAGACAGAGTCAAGATGCTCCAACTTGGGCAAGACTGGAAAGAAAATAAACAAAACCTTAAGAAACTGGAAAAAAGGTAAAGAAAACTATAAGAACTTGATCTGAGGCTTTGGGCTGCCTGAGAAAGCCACCTAGAGCTCTAACCTCTACTGAGACGAAGTCAAGATGCTCCAACTTGGGCAAGACTGGAAAGAAAATAAAGAAAACCTTAAGAAACTGGAAAAAGGAAAAGAAAAGTATAAGAACTTGATCTGAGGCTTTGGGCTGCCTGAGAAAGCCACCTAGAGCTCTAACCTCTACTGAGACGAAGTCAAGATGCTCCAACTTGGGCAAGACTGGAAAGAAAATAAAGAAAACCTTAACTGGAAAAAAGGAAAAGAAAACTTGGGCAAGACTGGAGGGAAAAATCAAAGAAAACTTTAAGAAACACTTGATCCGAGGTTTTGGGCTCCTGAGAAAGTGACGCAAAGTTCTGCCGTGTCTCCAACTTTTACTGAGGCAAAGTCAAGATGCTCCAACTTTGGCAAGACTACAAGGAAATGAGGAAAACTTGTATCTATTTGTAGATACATTTCCCTGTAATCCAATCATGCATAATTATGTGTAGATACGTATTAAATATTGTACATTTGGGAATGCATCTATAGCAGCGACACCTGTGCTGCAGTGCAATGTGAACCAGTCAGAATTGCCCTGAGGAAGGTGACAGACTGTAACCAAAACGTCGGCTGAATAAAAGACTTGGTTGTGTAAAAAGAGTCTCTTTACTTATTATACACTTGGTATGTACAAAAATACTTACAAAAATATTGGGTGCACAGCTCCAAATTTGGGTGCACTAAGGTGCACATGCACCCAGTATTTTGAACCCTGCCATATATAATAAACTTACTGTTTTCCCTGACTTCCAGTTCTGCTAGGCTTGTCTCTGTCCCTGCCTCATTACTGATCACACACTCGTATCTCCCAACATCCGCCAGCACCGTTCGACCAATCAGCAGCGAGCTCTGGGTCGCCGTGGTGATGACTGACAGCCTGTCGCCGGTTTCCACGGTAACCCCATCGTGTAACCAGGAGACGGCGAGCGGCTTCGTCCCGGAGAACTGACAAGAGAAGGTTGCGGTTTCGCCCTCCCTGTGAAATGTTATTTCGATGGTGTTACATTTTTCTCATCATGAAAGATGGATCTAGCTATTATAACAAACGATAACTCAGTAATAAGTGAAGAGCTGTATTAATAATATATATTATTTTATAATTGTATTTACCTTTACATATCAAATTTTATTCAGTAAGGCTCTCGCAGGCGAATACCCGAATTTCGTCCTTATTACATAGTATATAGAGCATTAAAAACAATGATTTGTGCACATGAAACAACATAGGCGAACACATATTCGAAAACAATTACGCAAGTAAAATCTATGCATAATATGCAGTTATCACGAAGAATTTAGCTAGGTACAATATATATAACACTACTGTTGGATTGTCTTGTTATAAAGGCGAACAGCGCAATGAAGGAACGAGTTGCTTAGTCTCTTAGTACCTCACTACTACTAATGTGTCAAAGAAAAAGTTTATCCCTTCAATCCTTTTAGATATCTGTAATCAGCTGTGCGTTAGACGTTTGTATTTCCAATGCAATTAAATGTTTTTAATGAGAAATAAACTATCATTACCTGTGGGTCAGGTTACGGAGCGGCGTCACGAAGTGGGCAGCATCTGGGAACAAACAAACAAATAAACAATAGATAAACAAACAAACAAGCAAAAGTCAGCTCATAGAGAGGTGTCATGAAGTGGGCAGCATCTGAAAACAAAAAAACAATAAATGTCACTCAAAAATCACGAAACTTCCAGATCCCCTCCCCACAAGCTAACCTAAATCTTAAAAAAGTATGAAACTTCCTACGAGAGCGAAATCTGAAGTTGCAGTTGCCCATGAGAACTGTACATGTCTTTCACAGCTGTCTGTACTTCCAAGTTTCAAGTTCAAGTTTATTTATTTCACCAGGGAATACCTCAGATCCATTGATCTGCTTTTCAGGTATCCCTGGGCACACATTAAAACATACTATTTCATAAAAATACAAATTGAACCCAACAATATACAGAAACGTTACAAACATGTACATATACAACACAGTCACATTATAGGCACATTTCGTTCATTTTCCAAATTCAGTCCTCTCCACTAGTCTACAGTCCGTTTTTCTTTCTATATACTGATGTTGACGTCAGTTTCCGCTGATCAGCAGCAAGACAGTTCCACAGGACAGGCCCTTGGTACTGGTATACCTTGACCGTCAGTATTCTAAACTTGAATATCAACTGACTGTATAGTACAGTAAGTAGTTTGTTTAGTTAGTATCAGGACTGTCTATCTAGGTAACAGGTGGTGGTCTAGTTTTTCTAGATTTTCTGTCCTATTGATGGAAGAAAGTCCCATCACCAGCTGTTGCACAAATATCTACATGTAGAATTCCAACAAACTCCACCTACATGTAGTGCTGCATACCTAAATCCACATTTAGGTTCAGGTCCGGATTCAAGTCCAGAGGTTTAGGTTCAGTTCCGGACTTGTTATTCCGGACCTAAACCCATGGCAAATACAAAATTGCATGTTGGCAACCTTGCAATGTTGTCTGGGTGAAACTTTGGCCACATAACATGGAGGCCGACACTTGACGATGCCCGATGGCAATGTTTTCCTCATATTGCAGCAAAGATTTTTCAATCTTCGGAAGGTTTTAGGTGGTTTGGAAAGAAAAGGGGTTTGTGAAATGGTCTTTCATGGTAATAAGTCCGGACTCGGTTCTTGACTTTTAGGTTTTTTTTTACTTGAACGTTAACATTCTTACAAGTCCAGATCCAAGTCCAGTGAACCGGTATGCAGCACTTACAATAACCTACATGTATACTATAGCTAGGGGGAACAGGAAATGGAACATGACTTGATAAAAGAAAGGAAAGGACAAGAGAAGACAACAGAATACGACAAATGGGCATGCTGACAGGATAAATGGAAGGAAAGAAGACAAAAAGGAGGAGTGCTTGGGGACACTCACCATGCCAACTCACCATCAGCCTTCTCTTTCTCTCCTGTCTTCTTCAGCAGATAGCCCGGAACCCAGCCTCTTTCCCCAGCAAGTTCCCCTTTCTCTGTTAAAGGCTGCAAATAGAGAAACAATGCATGTTTTTAGCCTAGGACCCAGCTAACTCTGCTTAAGGCCTTTCTCTGTTAAAGGCTATCAATGGAGAAACAATATGTTCTTAACCTAGAACCCAGCCAACTCCACTAGGCCTTTCTCTGATAAGTGTCAATCTATTAACACACTAGTTAGCCTGAAACCCAGCCAACTCCCCAAGGCCTTTCCCTAGTCTCTTTGTGTCACTGACTAAAGATTGTGGATGCTACCTGAAACATCTGAGCGTTTCCAAAATCATATCCATTCATATTTTTTGGGTGTATCTTATTACCTGGATGTCTAACCTTAACCAACAAATCACAAAAATATGCTAGACAGAAATAAACTTTGACCCCTGACCTCCACGAGGTAGAAGTCGTCTCCAGCGCTCCTGATGACCTTGACCTGTTCGCCCTTGTGCAGGTCTAACTCGTCTGTTCCGTCCACGATCACCGTCTCCAGGACTTCATAAGGGTCTGTATGGGGGGGAGAAATATTCAACATGTGTCAGTGAAGGTTAGACATCCAGGTAATAAAATACACCAAAAACAGTTACTCAAGCAACTGGATATGATTTTGGAAACAGTCGTTTTTAGAATCCGTTTCCAAAATCATATCCAGTTGCTTGAGTAATATACCAAAAGAGACTCCAGGCCGTACCGCTAGTTATAAGACTGGCCAGAACATCCGTATTGAACGCAATCGCGGCCCATTTTTTTTGGCATACATGTACATACAAGCCTCCCACTACAAGGGGCTAGGCAGACCACAGTTATCTATTACAACAGTATAGGTTGTGATAGAAAAAATAAAAATAAAGGTCTCCATACAAAGATCTCATTCAAGCCTCTTAATATAGTACAGAGGTCTGGAAGGGAAATGCCACAATTGTTCAAAGCTTACATAGCTTACAAAGAGTACAGTTACATTTATACATGAAATGTTTTCTTACATCAC
The DNA here is from genome assembly GCF_001625305.1 of Branchiostoma belcheri. NCBI lineage: Eukaryota > Metazoa > Chordata > Leptocardii > Amphioxiformes > Branchiostomatidae > Branchiostoma > Branchiostoma belcheri. The sequence continues at coordinate 300,701 of NW_017802858.1, forward strand.
ATTTCTTGGTAGTATATGGTTATTAAAAAATCTCAAGGAAATGGCTCTTTTGTTTGTCTACAATGATAAAAGCATAACTGACATACCATAGAAACGCAAGCAATGTTCTTTACCATTATTAAATGGCGTACATTATTCTTTCCAACATTTTCTGACAAAAAAATAGGGCTAGAATCTTCAAATCTATAATTATATATCATGATTATACATTAATTTGTAACATATTAGCGTGAAAGTGAAAGATCTTGCAATATCCAAGACATCTCACACAAACTGCATGAATTAAAGACACCTGTTGGTTGGGTTTCCTACAGCCACTACAGCACCTTAAGACAATCTCTCACCTCTGCCGTGTGAATGAGAGAGTCAAAGCTGGTCTCGCTGAAGACATTACTCCCCCGCCGTTGGTGGTTCGGCCCGGAAACCAGTCTCTGTCCGTGTAAGGAACAAGAGAAAGTCACTTTCACTCAAGAAAGGGTCTCCCAAGGAATTTCAGGGCAGAGGTGCTTCCTATCTGTTGATGTCGCAAAAAAATCTGTCAATTTTCATGAAAATACTTAGAGAAAACTCTAGATTTAAACATTCTGGGAGAGGTATCTGCTGTAAGGAACGAGAACGAAAGTCACTTTTACTCAGGAAATGACGTAATCCCACAGTTGCCATGGCAATGTGAGGTAAGAACGAAGCCTTGAGGTGCCGGGTTAGACCAGCAGACTAATCATGGTTTCCTCGGAAAGGGCCGTAAAAATAGAACGGCAGAATATTGGTCTGTCAGGTGGAATTTGGGTGGTAGGCTCAGCTCAGATTCTAACCTCAATGGAAAGCAACCTACAGGCCGATTTGAATCTCTACATATTAATTTTTCTGATGCAGTTATATATATGCAGGAAAAAGTATTTTGAACCCACCTGTCTGAGAAGCTTGCTGATGTTCTGGTGGTTGCCATAGAAACCGTCAATCATGCTGATGTGCAGAAGGTCGTTGGCTCGCTTGGGGACGTCCATCATCACTCCCAGGGCATGCTGGGTAATAGATGGCAACATGGCAAAAAAATTTACTTTTTTCCCCAATAAAAGTAACTTATAGAGTTGATTCTAATTTTCTTCTTCAACTTCTTTCGTCGGAAGACACAAAATCCATTTAATTTTACCTGACAGTGCCTGTAATGTAATAAAGTGGTAACACAGCAATATCATAATTATAATGGTTTTATTACTTTTTCTGACACTTTTTACTAAATGTCAAGAATATAGTGTATACTTGGCGTGTGCAATAGTATCCTAACATGTAATATGTAACTCAGTGAAATTCTTGGTACACTTGTGTACCCAAATAAAAAATTCAAGGCACACTTTATTCACACTACTATTCCACAAGAGCATTGAGATTTTTCCCAAAAACGTACAGTCAGCTTAAAAAGAGTTGTTTTACTTGAGTCAACACTGCAGAGGGAATTTGTATAGTGAAAAGGTCAATGATCATCACTATAGTAACCATGACCTGAGATGACCTGTGCTTCTTTGATCTAGATACTGTTATAATTCAGGCCTGCTTTCCCCATAGAATATGAGGCACAAAGTAAAAGTATGATTCAAAAGGAAACAAAACACACTATTACCCAACCAGGTAAGCTCAAGCTCAGAGAAAAAAAGTTTAAAAAATACTGAGCAACAAGATATTTGAGGATTAAGAATATAAACTTAATTACCTCTAAATCTGTGCTATCCAGCTTGGCTCTTGTGGTGTATTTAACCAGTTCCTGAAAAGAAAGATATAATATTTTATTTGTTTCTCATTTCATCTTTATACATTAGAAACATTGAAACAATTCCTGTTAAGTTGCACAGCATTTCTTGGTCGGTTGAAGTAGAACCACTTTGAATAAATATTGTACCAACTTATGTTTGTTTGAATGTAATATCAGTAAAAAGGACTCTGAAAGACTACAAGATATTGTGTATTCTACTAATCAAGATTCTAATAAAAAAACAAAACAAATGAAGCTGGTTTGTCCTATGATAGACGGGATAACATTACCTTCAGCAGAAGTTGGTATTTAGTGATCCTCTGCACAGGTTTGATGAGATAGTCTGATAATGTAAGCTTCCTCTCGTCACTTCTTTCGGTGTAGTCCTGATGGAAAAACAAACAAAAAGTATAATCAAATGACTGTAATTCACTTTATGTTCACAGTACCAAAATTTCACGGTCTGAGAAAAATAGACATGTTCACAGTACTATATATTCACGGTGGTGACAGGTGCAGAAAAAAGTCAGACCAGGTATTATTTGTTAACCGTAATGATAAGTTCACGGTACAGAAGTGATAGTGAAAACAGTGAGCATAACAGTACAGTGAAAAAATCAGGAATTACAATATGGTCTTGATGGTGCAAATGTAACAACAATAACAGACTTGTTCACTATAATGAGCTATGGGCCACCCAGCTGATTGAGAAAACTTATTAAATCATAAAACTGTCTGCAAAAAGTTTCCTCTGTCTGTGGTTTAGTGCCTTTTTCTCTTGGTTCCTTTTGTCACAGTGAAAGATTTTTTCTCTATACTGGACTCAAGTTGAGAAGGATGATAACCCTCATATTCACGTTAGTTAAGGAATACACATCATATCCTAAGTTTACTGGTTTCAGGATGTTCGTCTATGACTTTTTCTGAGAGATCTGCAGTGCCCCCTAACTCTGGCCAGCAGTACTGCAGGCTCATCCAACAGGTGGTTTTGTCAAGTTTTAGACAAAAGTGCAACAAACAACAATTCAGTATGTCACACCATACTTCTGCACTTAAGGCCACTCCAATTCAATGTGTTGGTTCTTGGTCACAAAGGAAATTCCACATGATATACAAGAAAACGCCTGATTTTGGAAAAAAAAAAACAAGAAATTTTGTTGCCTTTTGAAAGTGGTCACCATGCCAAAAATGGGCAAAGATGTCTGTTGCCATGGTGGAACGTGGATGGCAGATAAATATGAAGAGAGGAGACAAGACAATGCCATAGTTTTTGGTTTTGATAAGTTGTGTGCCAAAAGCTCCGCCTGGCGTCGATCTGGGTACTGCAGTTCTCAGCACACCTGGTGGGAGTGGTGGTCACGTGACCAAGTCAGGTAGGTTTGAAAAGAAAAGAGGAAGTTCTTCCCTCGAGCTCGTGTTGGTTTCTCCAGACCAGAAGAACTTCAAGATCTTCCCCAGAAACACTTTAAGGTAAGTCAGAAAGTCTTGAAGACGGGCTGTGGGGGTATTTAGGAAGGAAATCTTCAGTTTGATCAAAGAAATACAGTGAGTCATACCTGTGTGGGCATGTACCAACCCACCTCAGTCTCTCACCACAATACCGACAAAAAAAAAATACTCCTTGACGTAGAGGCTAAGAATTTCAATAGTATGAAAAAAGTCTTGTTTTAGCCTGTCTCTGCTATAAAAGTGGCATCTAAGCTAATGTGTGATTCGTGTAGTATTACTATACTGACCCACCCTCCATAACTTAACCAGGTGTTTTTCAGTACATTGTACATACTGGGTTAAATGTTGACCAGTCTGACATTATTTGCTGCTGTGTGTTGATACACACACAGGGAGTCCATTCGTGACGCCTGCTGTGTTGTGTTGCCCTTGGGACTCTCACTGAGGTTAGCGGTTTTGAAGTCAACTTATAAACATCAGACATGATATCCATCTAGGGACGGTTTATCCACATTTCTTTTATTTTGTTCATTTTGCTGTGAACAGTGAATAAAAGGAGCCGACACTGTGTTGTTTGTCTTGTTACGGTACCTGTGACCAACAAAAGCACCTGTGACCTTCGGACCTTGTAACCAAAATGGCGGATGGAGCGGTAACTACATAACTGTTTGTCTGACCTCTTTTACAGAGAATGCAGGAAAACTGCATCAGAATGGACTAAATCTGGCCCAGCAGACTTAGGACATTACCAGGACACACCGGTGTGTTTCACAACAGCTTAACTACAGCAGAAAAACTCATGGAGGAGAAAGAACAGGTTAGTGAAACTCTTCTTCACAAGTCCACAGTCAGCAAGAACAAACATAGCTACTAGCATGACTGCACCAAGTAGAAAAATGAACCAATAGAAGCCCTGAAGTATGATGAGCAGGTCAATTGTCCAACTTTTTCCACCACCAGAACAACTTAAAAACTTTTTCTTTCAAGGTAGTGCCTTCACCTCAGATTATGTTGTACGTGACACGTGACATGCTGACTATTGAGAATCAACAAATAAATGTATAGAGTAAGAGTATTAAGTCTTGACCAATTACAGCTCTTTGCATGCTCTGAGGCTTCTTAAAAGTAGTTTAAATATGATGTCTGGATGTTTCTGTTCTTCAGGAGCTGAGAGAAGCCGCCGGGCGAGGTGAGGAGGACAGAGTTAAACAGCTCCTGGCCGAGGGAGTCAATGTCAATGCTGCCGACAGCAGCGTAAGTTATTATATAACATTACATTGTATATATTAACAAATTCATGAAAGGATTTTGAAACACTTTCAAGTGTGCAGTTTTACAGATGAAGTTGATCTTTACATCAGAACACCTCTTTGTGCTACTGACTCTTTCAAGTTTTTCTTCATGCCAATGTTTATATCTAGTGAGTACATCTATACTACAACTATTTTCTTCATGTCTGATGATCCATGTCAGTGTTCAAAATACCTGTCTGCAGTGAGAAAATCTATCTGCAGATTGCAGACTGCACTGCAGTCTGCAATCTGCAGATAGATTTTCAAGATTGCAGGAGAAAAATTTATACAATCTGCAATTTTGCAGTAGGAAAAATAGGCTCCAGATTCAATAGCTTTCAATTTAGCAAACTAGAACTCTCTGGCCCCAAGGACAGACAACACTTAAGCCCCTGTTTTGAAGCAACAGGAGCTTCTTCACTAATTTGCATCATCCTTGTCTTGACTTGTCTATCTTTTGTTTCCCTTTCAACTTCCAAAAATTTGTCTTCACTAATTTGCATATGAATCAATAGTTCGTGCTTATAAACCTGCAATTCTCTTAGTGTCACTGACGAAAGGTAGTAGTCTGACCATATAAGGTAGCACCAAAATCATATATTGAGTTGCTTAAGAGTTAAGTACTGTTTTTTGTGTGTCTTTTATTAGTATGTTGTGTGGAAGGATGATATGTGGGTGTGATTACTAGTACATTTACAGGTAAGGTATGATTTTAGTTGTAGTACTAGTAGCTAGTGGGAGACAGCAGTGAAAGACCCGTGAAGACCAGTAAATGATAAATTTTCTGTGGAGAAGGATCTATAAAGTCTGAAACTAAAAAGAGTGATGGGATGTAAAATTTAAGACATTAATGGTTTGAGAAGGTTGTAGTATGGAGGCTTGTGTATTTTCAGAAAGTATTTTCTAATTGCAGAAGAAAATTTTGACTCTTCTGCAATGTTGCAGAGCACTGAAAAAAAGTATTTCGACCACTGCATGTTCTTACACTATACGGGAAGTTCCTGGAAGGCTGCAAAGATCACACTGTACATTGTACAAACCCCAATCTTACATGGAGGTCCTCTACTCTTGTCTCTGTACAGGAATGGACTGCTCTCCACAAAGCATCTATGAACGGCCACACAGGAACTGTACAGGCTTTACTCACAGCTGGAGCAACAATCGATAACTTTGCTGTTTACTTCAGTCTGTCTAGTAACTGTCCCTGTCCTCAGTTTGTATTGGAGCTATTGGTGTGATCATGTGACTGTCAGGCACTCAAGGCTATACTCATGGGAACAGGCTTGATAATATAAATATAAATCTTACATGTCTACTCTTGTCTCTGTACAGCAAGAAACTGCTCTCCACGAAGCATCCAGTCACGGCCACACAGGAACTGTACAGGCTTTACTCACAGCTGGAGCAATAGTCAATGCACGAAGTGACGAGGTAACTTTGCTGTTTACTTCAGTCTGTCTTACTGTCCCTGTCCTCAGTTTGTATTGGAGCTATTGGTGTGATCATGTGACCGTCAGGCACTCAAGGCTATACTCATTGGAACAGACTTGATAATATATATAAATCTTACATGTCTACTCTTGTCTCTGTACAGCAAGAGACTGCTCTCCACAAAGCATCCGAGCACGGCCACACAGGAACTGTACAGGCTTTACTCACAGCTGGAGCAACAATCGATGCAGAAAGCAACTGGGTAACTTTGCTGTTTACTTCAGTCTGTCTAGTAACTGTCCCTTTCCAAGTTGTATTGGAGCCTTTGGTGTGATCATGTGACCATGAGGCACTCAAGGCTATACTCATGGGAACAGGCTTGATAATATAAATATAAATCTTACATGTCTATTCTTGTCTCTGTACAGCAAGAGACTGCTCTCCACAAAGCATCTATGAACGGCCACACAGGAACTGTACAGGCTTTACTCACAGCTGGAGCAACAATCAATAACTTTGCTGTTTACTTCAGTCTGTCTAGTAACTGTCCCTTTCCAAGTTGTATTGGAGCTTTTGGTGTGATCATGTGACCGTGAGGCACTCAAGGCTATACTCATGGGAACAGGCTTGATAATATATAAGTCTTACATGTCTATCTACTCTTGTCTCTGTACAGGGAACCACTGCTCTCCACAAAGCATCCTGTCAAGGCCACACAGGAACTGTACAGGCTTTGCTCACAGCTGGAGCAGCAATCGATGCACAAAACGGCATCTCGGTAACTTTGCTGTTTACTTCAGTCTGTCTAGTAACTGTCCCTTTCCAAGTTGTATTGGAGCTTTTGGTGTGATCATGTGACCGTCAGGCACTCAAGGCTATACTCATGGGAACAGACTTGATAATATAAATATAAATCTTACATGTCTACTCTTGTCTCTGTACAGGGAGAGACTGCTCTCCACTGTGCATCCGAGCACGGCCACACAGGAACTGTACAGGCTTTACTCACAGCTGGAGCAACAATCGATGCACGAAGCGACACGGTAACTTTGCTGTTTACTTCAGTCTGTCTAACTGTGCCTGTCCTTAGTTTGTATTGGAGCTAGGTGTAGTAAATGATAAAGCCACTGACACGTTGGTGTGTTCATGTAACCGTCATGCAGGCACTAAAGGCTATACTCATGGGAACTGTACAGGCTTGATAATATAAATTTTACATGTCTACTCTTGTCTCTGTACAGGGATGGACTGCTCTCTACTCTGCATCCATCAATGGCCACACAGGAACTGTACAGGCTTTACTCACAGCTGGAGCAACAGTCGATGCACGAAGCAGCATCTTGGTAACTTAAATTGCTGTTTACATCACATTCTGTCTAACTGTGCCTGTCCTCAGTTTGTATTGGAGCCAAAAGACATAGAAAATAATAATATCATTTTCCCAGTGTCCTGTGCTGTATAATTATAGTCACATAAATTGTACAAAGATTACATTGATACATGTAACACTTGTCTGTATTGGTTGGAGCCTTACTTGTGTTGTTAAAACTTTAGGGTTATATTTGAGCCATGTCAGGACTTGTATGGGGGACTAAAGGGGCCGGTGTAGTCATTTGGTTACATGGCCAGACTGTTACATGTATGTATGGGTCAGTAAATCCTAACAATTTACTTGCCTTACCTGTGTTGGCCCAACTTTCGGGTTAAATATTTGAACCAGGACTTGTATGGGGGACTAAAGGGGCCTGTGTAGTCATTTGGTTACATGGCCAGACTGTTATGTTCAGTGTGTAGATACTTTAAAATTTGACCATCTCACACTTTGCTGTACCCACAGAATGAGACTCCCCTTCATGCAGCAGCAAGGAGAGGACACCCTGAGTGTGTCAGAGTACTGCTGAGGGCTGGAGCCAACACTGTCATAAGGAACAGTGTAAGACACTTGGACTTTGTCATTTGTCAATCATTGGTGCTGAGAGAGGGAACATCTGCTCTCACTACTGTTACTGATCTTGTTATATGGTTGTATAGTTTTACTTAAAAAAATATATCAGACTAAGCTCTTAGTAACTATTCTGACATAACATCAAGAGGGGTTATAAATATCATAATCTTATGACAAACTCCACTTGCACAACAAAAGCATCAAAAGGGCAAAACTGTTGTGATGATGATGTTTAGTGTTGATGACTTCATGGATGTGTTGACTTTACATACAGGATAAGAAGACAGTAGAAGACCTTGCAGTACAAGAGGATGTGCAGCAGGTGTTCCAGTTGTTTAAAGTAAGCCCAAAATAAATCCATTACTGATAGTAAAACATGTGGCTTGTAACTACTGCATTACTGGTAGTACATATCATGTCAAACACTTGTTATACATTTAGTTCTTATTTGCCTAAAGAATGATAGAATTATAAAATTCTAAGTGTTGAAATCCTGTTGTTCCCTGCAGGGTAAGACATCAGGGCAAACGAAGCATCTCAAAAGCGCTGTCTGGTGATGTATTTTAATTTCCATTCAACTGTGATTAGTGCTAGGTACCTAAAGTCATGGTTAGTTTCATGTCCAGATCCAGAGGTTTAGGTTCACCTAAACACCTGGCCTATACAAAATTGCATGTTGGCAATATATGTATGTGTGTAACTTTATATATATGTATGTATATGTATGTATATGTATGTATATGTATATGTGTGTGTGTGTATGTATACATATATATAATATTGTAGAGAATACACAATGTGAACACAATTTACCCAATGTCATAATGAATTATACCAACACAGATTAACTATCATGCTAATACAGTAAATTATATGCTTACTTGTCAAGCAACATATGTATATGTATATGTATATGTATATGTATATGTATATGTATAT
>NW_017802858.1:309523-332305 GCF_001625305.1 Branchiostoma belcheri
ATACATACACCAGAACACATTGGCAGATTTCTACATCCATGTCAACAAAAATGCTCATTGCAAACTTTTTTTACTGTCTTCTCAGCTCTCCAACCTAAAGTGGTGGATGACTTGCTCACTATCGACCTCCGTGACAAAGGACTGACCTCCGTGCCAGCCGAGGTGTTTGACAACAGAGATGTTCAACGTCTTGTCCTGTCTAACAACAGGCTGAAGAGCATACCTGAGGAGATAGGGCAACTACAGAAGCTTCAGAGGCTTGAACTTAACAACAACCTGCTGACACAACTGCCCCAGGCAATCACCACTCTACCTACATGTAACCTACAGTACATTGACTTGTCATACAACAAGTTGGAGACATTGCCTGATGGATTCTCCAGGTTAAAACAACTTAGGTATCTCTACATCCGGAATAATGTATTCAAAGAGATACCAGAGGAAGTCTGTTCACTTCTTCAACTTCAGATCTTGAGCGTGGGAGACAACCCCCTCAAGTGTCTCCCTGACAAGATATCTCAGCTCACAGGACTGACGAGGCTTGATATTGATAATTGTCAGTTTGATGAGTTCCCCAGACAGGTGCTGCAGCTGGAGGGTCTAAACACGCTACACATGGGGAACTGGGCTGGGGAGGGCAAACCTTCACTTGTACCTGAAGACATAAGCAGACTGAAGAACCTACAAGTCTTAGATCTTCAGGAGAGTGGCCTGGAGTCACTGCCGGATGGTGTTGGAGAACTGTCAGAACTGTTGGAGCTAAACATTGCTGGAAACAGATTCACATCAGTTCCTGAACAAATCATGAACCTGTCCAACATCAGGCAGCTCTACTTGTCATATAACAGGATTTCCCATCTTCCCCTGAATCTGAGCCGAATGGCCCAACTTGTGGACATGGACATCTCAAGAAACCCCCTGACATATCCCCCTCCTGATGTCTGTGAGAAAGGCACAGCCACCATCATGGACTTCCTCAGAAGGAAAAAGGAAGGTATGTACCGAGGGGAAAGGCAAGATAAGAATTTGATAAATTTATCTATCAATAAGAAAGATGCGATGTAAATACCTAAAATTTAAATACCATGTGCTACTGGCAGCATTTGTAGGTCCATTTTGTGTGCCTCAATATCGATAAGGTCAAGAGAAAAGGTAACCAAAAAACATGAAGATTGCACTGTGTGTAAACAGTCTGTGTGGGTGTACATGATATGATTTTTTATCACAGATCATTCATTTTGCTTAATATCAAAAGATATCCACTCTATACTGGATACTTTTCTTAATGCAGGCAAAAATTGAACTGTAAAATTGCAGTTATATATCACAAATAATGTCAATGTTTCATCTATTACAGATAAAGAGCTGAGGAAGCTCTTTTCCCATTTCTCACAAAACGTGACCAAAGACGAGGTGGAGGATCTGGCCGGAGCACTTGGGCTTTCTGCAGATGAGCTGAGCACTATCCAAGTAAATATTTTGGTTCTGATAACATTTGACTACTAGTCGGTAAGTGTTATTCTTTCTACAAAACACAACAATCCTTGCGTCATTGCATTTTTACCCTTCTACTGTCTGTCAGGCTACAAAGACCCAAACACCAAGGTTCCAGGCCAACTACGTGCTGTTGAAGTGGATTGAGACAGACAGAGAAGCATCCATGGACAAGCTTCAGCAGGAGCTGAGTGAATTTGGCATGGACCGTCTGGCAAAGGAGGCAGAAAGGGTTAAGGTATTGGCACCAAGTTGGCTTTGGTGTGTACAATTCACCATATTTTTCTATATCTACCTAGTACATATATTGCTATAACATTCCATTGCTTGGTTTTACAGACCCAGCCAGTTAAGCGGCCGGCAGATACATCAGGCGGGCCACCAGCCAAGCGCCTGGCAGCCGGAGGGTCTTCTGGTGAGGGGCATCAGGAGGACAAGCTGGCACAGCTGATGGAGGAAAACCAATCGTTGAAAGCTGAGGTGGAAAAACTACAAGGCAGCCAGAAGTCAACAAGTCAAGATGGAGCTGAGCGTCCTGGTACAGTCTCCTTGCCTTCTGTGTTATTCCTGTTCAGTAGAATTCGTTTTGCAACATATTAAGAAAAATGAATGATTGGAAAATACAGGGATTAACAAAAAAACACCAGGCAGTCAATGACAGGCATCTCTGATATTCAGTGATTAGGTTTAGCATTTGTTAAATGTAGGTGCAATAGAGTGTGTTTTTCTGTTTGCCTGCTGGTATCTTGAAAACTGAAATTGAGGTATCCTTAGCTTTACCTGTTGGTTTAAAATTTGTATCACTCATCAAAGTCCTTTCTAATGTAATTTGCAAAGGAGCAGTTTGCAAATAAGTTATAACTTAAAATTTGTTGTAAATTCAGCCAAAGATGATTAGTGTCCCAAGCATTCCCAATGTCACTTAGAGATATCTGCAAAGAAGGGTAAGGTACAACACCTAACTATTTTAGCTGTAAAATACTGACCCTGTAGGTCGTTCTATCAAGATTAATATCTATCTAATCAGATGTCGGCTGTATGTATGTATACAAGAAGTAGAGTGATAATGTCGGGTAAATGGTTCTTCTCATCCAGGAGAGAGCAGCGTCCCACTAGAAATACAGCTGCGGGGTCCTGGGATGCAGCAGCTGTACTCCCAGGCCTGCCGCCAGGGGGTGCGACCAGTGCACTGCGTGCGCGGGCTCGTGGTTGGTCAGTTCAGGTCCGGGAAGACGTGTGTCGTCAGGAGGCTGACAGGAGAGAAGGCTGTGGTGAACGAACCGATAACAGATGGCATCGAGATCATACCCAGTGTGAAGACCAATACTTGGTGGAAGGCAAGAGGTACTAAAAGAAAACTATGATCATTTGTTACAACTTTCTATGCAGTGTTAGCTATACATAAATAATACATACTCGTTATTGTGATGTTTTACAAACAGTCATGTTCTTGAAAACTATAATTGAAAGAATAGAACTCGAAAATTGTCGAAAAAGAAATTGTCAAACTGTCCTCAATTGTAACAATGGATCAAAATGACGTATGATGTCTTTTGCTTACAGAGGAGCCAGATGAATTCAAGGAAACCATGGCAGAACACTTAGCTGAAAAACAACAAGAACGGAACAACCCACGCCCTCAGACATCGTCACAAACCCAAGGAGCAGTCAGGAAAAAAACTACAGGTATTCAATATCACTAATTACATATCAATGGACATGATATACACATGTACAGGACAAGCAACACATCCGGTCAGAACAATGATGGTTAGAGCCAAGGAATAAAAGAGCATAAAAGTTTCATTCATTAATCTAGAATGTACTGTCACACAGAACAAGAGAATTGACGTCTTTATACCGCTTTTACGTCATCATTCGTATTGGATGGAGGGACAGTGATATCTCACAGATTTACTTGTATTCATAGAAGACCCAGGAAAAGCACAAAAAACAACAAGGAAGCAGCCTTTGCAAATGCAGCAAGAGAGATCGATGGAAAAGCATACCCCGACACAAAGGCAAGAGACACCAAAACTGAAGAAAAAAGATGAGAAAGAAGGTGGGAAATGTATGCTATGTTTTCACCAGTTAGAAATGCACATAATATAAGATGTAGAGAATTTGCTTTACGTCAGACTGTTCTTTGTTTTAAATACAGGTCTTAGAGCCCAAGGGAAAACCAATGGCTAATTAGTAGGTAGTCCCTACAGAAAAGTCAGAAGATCCCAAAGAATGAATGGCAGAGGTAAAGTTTCTTAGTTCAGGTACACTATTCAAGTAAACAACACAAATCTTTCGTTTCAGGGAGAGCAGAAAGTGTGACCATGACTATGTCACGACAGACACAAGACATTCCGGATGATGTCATTAAAAAAGCCAAGGAGCGACTCCAAAGTGGCGTGACCGAGGAGCAGCTTGGAACAGCCGAACACCCGCGTATCTCCCTCTGGGACTTCGGTGGCCAGGCCGCGTACTACGGCTCGCACCAGTGCTTCTTCACGTACCGCGGGATCTACATCCTGGTCATGTCACTGGAGCAGAAGCTGTCCGATCCAGTTCCTGATCTGGACTACAAGGCTTCAGCGGACAACCTCGTAACTGGAAGAGGTGTGTACATCTCTTATTGTAGACTCACGTGTTGACATACTTTTGGCTTGATCAACAAATATCCAGAACATCATCCAATTTTATGACAATTTGGTATTTTGTGAACTTAACAATAGCACATATTGCAATTGTACATGTAAAATGAAACACTGAGAAATATTTTATACCAGAAATTTTAGCACAAAATAATTTACTGAATGTACCTTTCCAGACTACTTGGACCACTGGCTGAACTCCATCCGCACACACACCCTGGTGCACGGGCGGGAGCAGACAGGAGAGCCGCCTGTCGTCTTGGTCCTCACGCACAAGGGCAGGGTCAGCGAGGTATGGAGGATCCTTTTTTAAGTCTACAAATAGTCCTCAAGCTTGTCTTTGCCCTTAAACATGTATTAAATATCCATGGCTGAAAGGATCAGCCTTGACTTGTTTTGAAATTCTCAAATTGTCACTTTGATGTCCTTAACTTTGTGCTCTTTGATTTCAGTCGGACATTGAGGAGTATAAGAAAGACATACTTGATCACATCAGTGGTAAGGCCGCCGGTAAACACGTCTTACCAAAGATATTTGTCATTGACAACTTCGACAAGGACAACAGCGACATTGACGAGCTCCGAGAATACCTCCGTGAGGTAGCGAAGGGTCTGTGGTTCATGGGTCAGGAGGTGCCGATGACTTGGCTTCATCTGAAGTCCAAACTGATGGACAAGAGGAGAGATGACGTCCCATTCTGCCGTTTCCAAGATGTCGTCGATCTGGCCCGGAGCGACGTGGGCATCACAGACAACAGCCATGTTGCCGACATTTTGACCTTCCTGCACGACCTTGGTGACATCATCTTCATCAATGAACCCATTCTTCGTGACCACGTGACCCTTCGATCCCAGGTGATGATTGACGTCTTCAAGACCATCATCACCGTCCCGGAGTACCAACAGGACAGGATCACGGATGGGGAGGTTGCCAAGATGTGGAGGAGGCTGGAGACCGAAGGCATCCTCAGTGACAGGCTGTTGACAATCATCTGGACCAAAGCAGATCAGAAGATGCAGAAACCATTCCTACTCGAACACAAGGACTTCCTGAAGAGACTGATGGAAAAGTACTACCTCCTCTGCAATGCCACACCAATTGGTGGGCTTGATGACACTTCGGGTGATCCTGAGAAAGAAGAGATCTACTTCGTACCTTCTCTCCTGTCCGCAAAGCCTGACGACAGCACCTTGTATCCTGGGGACATGAGGAGAGGCCGGCGTCCTCTGTATGTCGTATTCGACAACATGTTCCTGCCAAGCGGCATGTTCTACCGTCTACAGGCCATCTGTGTGCGCAGGTTCGGTATTGAAGAGTCCCACGTGTTTGCCGGCTGCGGCCGCTTCCCTACCAACGATGTAAAGCAACAGTTTGTGGTAACCAAAGTGAAGCACTACCTGAAGGTGGAGCTTCTGTCGGCTGAAGACCAGCCAGTGTTCACACAGGCCCTTCCTGTTAGAAAGTTCCTCAGCAGTTGTCTCTTCGAGATCAAGGAGAAGTGGATCCCGTCCATCCAGTATGACTGGTGCTTCGGGGAGGAGTCAGGAGAAGAAACCGAAACACCAGAATTCTACCCGCTCTCTGACATTTGGCAAGAAACGGCAACAGGATCCAGTCGGTAAGACCAGTTACATTTTCACTTTTTTTCAGTGAACCCTTTCATTTGACTAGCACATTCTTCTTGCATGTTTGTTTGGTGGAAACGCATAAGAGGGTGCCTGGTGTTCACTCCCCTTGTATTTTCCTATCATTGTGCACATTGTGTGACAAACTGATTTTTAATCTCAGATTTCCAGAAGACTTCATCGATGTCTGGATGGGTGGTAGCCGTGATCAGAGAACGACCTGTGCAGGTAAATTTGTTCAGATGTCTGATTTTGTCAAGCTCATCTTCTTAAGACAGTGTTTTTAATTGTTACTAATGAGAATATGTTGCACATGCAGAGAACTCAGGTGGTTCTGGGCCCGTGATGATAGAGCCCACGCTGAACCTTGATGCAGTCCACACGATCGGTCCTGTCCTGGACTGTATGGAGACCTGCAGAGGGCTGAGTCTGGCGCAGTGTGATTGGATCAGACACGAGCTCACATCCGTCAGCAGGTTCAAAGAGTTGGTTGCTACCGTCAACAGGTCCGGAGACATGTGCCGTCGCTTGCTGGGAGCGTCCGTGGAAGTTTGTCTGCCTGAGAGAGCACCCATGTTCTCCAGAGAAGAGAGAGGTACGTTTTCCCTGGCTGTAGTTTGAAGCTTCTGATTTATCTCCCCCCTTTTGTCTGACACATTAAAATATTCATGTTCCTAGTATGTTCCTACACCTACATGTATTCACCTATGTTCCTCAAAGAAGAGAGAGGTACTTTAAAAACATCGTTGAATTCTTTTGCTGTAATTTGAATCCTCTCCCCCCCCCCCACAATGATTATTTTATGTTTATTTCTAGGGGACGAGATTGTCCTCCTACACGTCGGAGACTACAATGACGAGCTCGTCCAGCCACTGTTGAAACAGTTAGTCCAGTCCTCCAGCAGGTACGGTGTAACGGTGTCTGAAGACTTCATCGAACCAGGAGAAACCATCACAGACAAACTCTTGCATCATCTCCTCCAGCAGAATGTCAGAATGGTTGTACCGATCATCACACCACAGGACCACAGCAGGCACTGGTCCACGCTCGGGTACGAATTCTGCGTACAGGACAAGAACCTGGTCTTTCCGGTCTTTGCGTACCCTGATGGAACCAGAGAGCGTTTGCTAGAGATGCTCGGCAGGCGCTGTACAGGGATGTTGGATATGACATCAACAGAAGTACCAATGGCTGAAGAACCACTGTCCAATACCAAAATCAGTCTTGTGTCTGCAGAAATCCTGAGAAAGGTGCGTTCATTGATGATGATACAATGCAATGTCAGTTGCAATACTTTGTAATCATATGTTCTTGTGGACCAAGACAGGCGCGTCGAATCTCTTTTCGTCATTGTAAAGAATCCCAATTTGTTCCTACAGGCGTCGTCTTCTGTTGTGCTGCACACGTACAGAATCACAGAAGAAGGCTGCACGATTGAGGAGGATGGTGTGACCATATCCTTTCCAAAAGGATGCGTCAGGACAGAAAGGTCCCTGTCCTTGGAGGTAAAGTCATATCTACTTTCTTTGCTTTGCAGTTCATTTGTGTCACATGCCATCCTATGTGTAGCTTAGAGACAATTATGCAGCTTCTGTTTTTGCTCCAACATATGCCCATATACACATGAAGCACGATGACTCATGTTGCTTGTGAAATGAGCAGCTGTGAAACATGAACTTTCACCCAAAATCCACCAAGAATGACTTTTGCCACTTCCTCTTTTATTGTATTCTTACAGGTCGAAATGCTCCCCATTGATGACGCCTTAACAAAGGCTTTCTCAGCTGTGACCCCGGTACTGACCGTGCACCAGGAAAAGGAGGAGGACTTCTTACAGCCCGTGAGCGTCACACTGCCATGGGCATGGAAGAAGAGAGACTGCAGCACAGATAAGACTGTCCTGATGGAGAGGAAATCAAATCCTCCGAAGTGGTCGTTGCTAAGGACAGAGTTTCAAGAGACAGAGGACGCAGTCACATTCACAACGAGACACTTTTCCGGGTAATGCACTGGGCTTGCATGATAGATTAATTATCTCACATATTTTAGGCAATTACATATACTGATTTATTGTTGATTTCCTCAATTACATTTCTCCTTGTCTTGTTTGATTTGTCAGGATTGCCGGTGCCAAGGAAAGTGGCAAAGACGGAGAAAATTCGACCTCCACTGCAGAGAAGCCAGGGAACCAGGAGGAGACAGCCAATCGGGAGGCATCAGAGTCAAATGTTCCATCAACACCAACATCTCCAACCACATCTGTGTCATACCAGGCTTGTTGGAACGGGTACACTAAAGACAAAGTGTACCTCATCATAAACCCAAACCAGGCAACAACAGACAACAACTGCATCCACCTCATGTGTGTTCACAAGGACGACGACCCTAATGACTTTTTCCAAGCTGAGAATATGCGACCGCTCCCACCGTTCAAACAACGCATTGTCATGGGCAGTGAAGAAATGATAGATGCCACATTTGACCACAGGAAAGAAGTCATCGGAGACCCTCTTGATGTCTCAGATGGTATCAGCTTCTTGTTCCCTCCAGCTGACTGCAACAGGTGGTCTGTTGGACTGATTCTGAACAATCCGGGCCAAACCAAAAACAGGTACCAAGGAGCCGTGCATTTCAGACGACTTTCTGAGTCTGGATCACAAACAACTGGTCTCAAGCACCGGATCCCGTCAGCAACAGTGTTTTTTCACTTTGAAGGTAGATCATTGGCTTATTGTTTTCCTGTACTGGTGATTTGTGTATTATAATGAAAAATATGATACAGAGCAAAAAGAAAATTGAACTCCTTTGTACACCCCACTAACCATGAATTGTCTTTATTTAAGCTGTAAACATTCTTATCTTATGTCCATTACAGATGAAGGAGGGACAAGTCAGGTTCAGCAGAAGGAAGGCACTGTGATCACCATGACGAAGGCGTCCCAGATACAACATAAGAAAGGTAAGATATAACATGATAATTTTGTACCAGGATACAAATGCTTCTATCTTTGTCTCTGCTTGAGAGTTATAATTCTGTATGACGGTAGGCCAGACAAGAAAAGGAAATCATATGGATAACATCACAATGGCTTATATTGCTTAACAATCTTATATTGGTTACAGGTGGCAAGAGGAAAGCCAAAACGCGGCATGTAGGCAAGTCCAGCGACAGTGGACACTTGGTAAAGCGACCAAAGCAAGGTATGGATGAAGTCATGCATACTGTCAAAAAATGTATCAAGAATGTTTTGTCCGGAAATATTATCATTATAACAATTATTTTTTTAATTATTCTAAGAAAATCGCATATTGACCCAGTAACCCAAATAGGTTTTCAGCTAATGAGAGATGTTACAGTTGATATAAATTACTTTATACTGATATAGTCCTTAATAATAATACTCCTTATTAATCAATAGGGCATTCAGCCTTCTCAAAACAAGCCGGCTACCGGCGAAAATCGCCGCCTACTCAAATTTTTGCGCCGGCTACTTTGGTCAAAATTTTCAAATTTTTGCGCCGGCTACTTTCGTCTAAATTTTCAGAAAAACAAGTAAGCTCCGTTACATTTTCTCACAAACTTCACCGGCTCATTTCTTCTGACGAACTTCAGACAAATTTCTGCTAGCTTTCTGGATCTGAAAACTGCTTCTTTCTTAGCCTCCTGTGCAGATTTCTAGTGCACGAGTCAGCGTTTGCTTCTACGAGCGGCCCGCGGCCGGCCAGAGCGGCCGAAACTTTACGGGGGGAGGGTCTTGTTCGGGGCTCGAGTTGTATCCGCGGAGCTGTATCGCTCGAGCTAGGCGGAACTTGCTTCGTAAACTCGTTGCTTCGTAAACTCGAAAATTTATCAAGCCGCTACCTTCCCAACTTCTCCCGGCACTAGTAACATTCCTGCTACAAATAACTAGTACAAATCACGTCAAAAAATATCAAGACATGTATAGAAGCGTGTTCATATCTTTCATACACAGAGACAAATTTTGAAAAACAAATCGCCATCAGCGAGATTTCACAGCTGTTTCATTCATCAAAAGTTCTTGTCGATCGTAAAATGATCACTCATCTGTTGTCTCCACTAGTGTGGCATTTGTAGCTTAATCACGGCTAGCCAAAAATCAGCGTCAAAACGCCGGAATAAAAACACGCACACTCCACATCGCTGTACAAAAACAGGAGCTTTCAGGCGCCATCTTGTCATGAATAAGTAAGTAGCAGCGTGCGATCGACGCTCTGATTGGTTCACCTCACATGACCTGCGTTCTGATTGGATAAGCGATGTGGCCAGCAGCCGGCAGCGCGGGAAGATTTTCCTCGCCGGCAGGCTCTCGCCGGTGAAGAAGAGACACATTTACGCTGCTTTCTACGTTTTTTCTACGACTACTAAGCAACATCCTATTAAAGAAATACATAATTAAAAGAATTTTCGGGAAGATGTATATTTCTCTACGCCGATTTTTGGCCATTTTCTCGTAATTTTCTTGTTCAAGGAACCCGGAAGTCAGTGTACCGGGACGCGGGGTGAATTTCCATAGGGCATTTATGGATCGCTCCCCGCTAGAATTAAACCGTCAAAACAGAAACAAAACTTCCAAAAAGCGAAACTGTGACATTTTTTCACATCCCAATGATTATGTTTTCGATCAAATTGACATTTAAATATGCTTTCTTTATTTTTCTGCATTTTGTGGCCGGGCGCAAGGACCGCGCGTAATACGATCGGAGTGGCAAACAATTTTAATACAGCCTTTTTCCGGAATTATTTGTGCACGAACAGTAAATTTTGGAGCCACAAGATTGCCATAAAAGCTGCTCAGAATGTACCAAAAACGATGTTTAGGGGTCTAATTTTTACGATTTCCTCCGGGGGAGGCCCCCGGACCCCCCCAACGGGAGGGGGGTCCACCCCCCTCCCGTACCCTCCCCCCTGCGAGCCGCTGCGCAGCTCGCTTCGAGCCACTTCGTGGCTCGCCTGCTACTTTTTCTTATCAGCCACCTACTCTAAATTTTTTTGAGAAGGCTGGCATTTAAGAAAGTATTGTTTGCATTTTACCAGTCATAACTCGAAATGAATTTTTCTTCTTATAATTATGACACTCCATTCATTTTTATTGCAGAGGTCACGTCTGTCCTGATGGTTAATGATAACTACGGCACGTCCCATGGAGGTAGGTCTACCACAAACCGCCAGGTAGCCCTGTTTCTGCAAGAGCATGGTGCTACAGTTCATGCTACAGCCGTGCAAGCATCTGAAGAAGACAAGAGGTGCGCCGATGAAGATGGTATCCATTTGATGTTGCCTGCCATAGAACCAGGAGACCCAAGAACGCCTTGTTTGGAAATGTTGACCTTCGACCATGAGTCTCGTTACCCAGACATACCACGGAATCTGAAGTGCATTGTGGGTCATTCAGATGTCACTTGTAAAGCAGCAAAGAGAATCAAAAGGGATTGCCGCAAAGAGGCGAAACTAGTTCTTTTTAACCATGACATACCAGAAGAGACAGAGCAATTCAAGGGAACTAAGAAGGCAATGGCTGCAGGGAAGAAGATGGAAGACATCCTCGAGGATACCAAGAATGCAGATGCCGTGTTCTCTTTGGGAAGAAGGATCTTCGACCACTTCGAGGCGAAGTACAAGTCACTTGGAGAAAGCAAACCAAAAGAACACTTGATGTTCCTTCCAAGGCCATCCCCAGTGTTTGAAGCCATCTCTGTTCAACCAGGGGGAGGAGAAAAAGTCGTGCTGGCTGTCGGGAGAGTGACCGAAGTGGACAAGCTGAAAGGCCATGACCTGGTAGCACGGTCCATGGGGGAGGTTGCAAAGATTACAAACGTCAGTTTGCGTGTTCGCGGGATAGATGAAGATGACTATGAAGCAAGCAAGAGAATCCTGGAGGAAAACCTGCACAGTGGTAGGATCAAACCCACTCTGCTGCCTTGTGGAACCCAGGAGGACATCGCTCAGGACATGCAGCAGGCCCACCTGGTCCTGATGCCGTCCCGCGCCGAGCCGTTCGGACTGATCGGTCTGGAGGCCATCGCAGCAGGCATCCCTGTACTCATCTCTGACAAGTCAGGCCTGGCAGACATGATCATGGACTTGATCAAGGAGAAGAAATGCCCTGCAGACATGAGGCGCAGGATCATAGAAACCAGCGTGAATGAGTCCGACCTGGGTGAAGATGCAAGAAAATGGGCAAAGGAGATTGTGGACACCTTGGAATTCTCTGAGGCAGAATTTGAGAAGGCAGCAGAGTACAAGAGGAAGCTCTTGGAGTCCAAGTACTGGGAAAAGTCACACCAAAACCTGCTGAGAGTCTGTGGATTGAACAAAGATGAGTAAACAGTCCTCCCCTACAGGCATCCCTGGTCAGGCCATGAAGCAGTGATCAAGGCTTTAATCAATGACGAGAAGTGTCATCTGGACATGAGACACTAGACCGTACTAAACCAATGTAAAGGAGTCTGACCAAGATGACACAGAAAAGTTTTTTGGTGGAGAAGTGTCAGGATTTGATACAGAAGATTTTCCAGTTGGTTATAGTTGATGCTGCTTTACATGTGCATTGTAGATGTGATTGGATTTGACTTGAAATTGTGTTGTGAATTTCACTCATTGCTCAGGTCACAATCTTATAAGTCTTGGCTGCAAGAACCCACAAATGTACTTGATTCTGGATCAACCTTATGTCATTTATGATACACATATCAGTGAACAGGTATCCCCATTATGACTGAGAACAATTAACATTTCCTACTTTATAAGGCCTGCTCCCAGAGAGCCAATGTGGTTTCCAGGCCGGTCGGATCCAATTTTACCTACACTAATTAGTAAAAACCTGCATATACCCAGTACATTTACCAGTGCAGAGCACAAGACAGTTTGAACTTTTTTTATCCTATAATTCTTTATCTGTGAAATTAATTGAGAAATATGTCAATTTTTTGTTGCTTGATACATGTACTGTCAGCCTCCTATGTAGAAAGGGGGTGCTAGCATGATCAGTGAAGCACTGTTTTGAATACATGATTTGGTTGTAATGTGTTTTTTTGTTAACCGAATTAAACGTCATTTTTCCCCAACCGGGGGTTAGACGTGTTTGCACCAGGTACAAATCTTTTTTTTAAGCTAGATTTTTACGGCTGGATGCTCTTCCTAACGCCAACCCAAACCCTAGTAGGGCCCAGGAACCCTCTAACTGAGTGGGGAAATGCGTGTTAAGTGCCTTTCCCAAGGACACAATGTCTGGGTGCAAGTCCAGACATGTACAGTAGAGGAAAAAGACTCTGATATGTATGAAGGATACTGTTTCCTAATATTTTGATGTTATAAGGAAATTTTGCATTGGATAATATTTTGTAGAGTTTCAGATGTCCAACTTTGTCAAGAAATGTGACAAATAAAATTGACTCCTAGTATGACTTGTGTCCTCCAACTTATTTGATTAAAGGTTTTCTAGGTAAGATAATATTAGGAAACAGACCAGATTTTATTACGAACAAATGGCTTTTAGCTGAAGGCCACACCATTGCATTTTGTTGGTTCTCTCACATTCTGAAGTAAATTTCAGTATCAGGAAAGAAGAAAACAGAAGGCTGAGAAATTGGATCTCATAAATAGAAAAATCACTGCATACTTAACCTTGTACTTGCTGTCAAACATATATTTTGTGCCAAACAGCTACCTTAGCAATTTGCCCATATTCCTATCATTTCAGAGCCAACATGGCACAAGCTAGACATAAAATGAATCTTTGGTAAAATTCCTGGTAACGATGAAAGATCCTTGTACATGTATGATAACAGAACAACATGATCCTATTGGCTGCCAGGATCCCACCCCAACATAGCAGCTGGACCAGGGAATGACACATTGCACAAATTTCACAAGTTTTGAATAGGCCACATCAATACAGTTTACTGGTTCTTGTTATTAAAAAATGAGGAATTGCATTTAGTATAACCAGGAGTTCAGCACCAAGGAGAGGTACTACACATTGATTTGATTTGTAGCTACTGAATTTCTGCTAAGAAATGTCAGAAGACCAAGAAATTAAATTGGGGGAGGCTTATGGTAAAAAAAACAATGAATAAACATCCAGTCAACTCATAACTCATCAAGATAAGATGAGATGAAAGAAAAAAGTTCAATAAGTGCATATTGTTTCATCACACTACCAGCAGTTCTTATCTACTCATTAGTCTACCAGTGAGCTGTGAGTGCCACACCACTCCCAGAGCCGACTGGAGAAAACTTGGTTCTCCTGACCAGAAATTTTGCCAGGAACAGTCTCCAAGACAACTGGATCCAGTTTTGCCAGTATTTGCAGTTTTCAAGGCTTCACTTAACAGTAAGTGTTGAGTCAGAAATTGATGTCTTCTTTGTTGGAAGAATGTACCTCATTAGACGCTAATACACACGGCTCAAAATCAATGGTGTCCCGACGGCCACTGACCACCAAACTTTAGGCCGGGACAACTAAAAAGACACTTTGGGACATTTTTCGCATTTTTCGGACAACATAAAAAATATGAAGCGAAAAAAATAGAAATAAAAACAAGTCGAGGAATCCTATTATAGCCTAAAATGCTACAAAATGAGCCATGAAGTCAACACAAAAGGCTGGGTTAATATTTAAGCAATGAATTTTGAACTTTTAATCAAACCACTGCATTGATAGATGGAAAAACTGTAGGAACTAGGAAGAAAAGGACTTTCCTCAACTTTTGGGGGCAAAATATGAGCATTTTTGAGCTGATTCAGAACGGGAATCTTTCATTTTTTTTGCAGATCAGAATAAAAATAAAGAGGTGAATCCAAGAACCAACAAATTAAATTGGTGTGGCCTTACCTTGGTTAAAAGTTGCAGTATCATGTTTTATTATAATCTATTGCAGTACTGTAACAGATAATATAATATATATAACAAGGTCCTAGCTTCTAGTCCTGACAAACGAAAGTTGAAGCTGGACTGGGAGTGTCCTTGGGCTGTCTATACATAAATATTATACTAAATTCTTTATTTCTTTTAAGTACAAATGTACATTAAACATGTATAGCATCAAAACTCCTCAATCCCATAATTAGTCTGCCTCATACAGAGCTGGATCAGATCTGGTTTTCTCCCAACTGTTTGGGATCCCTGCCCGGGATTCGAACCCAGGACCTTTAGAGTCAACACCTGGTCCCATCCTCATGTCTGAGGGTCGGGGACTATAGTGGCATCCAGTATCAGCCTCCTCCTCTCCCCTGGCCCTGTCTCTGGCCCTGTGAGAGCACTCTGCTCCTAACCATAGCAAGTAAGATCTTCTTACCATTCTGACTTTGCCAACAGATTCAAAATGTCCCAGTCCAACAATCCGTTTTATCATACAAACCACCCAGAGCAGCCGACAAGCCCAGGACAAAATGAAGATAATCTACTCTCTGATCAGAATGTGCTACACACAGAAAGCACTACTGTAACTGCAGAGCCAACAAGAATGTCAACATGCGGCCAAAACTCTCCCAGTAGTCAAGGACAAGACAGGTTGGAGGCTACATATGTAGCTGGCAATGAAGTCGAACATACAACCACAAATGAGCATTATTATATGGCTCCCAGTAGTCAAGGACAAGACAATTTGGAGGCTACGTATGTAGCTGGCAATGAAGTCAAGCGTACAACCACAAATGAGCATTATTATATGGCTCCCAGTAGTCAAGGACAAGACAATTTGGAGGCTACGTATGTAGCTGGCAATGAAGTCGAACATACAAGCACAAATGAGGATTGTTATATGGCTCCTAATAGTGAAGAACAAGACAGGCTGAACACTACGTATGTAGCTGGCAATGAAGTCGAACATACAAGCACAGATGAGCATTATTATATGGCAGATAATAACGATATCCCCACCCCAGAGGTCGCTGATGTATATTCTGTATCTGATCCGATCCATGCTGAAAACCCTGCCATGTACACAGCCTCAGGGGAAAATGAAGAAGATGGTACATGTAACTCTACTGGAAACAGTGAAGAAGAACAGCAAAACACTGAAAACATCATGCAAGCAGACAGTACAGTGACTGATGATGGTGACATTGAACCTTACGCTGTTGCAAACATAAGGGACAACAAAGCCTATCACAGCGCAACAACAAATGTTTACCAACAGACATCCAGAAATGCAGACAGTACAGTGACTGATGATGGTGACATTGAACCCTATGCTGTTACCAACATGTACGAGAACAAAAACCATCTTAGTGCAACAACAAACGTTCGCCAACAGGCTACAGCTAACTCCAGTCATGACACCACCAAACACGCACACAAGCCTCGCAATCCTCCAAACGCAAAAGAACTTCATCAAAATCCGATGTACGTACCAAACATCCAACAGGCCAATAAACTTTACGGTAAGTTTGAATACATTTTGAATGTTGTGACATAATCTGTAATAATTTGTCTAAATCCTACAGCATATGGGGAGCAATTTTTTATGTAATAGGTACCAAGGACTCCATAATGTTTGATATACATATTTTAATGACAATGACAATGAACTTTATTGCATGTTCACACCCTACACAGGCCAAATGCACTTAAGTTAAATAACTTGGTAACAAGAATAGAAGAAGCAATTGGTACATTCGTGTGCTATTTCTCTATCTACAGGATCTAACTACAGGATCTCTTCTCTCTTTTTGAAACATGTATGAACAAATTTACATAGTTTTTCAATTATGTCATAGAATATTACTTTTTCCTCTTTCCTGCAATTTGTAGTTCATAGTTCTGATCTTGTA
Organism: Branchiostoma belcheri; assembly: GCF_001625305.1. Classification (NCBI taxonomy): domain Eukaryota; kingdom Metazoa; phylum Chordata; class Leptocardii; order Amphioxiformes; family Branchiostomatidae; genus Branchiostoma; species Branchiostoma belcheri. The sequence continues at coordinate 326,083 of NW_017802858.1, forward strand.
TTTTTAAGCCTGCAAGTTGCTGATATTTTTCAGCCTGGTAATTGCAGGTTAAAGTAGGGTGCTTCCAGTCCTAAATGATGATATTTCAATTTCTCACCCATTCTTACATTTTTTGTACCTTGTTTTGCACCATCAAACAGGCTGTTTTGAATGCTTAGCTTAGGCCACACCAATTTAATTTGTTGCTTCTCGGATTGTTTCAGAAAAAATATGAAGCAACAGGGCGAAAAAAAATAAAATAAAAACAGGTCTAGGCATCCTATTATAGCCCCAAATGCTACAATATGAGCCATGAAGTCAACAAAAAAGGCTGGGTTAAAATTTAAAGTATAAATTTTGAACTTTTAATCAAACCACTGCATTGATAGATGGGAAAAACTGTAACAACTAGGAAGAAAAGGACTTTCCTCAACTGTTGGTGGCAAAATATGAGCATTTTTGAGTTGATTCAGAACCAGAATCTTTTTTTTTGCAAATCAGAAAAAAATGAAGAGGCGAATCCGAGAACCAACAAATTAAATTGGTGTGGCCTTAGTTGTTTTCTTATGATTTGCAAACTACTTTCAATTGATTAATGTATCTACAACTCACTATTAAGACTTGTTATTTTGAGCATTATGACTTTGCTATTATGTTTTATTGATATTTCTTATGACGTCAATGATTATGTTTATTATTATTGTTTATCATTGATAAGTTTCTAGGGATTCTGCTGTGCAATTTTTATTTAGCTGCATATTTCATCAAATTGATGTTTTCTGGTTCTAAATTTCCTAATTACATACTGGATTATTGTGCCTGTGCCATGCATGTTTTTTATATTCTAGTAAGTAAAACTACTTAGGCCATACCGATTTAATTTTATGGATGACATCCACTCGCGCATTGATTTTTGCCTGTTCTCAAAAAAAAAAAAGATCACGTCCTCCAAGGCTCTGGTCTGGCTCTAGGCCTGGGTAGTCCATGGTAGTTAGCGACAATACGGAGGTGGTAACTCTGGAGGATGGCACCCAGGCTACCGAAGGTCCACGACTCAAGAACTCGGTACATACGTACAGTGCTGATTTATAAATTCCACAAAAAGTCAGCATGTGCCGGCTTGTCGTAAGTGTCGTAACAGTTATGTACTGACGCAAATTCACAATACCAGCTTTGTATTCCTGTGGTTTAGTAGCATTTTTATTTTTGGCCGGATTTTTTTTTATTCGCCCGCGCGCACTAGTTTGGGGGTCTTCAAAGGATGTCATCCATAAAATTAAGTCAGTGTGGCCTTATATGAGATTTTTTAAACTTAAAAAAGGTTGTTTTGCAGAGTATTGTAAAAGTTTTCTCCGTGTTTTGGTGGTTTTCCTGTTTCTGGTGGGAACAATCACCACGGGAGTCAACATAGGTATGCAAAAGGTAAAGTCAACATCTTTGTCTGGGCTCAATTTTACACTTTAAGTTTAGGCTACACAAATTGGTCACAGATTTAGGGTGGGACACATTAAAGGACAGACGCACAGCAAGTAGACTCACATTACTTCAAAAAGCAAGACACTCAAAAACAGCCCTTCCGGTCAAAACCTTGTTAACGCCTATCCCGCGTCAATCGCGACAATTCAACTCCAACTCATACAAACCACTAACGTTTCACAAAGACTGTTACAAATATTCATACTTTCCACAAACTGTCAGAGATTGGAACATTTTGCCCCAAGAGATAACTGATACTGCGGAACCTACGAAGTTCAACGCTGCAGTACTACAACACCTGAGGACGCAGCAATAGCGCATCGCACAGCTCCCCTGCACGTTTTACCCCAATTTAGGGGTGTTGTGCAGTACCCAAACAAGAACAAGAAGAAATTCGATTTGTTGGTTCTTGGATCTTTTAGAAAAAATTGAAGCGACAGGGAAAAAAATAAAAACAGACCTATGCATCCTTTGATTGGGTCTAAGGTCTAAACCTTTAAGTTACTGCTTAAATCCTGATTTTCGTGTTTTTGACCTTTGAACGGCTAGGACTTTGAGTATAGGACTATGACTCTGTTTTGACGCATCAGACTTTTATGTTTACTGTATGTTGTCCACTCTTGTTTTACGGTTACGTATGTAACAATGTCTTGTGTAATTTTGCTGGGCCCCCTTGGAAAACATCCAATTAAAACTGAATGGGGCTACCCAGTCAACTTCTGATAAAATAAATAAATCAATAAACTGCCTATCTTTAGTGCTTCAAAATGAAATTCTGCAGCTGAAATTTTAAACAAGACAGTGAGATACAAAAAATATGTTGTGATAATATTTTTCTTGACATTAAATGTCCAGAATACAGTACTGTGCAATAGGTACACAGCTGGTTTGTCTTGTTTTTTTCAGACCATGGAAGAAGTCAAGAACTCGAGTACACTGAATGCAACAGAACTAATATATGAAGCTACCATCAGGACCACTGAAGGTACCCCCCCACCCAGCCTTGGTGGTATCAATGGTACCACCCCATCCAGCCTTGGGACCACTGATGGTACCACCCCATCCAGCCTTGGGACCACTGATGGTACCACCGCACCAAGCCTTGGAGTTATCAATGGTACCAACCTAACCACCTACAAAAGTAAGACTAAGTATAATCATGTATTATAAGAAATATAGCCTATACACACATATATATATATATATAGTGGTATGAAATTTGAGTAAGTAACAGGTGAAAGATGTACAAAAATACCAATTACAGTTTATATACTTTCAAAAGTGAATTTATCTAATGTTTTGCACATTTTTAATTGTCAAATGCTAACAAACTGGTACATCTACAGTAACTGTACAATACTAGGATTAGTTTGGTTGTCATAGAATTTTCTCCACCTTGTTGCTTTACACTCTTCTGAATAAATCTGAGAGCCAATAAATTACATGTACATTGATGTGGCCTTAAGGTAAGATGCTATCATTGATGCAGAAACATCCTTCGAATGGGAGACCATGCGACTGTCTTGTGCAGCGAATGAGCTGATCGTGATCGACGAAGCCTTCTCCGGTTGGAGGCCGGAAAACGGTCCTCGCAGTGAATGTACACTCAAGTATTGTGACACGTGTCAACATGTCTTTAGGAGGTAGGAGCACCATAACCGATCTAATCCCACCCCTATAGCTAACGAGCTAGCAGCCCTCTAAAAGGTATGTCCGATTGTAGCCAAACTCTTGGCAGCAACCGTTGGGTGGGGGCCTGCATGGGGGGGTCCTGACAACGCTCTAGGCTAAATTCTAAGAGCTGGCTACACTGAATTCAGGAAACCTCTCAATACGTGGTTCCATGTTTCCTGTGGGGAAACTGTGAAGGAAAACTCCCTTCATGCTGAAGACCTGGATTGTGTAGTCGGGCTGGTCAGCCACAAATATCTCTATATATCTCTTACTATAAATTCCAAGTGGCTACAGCGCATTATGTAGAATTAAAATGGCGAATTACGCTCTATGCAAAATGCGCCAATTACGCTTTATGTTGAATTAGAGTGGTCTGTCTACGCTTTACGTAAAATTAAAATGGCCGATTACGCTCTACGGAAAAGGGCATGCGGACCCCCTTGGGTGGGCTGGCCACTAGGAGTCCGATTTAGCCAGGCGAGGTCCTCTAGAACCTTGATGGCAACTATAATCTTTAGTTGTAACATCTGATATTCTTTCTTCGTTGGGAGAATTAATTGGACTTTTGCTTAAAACATTCAACTGATTATTCATTAATTTTCCTCTTAATTACATGACTTTGTACCTTACATCAAATGTTCGTCCTGTAATTTTTTCTCTTGCTATTTAACGTGTAAATAAGTTGTACTGTAACTGTTGTAGTTGAGATGTCTACAGATATTGCAGAAAAATGTGTTGACATTTCTAAAATTCACAGCTGTCTGATTTCTACATAACCCTTAAGCTATTCATATGTGTCAATTTGATAAAAACAACTGATGGTTTTAACATACTTTTGTACATTTTGTAACAGGCAACAGTCCAGGATAAGGGCACAATGTCAGGGGTTGCAGCAGTGTAACCAGAAAGTAGACGATCGTTTCCATCCCTACTTCAGACTACACAGGCCATGCCCGGGCATAAAGAAGTACCTGGAAGTAACGTACCACTGTGCAGGTGGGTACAAGATTCAAGATTCAAGATGGATTTATTGGTTCTTCGCAGTTAAAAACAACTGAATTTTAAACCAATTTACAGAGCATTAGTATATTAAAACTACAGGTTTGGAATAAAAATACATGTTACAAGACAACAGTCAAGGGTTCAGTCTATAGTTATTGAGGAGCTGGACCATAAACGGTATCGGCGAGTTCTTGTATCTATTTCGTTCTTGCTCTCGGACAGTCTAGCATCTCAATGTTTCTAGTACTACGGCCAGTTATTTGTGATCTCTGTGGAGGTAGCCAGTCTCTGTACTCTGACCTCACAAGTGTCCTAGCGAACTTCACACACAACAGTTCTACAAATATCTATTTCTCTTCTTCTGGTAGCACTCATGTCACAACGATACAACTTTTCCTAATATTCACTTCTCTTCTTCTCTGGTAGCACTTTGTGCCTTAAGCATGATCATGTCTTTTCAGTGGTAAATTAATTGAAGAAATTGATTAATTGAATGTTTCTTATAGTATGAGATGAGTATGATCTTCATCTCAAAACGATACTGTCTACAACTTTTTCGTTATTTTGAAGTGCTAAATTGTGAAAATAGTTTATTTATTTATTTCTGTATTCTTTAACCAGGGTAGCACTACTCAGTGACATAGCACTGCCTTACAGAGTGGCCCTGGGTATGACACATATATACACGGAAATACAACAATATATACACCAAAAACAATATCATAAGCGTGATCCATTACTCGTAATCAGGGTCATGCCAGGTCAATGACATGCAATAGTATCTATTTATCTACATGTATATCTATCTATATCTCTCTATATATATCTTATATTCTATCTTTCTATCTATCTAATATCTATTTATCAAAATCAATCTACCTATCTACATGTATATACCAGCGTATTAGAATCTAGAAAGTGGTGCCCACTACACTAAGTGTTATACTCTGTTTTATCAGCAGAAGTGAAAAAGAATATCACCTTTGGTGGGAAAGGACAAGGCCCCGGCCAGTTTGACCATGTGAGTGGGCTTGCCGTGTCCTCGACTAACGAGATATTTGTGGCTGACGAGCCCAACTACACAATCCAGGTCTTCAGCATGAAGGGGGTTTTCCTTCGCAGTTTCTCCACAGGAAACATGAAACCACGTGCCGTGTGCATGGGCCACAACGACACCCTGTGGGTCCTTTTGTACAGTCTCATCAGCATACCTTCCACTTACATGTACGAAAATGTCATCCAACAGTACAGCAAAGAGGGCCATGAACTGGCCAAGTTCCCATGCAGCGAAACTACAGCAATCTATGGGATTGCCTGGCACAAGCTTTCTGACAGAATCATACTGACAGGAAAAGGGCCCAAAATTGTGTGGTTTAGTCCTACTTATACACGGACACCAACATGTACCGGTAACATGACCAGGCTGCCAGTTCCAGGGTATATACCAGCATATCTACGATCTGTTACAGTAATGATCCCTTTTGTAGACATGAATGGGATCATCTATGTCATAGACGTGTCAAACTCTTGTATTCTTAAGTATGACAAGAACGGAGTCTTGCTGTCCAGTTTTGGCAGCAAAGGTAGTGGAGCAGGGAATCTTTCTCAGCCCTCGGGAATCTGTGTGGACAGTTTGGGGCGTGTGATTGTGGCTGATACTTGGAACAGCCGAGTGGAGATGTTCACAGCCGAGGGAGAGCACATCCGCACCATAGCTTACATTAAACTACCCATGCAAGTTGCTACAGGTGGGGAGGGGCAGCTTGTGGTGTCAGATCGGTATGGCTTTGTAACCATCTTTCCAAAATATTAGAGCCGTCACCAACACATTTCCGGGATTCTCAGACATTTTCAAGTACAAATTCAGCAAAAGGATGAGGTGCATGTAAAAAGCATGTCGTGGGCTCGTGTGGCACAGTCGGTAGCGCGTTCAGCTCACACCCGATAGGTCGTGGGTTCGAACCCTGCCCATGTCACCGATCTTGTGCCCTTGGGAAAGGCACTTTACACGACTTTCCTCACTTCACTCAGGTGGAAATGAGTACCTAACTTCGGCTAGGGACGTCCCTCGGATAGGACGTTAAATGGAGGT
>NW_017802858.1:332325-338229 GCF_001625305.1 Branchiostoma belcheri
AAGTTATAAATGGTACCAACCTAACCACCTACAAAAGTAAGACTAAGTATAATCATGTATTATAAGAAATATAGCCTATACACACATATATATATATATATATAGTGGTATGAAATTTGAGTAAGTAACAGGTGAAAGATGTACAAAAATACCAATTACAGTTTATATACTTTCAAAAGTGAATTTATCTAATGTTTTGCACATTTTTAATTGTCAAATGCTAACAAACTGGTACATCTACAGTAACTGTACAATACTAGGATTAGTTTGGTTGTCATAAAATTTTCTCCACCTTGTTGCTTTACACTCTTCTGAATAAATCTGAGAGCCAATAAATTACATTGATGTGGCCTCTAAGGTAAGATGCTATCATTGATCAAGAAGCTCCAAGTGTATGAACAAATTTGCAAACATTGTACGTTGAATACGGTGGAAGACGAAACGCATTTTATCTCAAATTGTACCCTCTATAGCAATGAATGAAATGAACTCTTTGACTTCGTGTCCAAATTCTACACTAACTTTCACGCATATACAAATGAAAAGAAAACTACTCTCCTCTTAACATCCGAAAACCCACAAATTATAGAAAAAGTGGGATCCTTTGTCTAATCCTCTGTCTTCAAAAAAGAAGTCAAACCCAGTAGTTTTCTACTTGTAGTTTCTTAATAGTTATCAGTAGTTCTATGTGTACTAATTATCTGTTTTTTATACAAATGTTTCTTCTTTTCATGCAATTAGCCTTCGGGCATGAATTTGCAATAAACTTTCCATTGATGCAGAAACATCCTGTGAATGGGAGACCATGCGACTGTCTTGTGCAGCGAATGAGCTGATCGTGATCGACGAAGCCTTCTCCGGTTGGAGGCCGGAAAACGGTCCTCGCAGTGAATGTACACTCAAGTATTGTGACACGTGTCAACATGTCTTTAGGAGGTAGGAGCACCATAACTGATCTTCAACTTTCAACTTCAACTTTATTTGTTCAACCAGGTATCACACTCAGGCCACTCTGGCCTGTTTTTCAGGAAATCCTGGTACAAAAGCACAGACAAACACCTAACAGTTGAACAGATTCACAATACATACAAAAGTCTAAAAATAGCACATAGATAAAACTAAAATCTTAAATACAATTCGATAAAAACTGTTTAAAAGTTCTGAGATTGAGCTGCTGTCGTTGTTGTAGGGGGAGTGAGTTCCAGAGATAAGGTCCATAGTACTGTAAGCTGTTCCTGTATGAAGTCACTCTAGCTGGTGGACAGCAGATCTAATCCCACCCCTATAGCTAACGAGCTAGCAGCCCTCTAAAAGATATGTCCGATTGTAGCCAAACTCTTACATGACTTTGTACCTTACATCAAATGTTCGTCCTGTAATTTTTTCTCTTGCTATTTAACGTGTAAATAAGTTGTACTGTAACTGTTGTAGTTGAGATGTCTTGTATAGATATTGCAGAAAAATGTGTTGACATTTCTAAAATTCACAGCTGTCTGATTTCTACATAACCCTTAAGCTATTCATATGTGTCAATTTGATAAAAACAACTGATGGTTTTAACATACTTCTCGTATTTTGTAACAGGCAACAGTCCAGGATAAGGGCACAATGTCAGGGGTTGCAGCAGTGTAACCAGAAAGTAGACGATCGTTTCCATCCCTACTTCAGACTACACAGGCCATGTCCGGGCATAAAGAAGTACCTGGAAGTAACGTACCACTGTGCAGGTGGGTACAAGATTCAAGATTCAAGATGGATTTATTGGTTCTTCGCAGTTAAAAACAACTGAATTTTAAACCAATTTACAGAGCATTAGTATATTAAAACTACAGGTTTGGAATAAAAATACATGTTTCGTACATTATAAATTTTCTGGACAACATTTGATACAGAACACTGTACTACATTTAAAAAGACAACAGTCAGGGGTTCAGTCTATTATAGTTATTGAGGAGCTGGACCATAAACGGTATCGGTGAGTTCTTGTATCTATTCGTTCTTGCTCTCGGACAGTCTAGCATCTCACTGTTTCTAGTACTACGGCCAGTTATTTGTGATCTCTGTGGAGGTAGCCAGTCTCTGTACTCTGACCTCACAAGTGTCCTAGCGAACTTCACACACAACAGTTCTACAAATATCTATTTCTCTTCTTCTGGTAGCACGCATGTCACAACGATACAACTTTTCCTAATATTCACTTCTCTTCTTCTCTGGTACCACTTTGTGCCTTAAGCATGATCATGTCTTTTCAGTGGTAAATTAATTGAATAAATTAATTAATTGAATGTTTCTTATAGTATGAGATTAGTATGATCTTCATCTCAAAACGATACTGTCTACAACTTTTTTGTTATTTTGAAGTGCTAAATTGTGAAAATAGTTTATTTATTTATTTCTGTATTCTTTAACCAGGGTAGCACTACTCAGTGACATAGCACTGCTTTACAGAGTGGTCCTGGGTACGACATATATATACACGGAAATACAATATATACACCAAAAACAATATCATAAACGTGATCCATTACTCGTAATCGGGGTCATGCCAGGTCAATGACATGCAATAGTCAATGACATGCAATAGTATCTATTTATCTACATGTATATCTATCTATATCTCTCTCTATATATCTTATATTCTATCTTTCTATCTATCTAATATCTATTTATCAAAATCAATCTACCTATCTACATGTATATACCAGCGTATTAGAATCTAGAAAGTGCTGTCCACTACACTAAGTGTTATACTCTGTTTTACCAGCAGAAGTGAAAAAGAATATCACCTTTGGTGGGAGAGGAGAAGGCCCCGGCCAGTTTGACCATGTGAGTGGGCTTGCCGTGTCCTCGACTAACGAGATATTTGTGGCTGACGAGCCCGACTACACAATCCAGGTCTTCAGCATGAAGGGGGTTTTCCTTCGCAGTTTCTCCACAGGAAACATGAAACCACGTGCCGTGTGCATGGGCCACAACGACACCCTGTGGGTCCTTTTGTACAGTCTCATCAGCATACCTTCCACTTACATGTACGAAAATGCCATCCAACAGTACAGCAAAGAGGGCCATGAACTGGCCAAGTTCCCATGCAGCGAAACTACAGCAATCTATGGGATTGCCTGGCACAAGCTTTCTGACAGAATCATACTGACAGGAAAAGGGCCCAAAATTGTGTGGTTTAGTCCTACTTATACACGGACACCAACATGTACCGGTAACATGACCAGGCTGCCAGTTCCAGGGTATATACCAGCATATCTACGATCTGTTACAGTAATGATCCCTTTGGTAGACATGAATGGGATCATCTATGTCATAGACGTGTCAAACTCTTGTATTCTAAAGTATGACAAGAACGGAGTCTTGCTGTCCAGTTTTGGCAGCAAAGGTAGTGGAGCAGGGAATCTTTCTCAGCCCTCGGGAATCTGTGTGGACAGTTTGGGGCGTGTGATTGTGGCTGATACTTGGAACAGCCGGGTGGAGATGTTCACAGCTGAGGGAGAGCACATCCGCACCGTAGCTTACATTAAACTACCCACGCAAGTTGCTACAGGTGGGGAGGGGCAGCTTGTGGTGTCAGATCAGTATGGCTTTGTAACCATCTTTCCCAAATATTAGAGCCACACCAACACATTTCCGGGATTCTCAGACATTTTCAAGTACAAATTCAGCAAAAAGATGAGGTGCACGTAAAAAGCATGTCGTGGGGTCGTGTGGCGCAGTTGGTAGCGCGTTCGGCTCACACCCGAGAGATCGTGGGTTCGAACCCTGCCCATGTCACCGATCTTGTGCCCTTGGGAAAGGCACTTTACACGACTTTCCTCACTTCACTCACTGACAGGTGTAAATGAGTAACTTAAACTTCGGCTAGGGACGTCCCTCGGATAGGACGTTAAATGGAGGTCCCGTGTTTGGGAGAGCCACACCCCACGCACGTTAAAGAACCCACCGCACTTATCGACAAGAGTAGGGGACCTTCCCGGTGTGAGTGGTTCAAGCCTTACAGTCTGGTCTCGGGGTTGACATCTTTGAAGAGGTGATAGTCACCTGTTATGTCAATCCTTCCACAAATGTGGTAAATCGTCATAAAAAAAAATAAAAAAGCAGAGGATTAGGAGTAAAACTTGAGTCTGACTACATTTCACTTCTGAAAATGTCTATGTCAGAAAGAGTACAGGCTTGCCTCTTGTTGTATGAATTACTAGAGTGACTAGCTGGTTTAAAATCTGTTGTATGAAATCAACCACTGCATGTTAAGAATTTAGCAAACTTTAAGCTGCCTACAAAAATGTACATTAGGTGAAGTTGACATACAATGATCGAAGGGTTTTTAAAAATCTTGTGTTCTAGAGTCACTGAAATTACAGCAATCTTTCTCTTTCAAGTTCATTGGACCTCCTACCAATGCTGACAACAACTGAAGCACTGTACATACATGTAAGCACTGTTCAGTAAAAAAGAACTGTTCCATAGACCTTGACTACACCTGTACGTCAAGTAACATGAAATGACGCATCAGTATACACTGCACAATGGCTCAATAAGATGACTACTGTGAAAAAAGTGTTCTGCTGCTGAAATGATGCTGTACTGAAGCAACATCAAACAATCCTACACACATAGATTTTTATCTTATTCACATTGCAAGAAAGAAGAAAAAGGACTTCAAGCCTTGTATTCAAACTAAATCTTATCAAAAATAATTCGAAAACCACTCACCACCTTAAGAAGATGGAGCACGTCTCCCAAGGATGAAACTCCCCCAAACCTGCATGTAACTCCATCCTGTCCACTGGCGGCCGCCATCTTGGATTCGGAACACCCGCCAGACAGAGTTGCACCCTGGGTACCGCCTGTTGTCAGAGAAGGTTTTGTAAGTTTAACCAGGCATCCAGTGACCTACTAGGAAACATTAAGTAGCGTGCCTAGTCTTATGTGACCCTGCCTCTGGATCTACAGTTCAGGGGTTCGAATCCCGGCTGTTGTCGCTCACCCAACATGCACACTACTGGAAAGGGTCGCAGTCCTTAGCTTAGGATGGGACGTTATGCCTTGGTCCACTTTTCATTGTACTTGTTGAGCAGAGCTAGGGGAAGTTCCCTTGTACAATGAACCTGTAAATACTGTACATATCATCTGTGTACTGTTGATTTTAAAAAAATGGTTGTTGTTGCATATGTTGTTTTTTTCAGTTAAACTTCTCACATTAATAGAGTTTCTAGATGACTTTTTCAGGAGTGTATCTGCATACGTGTTACCAAAGTCACCACACAATTGTAAATATGGTAGGCTCTGGGTGAATTAATATTTCAACTTCACACTTTTCAATTTTGGTAGAACAATCTATTCCCAGGTACACTTGACATTTTCAAAAGCTTAAAAGAAATCACAGTGAAAGGAGATTGAAGTGAGACTCTTGTTAAAACAAAAGACCTCCAAATTGCTTGAAAAAGTTGATAAATGAGATCCATAAAAAGAATGGCACACTGTCACTTCTACCATGCATTTTTGTGGAAGAGAGATGTGATTCAAGGCAAGCATTTGATAAGGCCACACCAATTTAATTTCTTGGTTAACGGATTTTTCTAGAAAAATAGTACAATACGAGCCATGAAGTCAACACACCAGGCCAGTTCAAAACTTAAACAATGAATTTTGAACTTTTAATGATACCACTGCATTGAAAGATGGAATAACTGTAACAACTAAGAAGAAAAGGACTGTTTTCAACTGTTCAGGGCAAAATAAGAGCATTTTGCAGTTTATTCTGAATTCTTATTTTCAAATCAGAAAAAAATTTAGCGGGTGAATCCGTTAACCAAGAAATTAAATTGGTGTGGCTTAAGGCTTATAAATGTTTATATCTTGACAATAGACAAATGTCACATCTTGTCTGNGGTTAAG
>NW_017802858.1:338249-342480 GCF_001625305.1 Branchiostoma belcheri
AAATGTCTATGTCAGAAAGAGTACAGGCTTGCCTCTTGTTGTATGAATTACTAGAGTGACTAGCTGGTTTAAAATCTGTTGTATGAAATCAACCACTGCATGTTAAGAATTTAGCAAACTTTAAGCTGCCTACAAAAATGTACATTAGGTGAAGTTGACATACAACGATCGAAGGGTTTTTAAAAATCTTGTGTTCTAGAGTCACTGAAATTACAGCAATCTTTCTCTTTCAAGTTCATTGGACCTCCTACCAATGCTGACAACAACTGAAGCACTGTACATACATGTAAGCACTGTTCAGTAAAAAAGAACTGTTCTGCAGACCTTGACTACACCTGTCAAGTAACATGAAATGACGCATCAGTATACACTGCACAATGGCTCAATAAGATGACTACTGTGAAAAAAGTGTTCTGCTGCTGAAATGATGCTGTACTGAAGCAACATCAAACAATCCTACACACATAGATTTTTATCTTATTCACATTGCAAGAAAGAAGAAAAAGGACTTCAAGCCTTGTATTCAAACTAAATCTTATCAAAAATAATTCGAAAACTACTCACCACCTTAAGAAGATGGAGCACGTCTCCCAAGGATGAAACTCACCCAAACCTGTAACTCCATCCTGTCCACTGACGGCCGCCATCTTGGATTCGGAACACCCGCCAGACAGAGTTGCACCCTGGGTACTGCCTGTTGTCAGAGAAGGTTTTGTAAGTTTAACCAGGCATCCAGTGACCTACTAGGAAACATTAAGTAGCGTGCCTAGTCTTATGTGACCCTGCCTCTGGATCTACAGTTCAGGGGTTCGAATCCCGACTGTTGTCGCTCACCCAACATGGAAAGGGTCGCAGTCCTTAGGATGGGACATTATGCCTTGGTCCACTTTTCATTGTGCTTGCTGAAAAGAGCTAGGGGAAGTTCCCTTGTACAATGAACCTGTAAATACTGTACATATCATCTGTGTACTGTTGATTTCCAAAAAATGGTTGTTGTTGCATATGTTGTTTTTTTCAGTTAAACTTCTCACATGAATAGAGTTTCTAGATGACTTTTTTTAGGAGTGTAACTGCATACGTGTTACCAAAGTCACCACACAATTGTAAATATGGTAGGCTCTGGGTGAATTAATATTTCAACTTCACACTTTTCAATTTTGGTAGAACAATCTATTCCCAGGTACACTTGGCATTTTCAAAAGCTTAAAAGAAATCACAGTGAAAGGAGATTGACTCTTGTTAAAACCAAAGACCTCCAAATTGCTTGAACAAGGCTGAGGCAATAAAAATCATTGCCAAGGCGACGACTGAATGATATATATTATTTCATGTGGTGGAGCTAGCAATCTACAAATATACAATTATCAGAAAAACATATTTCCCTATGTTATAAAGACATGCACGTAGTGAAATCTACAGGATGGGTGGAGGAGGTGTGGGGCCCGGCAATATACCAAATACACGTATAGGAGGAATCAGCTGTTCTTCCCCAGCAATATAGATTTTATGATGACATACTTACTTACTTTACTTTGGTCGAGTTACCGCTAGAACCAAGCTGAAAACCATCCTCCACTTCACTCTATCCTCCACCAGAGACTGGATTTTATGTCTTGTCTGAAGTTGTTACTCCTTTGACTTTTTTTTACCTTTTGTGGGTTCCAAAAGGACGGATAATTTCTTTTCTCTCTGTGACCTGTTTGAATATGGTCTTTGGCCAAAGACAGCTGTGCTCTCTGTCCATGGTGTGGGGAGAAGACGGATGACCACTAATTAATCATGCCAGGCAGCTGGATGGGTGACACATGGGCACCCGGTGTAAGTTACCTGCTTGATCCAAAAACCACATGGCCGAAGGTTTCCTCCAAACCAATTCCCTGGGGAACGCATTCGTGCAATTTTTGAAATTCTTTCAAAGCGATCGTAGTACTTACACAAATGCCTCCGCCCCAAAGGCGTCGCCAAAAAGTTGATACATGAGATCCATAAAAAGAATGGCACACTGTCACTTCTACCATGCATTTTTGTGGAAGAGAGATGTGATTCAAGGCAAGCATCTGATAAGGCCACACCAATTTAATTTCTTGGTTAACGGATTTTTCTAGAAAAATAGTACAATACGAGCCATGAAGTCAACACACCAGGCCAGTTCAAAACTTAAACAATGAATTTTGAACTTTTAATGATACCACTGCATTGAAAGATGGAATAACTGTAAAAACTAGGATGAAAAGGACTGTTTTCAACTGTTCAGGGCAAAATATGAGCATTTTGCAGTTTATTCTGAATTCTTATTTTCAAATCAGAAAAAAATTTAGCGGGTGAATCCGTTAACCAAGAAATTAAATTGGTGTGGCTTAAGGCTTATAAATGTTTATATCTTGACAATAGAACAAATCACATCTTGTCTGAGGTTAAGCAAATGTGAAGTGTTACAAAATTTCTTTTGAAATTCTAAACTTTCTGAAACAAGATGCTTTATTCCTTTATTTATGTACTTATTGGTTCGTGGTAGTATTTACTATTCATTATCCACTGTCTTCAAAGAAGAAGTCAAACTCCATAGTATCTAGCATAGTAGTAGAAGTATAAGTTTTTCCAGACAGTTTTTGTCTGTCTTCTATTATTGTATTGCACTGAGTAGTATCCTTGATTGTAAAAGCAATTAGCCTTCGGGCACGATTTTGCAAAATTAAGTTTCTATGATTGTTCAACTTTAATTGACTACAATTTGGAAGGTTCTGTTTGTTACTTATTGCATGTTTTTTATTGTTGAAAATGAATTAAACAAAGTTGAAGCATGGTCCTGTCCTTGGTGCTGATTGCGTCCCCCGATCAGAGAACGCTGCAGTTTGCACATCAGTCACTAGAGGCTGCTGCTGCACTGTACTGTTCATGTCATGACATGAAGGAAAACTTAAAAGTCAATTTTGTTGCATAAATTTCTTCCTTAGGACACACACACAAATTCAATTTGGGAGTACATAATATTATGCTTTTAAATTAGAAAAATATTCTTAAAAATTGGAAAAAAGCTAGTGAAAAGAAGGCCACTCGCACTCAGTTTTATTGAGTAAATACTGTCATATTTTTCAAGTTTTTCTTCCTGCCCTCTGCTTTAATTTATAATGTCTGCTTGCTGTATTTCACTTCAATTTTTTTCAGGACTGAAACAGGAAACACAACATTTTTTCCTAGGCCTTATGTCCTACTGACAGGACTTATCAGTGGAAACTGTAGCCGACGGTTATTAAATCTGCATGCCCAAATATACAGAAGGGAATGCCTACTGGTTAGGGTTGGGTAGGGATGGAGTTAGGCCTAGGAAAAAGAATTTGTGTTTCCTGTTTCACTCCTGGTCTCTTAGGGTCTGTATCTAGGGATTACCTTTTTTTCTTCCCTTTCTTTTTAGACTTTGGTGATCTCTAGTGATACATTTACAGTACAATACAGTTTAACAAAGTAAAACTTGCACGAGGACACTGATATTTTAAATTTCAGTGTTGGAAAACCAATTGTACAATGTTTCATCACTCATGTGTCAGATCATGGAGCTAGAAAAGGTTGATCAGCTCAAACAATTTATGTCCCTTGAAGGTCACACAAAAGAAAGGCTAGACATTTTTTATAAACAAAGTTGATCAGCTCGAACAGTTTATGTCCCTTGCAGGGATCCACACAAAAAAGGCTAGACAGTTTTTTCTAGGGTCAGAAAACAGGAAACACAATATTGTTTTTCCTAGGCCTAAATGGTTTAACAGACAGGCTATCTCCTGTGACGTTGTAGCTTCATGTGTCAGCCAGACAGCTAACAAGCACTGAAATAGACAGCTGGCATCAACAGCACTCACCAACAACTGGAGTTTAACAGTAACGACTTTCTCAACACGCTTCTATGGACTAAATGCTGAACATTTCGGTAAGTAATTTGTTATTAGTAAAATAGTAAGGACTTAACTAAGTAAGGAGTAATAATATTACTGTAAGTACAAGTGAAATAGTAAGGACTTTCTGGACATGCTTCTATGGACTAAATTCTGAACACTAAGTTTAGTCCATTTATAAGGTATTACTTGTGTGAGTCAGAAAGCATTTTTTTATGACTTAAATGTTGTTCATAGATGCATAATGTATAATATACATGATAAATTCTCTCAAATTGGGGTTATGGAATCTCCAAGCAGATGCTTGGTGGATTTTAAATCATTTCTTAAAACTGCTGGGATTTTCA
>NW_017802858.1:342500-343439 GCF_001625305.1 Branchiostoma belcheri
AATGATATTAATTGAAATTAAACTATACTATAAACTTGTTGACACATAAATTGAATAAGACTGCTGACATAAAAGTACTAAAATTAAATATAAGTTCATATTATTATTCTGACTTAAGAATCGGATATCATCATTGTGTAAGCTGTAAAACTCATTTTAGATGATGCATTCAACTTGATTGATGTTTAGATCCTTAATTGATGTATCAGATGATGTATCAATTACACCATGTAACAGTTTAGTCTCCTGCTACATCTGAACTGCCACACTACTGTGTAACAATTAACTGCAGCCTGGGATGATACAGAACTGATAAATCATGATAATTATTGGACACATGTGAATCTCCTGATGTTGCCATCATGAATGAATGTAGCAGTAATGTAGATGAGGACGACATGTATCAGTTTTATAGTTGTGAGTTGATGTAACAGTTGCCCCCCTGCAGTGATGTAGCCAAGTCTAACCCACTGCCACACTGCTGGCCTCAGTGTGTAACATTAGTGAAGCTTGTGGCTAAATATAGAATTGGAATAATCTGATACAGGCATATTTAATCTTTAAACCATCAATTGATGTATCATTATAGTTAACTTAAGTATGCCATATATCTAATGTAACAGTTTGTAGTTGCCAATTAGTCCAACCTGCCGGACTCTGTGTAGCAATTCCTGCAGCTTGTGGCTTAATAGTGGATAATCTGAGGAATGCATATTGAATGTTTAAACCATTAATTGATGTATCTACTTAATATGTATATCACAGATACGCCACATATGAGTTGATGTAACAGTTTGCAGTGTTGCCAAGTGTAACCTGCCACACTGCTGGCCTCAGACTGTGTAACTTGTGGCTAAATATAGAATAATCTGAAATATCTAAATCTTTAAACCATTAATTGATGTATCAAGTTAATAACTGTACACATACAAGTCAAAT
>NW_017802858.1:343459-349689 GCF_001625305.1 Branchiostoma belcheri
TTTTGCAGTTTATTCTGAATTCTTATTTTCAAATCAGAAAAAAATTTAGCGGGTGAATCCGTTAACCAAGAAATTAAATTGGTGTGGCTTAAGGCTTATAAATGTTTATATCTTGACAATAGAACAAATCACATCTTGTCTGAGGTTAAGCAAATGTGAAGTGTTACAAAATTTCTTTTGAAATTCTAAACTTTCTGAAACAAGATGCTTTATTCCTTTATTTATGTACTTATTGGTTCGTGGTAGTATTTACTATTCATTATCCACTGTCTTCAAAGAAGAAGTCGAACTCCATAGTATCTAGCATAGTAGTAGAAGTATAAGTTTTTCCAGACAGTTTTTGTCTGTCTTCTATTATTGTATTGCACTGAGTAGTATCCTTGATTGTAAAAGCAATTAGCCTTCGGGCACGATTTTGCAAAATTAAGTTTCTATGATTGTTCAACTTTAATTGACTACAATTTGGAAGGTTCTGTTTGTTACTTATTGCATGTTTTTTATTGTTGAAAATGAATTAAACAAAGTTGAAGCATGGTCCTGTCCTTGGTGCTGATTGCGCCCCCCGATCAGAGAACAGAGTGCAGTTTGCACATCAGTCACTAGAGGCCACTGCTGCACTGTACTGTTCATGTCATGACATGAAGGAAAACTTAAAAGTCAATTTTGTTGCATAAATTTCTTCCCTTTAGGACACACACAAATTCAATTTGGGAGTACATAATATTATGCTTTTAAATTAGAAAAATATTCTTAAAAATTGGAAAAAAGCTAGTGAAAAGAAAGCCACTTGCACTCAGTTTTATTGAGTAAATACTGTCATATTTTTCAAGTTTTTCTTCCTGCCCTCTGCTTTAATTTATAATGTCTGCTTGCTGTATTTCACTTCAATTTTTTTCAGGACTGAAACAGGAAACACAACATTTTTTCCTAGGCCTTATGTCCTACTGACAGGACTTATCAGTGGAAACTGGAGCCAACAGTTATTAAATCTGCATGCCCAAATATACAGAAGGGAATGCCTACTGGTTAGGGTTGGGTAGGGAGGGAGTTAGGCCTAGGAAAAAGAATTTGTGTTTCCTGTTTCGCTCCTGGTCTCTTAGGGTCTGTATCTAGGGATTACCTTTTTTTCTTCCCTTTTTTTTAGACTTTGGTGATCTCTAGTGATACATTTACAGTACAATACAGTTTAACAAAGTAAAACTTGCACGAGGACACTGATATTTTAAATTTCAGTGTTGGAAAACCAATTGTACAATGTTTCATCACTGAGGTGTCAGATCATGGAGCTAGAAAAGGTTGACCAACTTGAACAGTTCATGTCCCTTGCAGGGGTCCACACAAAAAAAAGTCAGTTTTTTCTATTGTCGATCGGGAAACAGGAAACACAACATTGTTTTATCAGTCAGGTGTCACATCATGGAGCTAGAAAAGGTTGATCAACTTGAAAAATTTATGTCTCTTCCAGGGGTCCACCCAAAAAAAGGCTAGACAGTTTTTTCTAGAAAAATTTGATAAGCTCGAACAGTTTATGTCCCTTACAGGGGTCCACACACACAAAAAAAAGGCTGGACAGTTTTTTCTAGGGTCAGAAAACAGGAAACACAACATTGTTTTTCCCAGGCCTAAATGGTTTAACAGACAGGCTATCTCCTGTGACGTTGTAGCTTCATGTGTCAGACAGCCAGCTAACAAGCACTGAGATAGACAGCTGGTATCAACAGCACTCACCAACAACTGGAGTTTAACAGTAACGACTTTCTCAACACGCTTCTATGGACTAAATGCTGAACATTTCGGTAAGTAATTTGTTATTAGTAAAATGGTAAGGACTTAACTAAGTAAGGAGTAATAATATTACTGTAAGTACAAGTGAAATAGTAAGGACTTTCTGGACATGCTTCTATGGACTAAACTCTGAACACTAAGTTTAGTCCATTTATAAGGTATTACTTGTGTGAGTCAGAAAGCATTTTTTAATGACTTAAATGTTGTTCATAGATGCATAATGTATAATATACATGATAAATTCTCTCAAATTGGAGTTATGGAATCTCCAAGCAGATGTTTGGTGGATTTTAAATCATTTCTTAAAACTGCTGGGATTTTCAGATTTTGGAAACTTATTTTGGAAATATTCCTCGCTGCCATTCATTAAGTGTTAAATTGTGCAATAATGGCAGCAGTATTGAAATAATAAATACACAAATTAAAGAAAATCTCCGTAGGGTCAATTTAAAAAAGTCAATAACATGCAAATTTTCCTCATTGCACAAATTTGTTCAAAAGCTGGTACTTTGCTCACCAAAACATGACGAAAAACATTTTTAGTAACTTAAAATCAATTTTTTATAAGTTAAACTTATATACATGCTGGTGTACAGTTATAAATATTAGCAAACCATCTTGTTGTCTCTGTCCATTGAATGTCTCAATTGTGGAACAACACATACGACAACCAGCAAAGTACTGAACTGTAATTAGTGTATATAAGGAATTATGTTATTTTTGTTCCACAATGTTAACTTTTTATGTCTTTGTATGTTTCTCTTCAATATGTGTACATGAATGTAATGAGTAGACCACAGGAAGAATAGCCTCTTATGAGGCTAATATTGTGGATAGAAATAAAACTCAAACTCAAAACTCTTATGGTCATACAGAGGGTCTCTATGGGGAGATCAGGTGTCCTTTATCTGACATATTAGAGCAGGAGCCTCCAGAAAAACTGCCAGGCATGTCCTGAAGTCTGTAGGGAGATCTGTTACTGTAATCACTGGGCCATGTTGACTTGATTACATGTATATGGATGACATCCTCTGGGAACCCCAAAACTGATGCGAGCGTGCGAACAAAAAAAAGTTTTGCAAAAAAAAAGTTGCTTTCATTCTAAAATCTACATGACATGAAGGTTGAACAAATAACACGGAGTATGGTATGGCGAATGATCTTAGTATTCTTTAAATTCTTTTCTCTACATTTTCGTCTTTTTCGTTTAATTTTGGCATTCTACGACATTGGTATCATTTTCCAGTATTTCTTTTTGCAAGTTAAGGTATATATTTGCTCATTTTGCAACTGTTTTGTACGATTTACAGTTTGGTTGAAAACTTTTTTTTTTTTAATGGCAAAATATTTATGCACGCACAGATGTCAGCCATATAAACAAATCAACATGGCCTTATATATTTTGACACTGTCTTGTAGCCACCCTAAGATCTGCTTGGAGATTTGAGGTTAGTAGCCTGCCACTTATACTTAAGAGTTACATAAACCTTACCTCAGAAACTGGTAAGACTTCTAAACAAATGTGGCTCCAACCATAACATTACCTTTTACAGCTGTAACTTGGGACGGTTTGACCTTCCAAACTTTTCATACTAACTTTATTCCAAAATTTATCCTCTTTTTCTGAAAAATAGCTGCCAACAAACAGAAAATCATGAAAACACATAATTTCAATATTACCAGACACAAAATGAAAACTTGGTATTTTTTAGGAAATTTTAAGTGCGTTTTGAGTACACTGTTCTGAGACCTTTAATTGGTGGCCTGCCACTTATACTTAAGAGTTACATAACCCTTTATATAGTACGTCAGAAAGTGACAAGACTTAAGTTCCAAACAAATGTTGCTCCCAACCATAACATTACCTTTTACAGCTGTAACTTGGGACGGTTTGACCTTCCAAACTTTTCGTATTACGTTTGTTCCTACTTTATCCTCTTTTTCTCAAAAATAGCTGCCAACAAACAGAAAATCATGAAAACACATAATTTCAATATTACCAGACACAAAATGAAAACTTGGTATTTTTTAGGAAATTTTAAGTGCGTTTTGAGTACACTGTTCTGAGACCTTTAATTGGTGGCCTGCCACTTATACTTAAGAGTTACATAACCCTTTATATAGTACGTCAGAAAGTGACAAGACTTAAGTTCCAAACAAATGTTGCTCCCAACCATACGTAACATTACCTTTTACAGCTGTAACTTGGGACGGTTTGACCTTCCAAACTTTTCGTATTACGTTTGTTCCTACTTTATCCTCTTTTTCTCAAAAATAGCTGCCAACAAACAGAAAATCATGAAAATTCAACATTACCAAAAACAAAATGAAAACTTGGTATTTTTTTAGGATTCAATAACTAAATATATTATTTTTGAGGAAATCTTAAGTACGTTTTGAGTACACTGTTCTGAGACAATGTGTTTGCTAGCCTGCCACTCATACATGTACTTAAGAGTTACATAAACCTTACATCAGAAACTGGTAAGACTTCTAAACAAATGTGGCTCCAACCATAACATTACCTTTTGCAGCTGTAACTTGGGACGGTTTGACCTTCCAAACTTTTCATACTAAATTTGTTCCAAAATTTATCCTCTTTTTCTCAAAATAAATGCCAACGAACAACAAATCATGAATATACATTTCAATATTACCAAACACATGACAAAAACTTAGGAACTAACAACTAAATATGTTTTTTTGAACATTTTTGAGGAAATTTTAAGTGCGTTTTGAGTACACTGTTCTGAGACCTTTAATTGGTAGCCAGCCTGCCACTTATACTTAAGAGTTACATTAACCTTTATATAGTACGTCAGAAAGTGATAAGACTTAAGTTCCAAACAAATGTTGCTCCTAAACATAACATTACCTTAACAGCTGTAACTGGAGAAGGTTGACCTCTGTACTGGAGGTCAGGGTAAGATGGCCACTGGGTATCGTTTTACGGTCTGAACTGCAACACTAGGTCAGGTCTGGAACAACTGTACAAAAATAACATCATGTTTAATTGTCTATAGCAAAAGTTTCAAGAAAAAATATTATAATAATATCATAACATATTTTGAATTCATTTACTAGCTAGTACTTGGTCACCCGACAAAGTTATAAAAATGATATTAATTGAAATTAAACTATACTATAAACTTGTTGACACATAAATTGAATAAGACTGCTGACATAAAAGTACTAAAATTAAATATAAGTTCATATTATTATTCTGACTTAAGAATCGGATATCATCATTGTGTAAGCTGTAAAACTCATCTTAGATGATGCATTCAACTTGATTGATGTTTAGATCCTTAATTGATGTATCAGATGATGTATCAATTACATCATGTAACAGTTTTAACCTCCTGCTAAATCTGAACTGCCACACTACTGTGTAACAATTAACTGCAGCCTGGGATGATACAGAACTGATAAATCATAATAATTATTGGACACATGTGAATCTCCTGATGTTGCCATCATGAATGAATGTAGCAGTAATGTAGATGAGGACGACATGTATCAGTTTTATAGTTGTGAGTTGATGTAACAGTTGCCGCCCTGCAGTGATGTAGCCAAGTCTAACCCACTGCCACACTGCTGAGTGCTGGCCTCTGTGTAACAAGTGAAGCTTGTGGCTAAATATAGAATTGGAATAATCTGATACAGGCATAAATCTTTAAACCATCAATTGATGTATCATTATAGTTAACTTAAGTATGCCATATATCTAATGTAACAGTTTGTAGTTGCCAATTAGTCCAACCTGCCGGACTCTGTGTGGCAATTCCTGCAGCTTGTGGCTTAATTATATAATCTGAGGAATGCATATTGAATGTTTAAATCATCAACTTAATATGTATACCACAGATACGCCACATGAGTTGATGTAACAGTTATGCAGTTGTTGCCATGTAGAAACACCCCCTTTAGGATAATGGTTTGATCCGATGTACGCATGCGTACTGCGCAGTTGGTTGGAGAGAACAAAGAATACACTCAGTCGTCTCTATGCTCTGGCTTCGCTGGTCGTAATTGCGTTGTCATCTGGAATAGGAACTGTGATCTGGAACGAGGATTGGTAGGGTAACATTTGGAGGTTCTACCGAGATCCTATTTCCTGGAGTAACGGAGCGGATGAAGCGATTGCGACGAAGAAACTGCCACAGACGCCGGAGTGAGAGAGAAAAGTTCGCGCCAAAAGTGGTCACGGGACAAAAGGTCAGAGAGGTCAAATCATCGTAAACAAAACAAAGTTCAAGGGTTAACAAGATGGCGCCGCGGTTGTAAGGGGGAGGGCGACTGCAGTATTGTTGCTACGAAAGAGAGGTTGAAAGTCGGTGCGCTGAATCAAGATTACGGTAGTTTTAGAGGGATATTTGAGCACTACAAGAGAAGTATGGCGGAAGGAGGAAAAGGCGCACAGAACAGTAGTAGTGACGATAAAA
>NW_017802858.1:349709-355779 GCF_001625305.1 Branchiostoma belcheri
TTTGAAATGTACGTGCAAGTTACGTAGTGAAAAATGCAGTCTTGCTGTAGTTAAGTTTAATTCAATAGTCAAAGCGGTTCTTAAGGCAGTTCTAACACTCTTTACTTTGTTGTACAAGTTAAAAATATTTTATTCGAATTCACATAGATGTAGCTATAGAGAAGTTCCAAGTTAACAGTTCTACATGTTATTTACAACAGTTCAATATTTATTGTCAAATGTCGGGACGACATCTCAGCCAGGGGGGGCGTGTGTTGCCATGTAGAAACACCCCCTTTAGGATAATGGTTTGATCCGATGTACGCATGCGTACTGCGCAGTTGGTTGGAGAGAACAAAGAATACACTCAGTCGTCTCTATGCTCTGGCTTCGCTGGTCGTAATTGCGTTGTCATCTGGAATAGGAACTGTGATCTGGAACGAGGATTGGTAGGGTAACACAGTGTTGCCAAGTGTAACCTGCCACACTGCTGGCCTCAGACTGTGTAACTTGTGGCTAAATATAGAATAATCTGAAATATCTAAATCTTTAAACCATTAATTGATGTATCAAGTTAATAACTGTACACATACAAGTCAAATTGTAACAGTTTGCAGTGTTGCCCAGTGCACCCTGCCACACTGCTGGCCACACTAGTCTGTAACAACTGCAGCTTGTGGCTAAATATAGCCGTGAGGATCACATTGCAGAGATGGTTTCCTGCCCTGCGTCATGTGTGTGTCCCTTCTCCCCTCTCCTGGCTCCAACTCTATAACCAAACCTCCTCTCAACAACCGGCGCATGTTTTTATGTGAAACTCTGCAGCAGCGGCCATGGTTCTAACACAGAGGTAATCGTTAGTTAACGAGTCTAATTAAGAGGCCTGGTTGATAAGTTGTGTGGTGGACTGAGGGTGACACATGGGTGGGTTAAAGATAGAACAGAATTGTTACATGCCGTCCCTGCATTGTGGTGTATTTAGATCAGCATGGACAGATTAACAACTACTAAATTAAAGCTTTATGAAGCAGTTTTTACATTGTTTCCTCAACTTAAAAGATTTGCCATATTAAACATTAATTTTACAAAGAATTTGACAAACCATATACATAATGTAATAATTTGACTTTACATCACTGCATTTTCCCTGTATTTAGATCAGCATGGACCAATTAATTAACAACTACAATGTACTCTAGTAGTAAATTAAAGCTTTTAAATTATGAAGCAGTTTTTATACTGTCAGTGTTGCTTCATTTTCAAAGACTTGCCACTTTGACAACTCTCTGTTATAAAGAATCTGACAAATTTTGTGAATCAGGATATTAAATTCTTCTAGAGTGAGATATCTATTGACATTTGTAATGGCATTATATTTCATAATTGATATGTCAGTCATAATTTGATGGAATTGATATAATTATAGTTATATTGATATTGCTTTTATTTCTGGTTTACCAAAATAATTTAAGCCTTGCAAATGATAACATCAAGAATTCTTCTACATAGTATAACTGTCCTCATTGATAAATACTAGTAACTGAATAATAGCATGAAAGAATTTCTGTGACTAAAACTTGTCAAGTCAGCATAATTTGAGAATATAATTATTTATACCATTTCCTATATTCTGCAAAACAAAGGGTTATGATAATTCCCAATTATTTGTATTAAATTTTGTGAATCAAGTTGATAATCAAATCATACAAAGTGAACGTTAATACAATAACTAGATTTAAGTGGTTATTACATCTGATTACATACAATTCTACCTACCAGTAGTAAGATTTTAGATTACAATTAT
Source organism: Branchiostoma belcheri (assembly GCF_001625305.1). Classification (NCBI taxonomy): domain Eukaryota; kingdom Metazoa; phylum Chordata; class Leptocardii; order Amphioxiformes; family Branchiostomatidae; genus Branchiostoma; species Branchiostoma belcheri. The sequence continues at coordinate 351,493 of NW_017802858.1, forward strand.
TAATTGATTGTGTTATTGTTTTTGAGAACAGAAAACAACAAGTAGAATTTAGTCGTTATATCATCAATTTGACCCACCTATAGTATACTTTGAGATTATTAATTGATTATGTTTTTTATAATTATTATTGGTTTTTTTTGTGTGTTTTAGTGGGAAAAGTGATGCGGAGAAGCCGCGGGCTGGCCCCCCTCCCCATCCAGGTAACACTTGTTATCTTTCGTCACTCCTGGGGGGACACCCTAGGGGCTACATTAGGGGTTACAGTAACACCACAAGTCATGCACAATACACACAGTTTGCTACTCTCCAAGCAGAGATTTGCGTTTGGCTTCATTCTTGACGTGTTTTTAGGCTTTTTTATAGGGCTTTCTTTTTTGCACCGGAATCTTTTTTAACACAAACCCAACAAAGATTCCATAGATACATGTAAGATGAAAAATATTGTTTACCTATAAACACGTCAAAAATAAATCAAAACCCAAACCTCTGCTTGGAGAGTAACACTTCGCATACTGCTGTTACAGTAGTTATTCTGCGTCTATTATTTATACACTTAGGCATGTAGCTTCTACCAGGCTTCGGAAGCAGCTGGAAAGAGTAAAATTTGGCCTAATAGACAGATAACATGCGAGTGGAGTTAGTCTGCTAATAGCTAGAGTACAATTTCGGTCCAACTCTCCTGGCATGTTATCTGTCTGGCCAATTTAACTCTTTCCAGCCACTTTGGAAGCCTGATAGAGGCTACTAGACATGGTCTCTACATGTAGGTGCAGCGTTTTACTTGATTCAGGTTCACTCTCCAGCTGAGGTTTTGACTCTATAATCTGTCCATCAGGCCACACCAATTTGATTTCTTGGTTAACAGATTTTTCTAGAAAAATAATGGAGTGGGCGGGCAAAAAAATAAAAAATAAAAACAGGCCTAGGCATCCTATTATGGCCCAAAATGGTAAGATAGGAGCCATGAAGTCAACACACCAGGCTGGTTCAAAATTTAAACAATGAATTTTGAACTTTTAATGATACTTCTGCATTGAAAGATGGGATAACTGTAACAACTAGGAAGAAAAGGACTGTTTTCAACTGTTCAGGGCAAAATATGAGCATTCTGCAGTTGATTCTGAATTTTTGTTTTTATTTGCAAATCAGAAAAAAACGAAACGGGCGAATCTGTTAACCAAGAAATTAAATTGGTGTGGCCTCAGGTTGATACAATAATCAGAAAGGCTGAATTTCTTCTAGAGGTCGTTTACATATCTCACCTGGGTGTCAGGTACATGTATGATCCTTAAGGTTGTCTTCTGAGTCTCAAGCGATTTGCTTGAATGTCTTTTCTTGATCACGGAGGATCTCTTCTACAATATTGCTTCAAGGAGTGTTGGCTCAATTCACCTGCATTTTCAGGAACAAAATGACACAATTAGTAAGAACTTAGACAGTGTGGCTGCTGCAGTAATACCGATAATTTTCCCTGTTGAGCCAAGGATTAAGAAGCCTGCCTAATAGTACTATTAGTAATTACATTTTCTATACATAGAGTTCCTGTCTATTGCACACTGAACATACTATTATTCAACACTTTTTAGAGTCCCACATAGACATTAGACAGACATTGACAGTAAATGACTCAATGTAAATATATCAAAATTTCATTAGATTTGCCCTTGGAAACGCTCTGTCTGTATCCATAATAGACATTGACTTTGACACCATTCACCACCATGGATACAAGGTCAAAAATATGTGGTTCAAGGTCAAATTCCAGGGTTCTAAATCCGGATGGAACCTGTCGCTAAACCCCACTCTGGTCAGGTCACCGCAGGGGTCACCAGGTCATGACCTTACAATAAACAAATCAACAGCTTTATGGTGCAATCCGAACCAACCATTTTACTGTCCTGCAACAGTTGACAATTTTGTAGTTTGAGCAAAGTGTAATGCCTGTACATACATGGATTGTCCTATTCATTATTATCAGAGGGCCTGCAAGCCCTTTTCGTAAGGCGTAATCAGGCCGTTTTAGACTTCGTAATTCGTAGGCAGCCTCCGCAAAAATCAACGTAATTCGTAATTGGACATTAGCCGCAAATCGTAAAGTCGTAATCAGCTCTGAAACTTTAACGTAATTCGTAATAGGCGGCGAAAATTTTGCGTAATTCGTAATCACTACCCCCCCTTGCAGGCCCTCTTATCACTCTTTGTACATAATATACGAACATGACTATTTAAGTTACCATCCAACTTAAGCCAGTGATTCACTCCTTCCAGTCTGCCTAAACCCATCCATAGCTGTTAGCTGTTACAGTTTAGAACTTGGTTGCGAACAGTCTGGACAACTAATGTTATAATCTTTGTGGAAACAACTTTTAAAACAACTTTTCTGTTAAATTTACAAGTAAATGCTACAGCTTTTTGAATTTAGTACAATCTACAAAATTTAGGTCACCATAATTATCTTACTTCTGCAAGTAGATCATTGTATAAATAAAGTTAAAGTTTAAATATCAAACTTAATATTGCTTTGCAACTTTGCGTGACTGTGTTTGTTTCTACTCATTGACACCACATAACATCACAGCTTAGGCTCATGAACTGTGCAGATCAGTGCCACAAATTATGGCTAAATGTTGCAATGTCAACATACAACTAGAAAGGTAACATTTGCAATGCAAATGCATAATGTTTACCTTCGCACATGGTCTGCTCTGTTAATTTTTACTCAAATATCAAATACATTCATATATATGGTCAGACAGGAGACTAAATCCCTCCTACTATAAGATTGCAACATTATGTAACCCAACACCAGTTACCATGGTGACAGACGTCAACAAATCAGGTAATTGGCCAGGTCATAGGGTAGTGTTTGGAGAAGAGGAAGAGGAAACTGAGCAAAAACAATATGTTTTCCTTCGGTAAACATAATAACTAGAGGCCCTTGTAATCAGGACCCTTGTGAACCCCCATGTTGGTCCTCCAGCTGCAGTTGTGAGTTGCACAGTAGCCCAGGGCGAAACCTGACACCCGGAATGTGGTGCATGCTGGGAATGCCAGATAAAACAGGAGGCAGACAGGTCAGGGGTCAAACACAGGAGAACTGGCCTGTACGCAACGATTCAACCTTCTCATGTTCCATGCGCACATGTCAAACCGTGCCAAATGTTTGTTTGTTTGTTTGTTTCTTTGTTGAGAAACTTCATTTTGATATTTAATAATACAATAAATGCATCATAGTACTAGACTAAGTATTCTTTTTGAAGTCCTTATTCCATCAAGTAGAGAAACAGACATTACCAATCATATCTATCATACAGTATTAATAAAAGATTGAAAAAGTTACACGTCGCATGAAAGTCATGAAAACCTATAATACATGACAATTAAAAAAATGCAAATTCTGCGTTGAAGATAATCATCTAACTTTCACTAAGGCCACACCAATTTAATTTGTTGGTTCTCGGATTTTTTCAGAAAAAATATGAAGCGACAGGGCGAAAAAAAATAAAAATAAAAACAGGCCTAGGCATCCTATTATAGCCCCAAATGCTTCGATTGGAGCCATGAAGTCAACACAAAAAGGCTGGGATAAAATTTAAACAATGAATTTTGAACTTTTAACCAAACCACTGCATTAAAAGTTTGAAAAACTGTAACAACTAGGAAGAAAAGGACTTTCCTCAACTGTTGGGAGCAAAATATGTCGTTGAGCATTTTTTAGATGACTCAGAACCAGAATTTTTATTTGTTTTTTTTGCAAATCAGAAAAAATGAAGAGGCGAATCCGAGAACCAACAAATTAAATTGGTGTGGCCTAACTGAGTCTCCTGTCCTCTCATCCAGAAAAATTACTTGGTGTGGCCTTTTCTTTTTTTTTAATAGACTTTGGCAATCTCTAGCGATCCAGCTCATACAATACAGTTTGACAAAGTAAAACTTGCATGAAGACACTAAAAAGTCTTATATTTTCAATGTCAATGTTGGAAAACAGATTGTACAATGCTTTATAAGTCAGGTGTCAGATCATGGAGCTAGAAAAGGTCAATATATATTTTGTGTCCCTTGCAGGGGTCCACGCGAAAAAGGCTGGGCTCAGCAGTTTTTTCTAGGGTCGGTCGGGAAACAGGAAACACAACATTTTTCCCTATAGTATGTATAATGTAACTCCTGCTAACAGACTAGGCCACTTCGCTCCATGAAGCACAGATTGATGCAGAAGCCATGTGACCCCTGACCCCACCGGGGGTATTCTGTCTGCTGTAACATTTTACGACCTTGGTGAGCGGCTTT